>NC_091282.1:1078250004-1078556754 GCF_032444005.1 Ranitomeya imitator | reverse complement strand
ACATAGTATTCCTACAGACACGGTTGAAGAGTAGAAAATTTTGTTTTTGCACACAGTACCACAACAGACACGGGTGCAAAGTGCACAGAGAGGCTTTTTGGCACAATATACACATAGGCTTTTTGGCACAGTACATACAGATGCTTTTTATACAGTACTCCCAGAGACATGGTTGCAGAGGCTTAAAGACAGTAATTTTTTAGGTACAGCTACAACTCGTACAGATACAGTGGTACAGTACAATGTTTTTAAACACTGCACACAAAAAGACAACTGCAGAGTAGAGTAACTTTTTGAAACACTACTCATATACAGAGAAAAAAAACACAAAAATTGAGCTTAACTTGAGTTGGTACACATGCAGAGGTTAAACGCATGTTTCATATTGGCCACAAAACACTTAAACCTACAGGAAAAAAGTAAGCGAAAGCCCTGATATAACTAAGTATAAAAGCAAAAGTGCTTTTTTTTTGTTTTTTTAACTTAGTTACATCAGGGTTTTTGCTTACTCTTTTTCTCTTGTAGGTTTCATTTACAGGCTCGGGCTTGCCCATAGGGTAACAGGGAATTCCCCGGGTGGGCCCAAGTGCAGATCTGGGCCCCCAACCCCACTTTATGAGCAGTACAAAAAAAAGCCGCATCTCATCACTGATTAACCAAACTTCCAAGTTTATTATTATCGAGATGTGATTTTTCTGGCTAAAACGGTACCACAATACAATTTGTTATTGTACATCAATTATTATATAGAGAAATAGGTAAATTTGTGAACCAGTGTAGTGTAATATTTGTATGCAGGTGAAAAGTGAGCCCCCTCCCAAAATCGATGTTACTGGTGAACTCTTAGCAACCCAGTCAGACACTACTCGTATAGGTACAGCGATAGGCTAAAATATTTTTTTTCTGTCTATAAATGGGAAAGATGGCTGCAGAGTAGAATTTTTTAAGGCACACTACTTAAAAAAAACGCTGCAAAGTGCACTTATTTTTTACACACATTACTCTTATAGACACAAACAGCTGTACAGTAAAATTATTGGTTTGAATAGAAATGGCAACGAGCCAGCTGATGCCAATTGTTTATTTCACAGACTACTAAAGAAAACACACCTGTCCAGAAAAAAAAATTTCTTTGGACTACAAGTGGCACCGCGATGGCTCATGACAATTATTTCTTTCCCAGACTACTAGAAAACACAGACAGAAAAACTGACCAGCAAATCCAAACTAGTGTAAACAGCTGCTAGCTAAAACAGCAATTTTAAGAAAAAACGAAACTGCACTCTGGAATGTTAAGAATACTAAAACTAAAAATTGGAACTGCATTACTGCCACTTACTTATTTTCTATGCCAGTAATGCAGTTCCAATTTTTAGATTTGCTATTCTTAACATTCCAGAGTCCAGCTTTACCAGAATACACACCGGTCCTGAAAACTTTTTTATTTTGCCTACTAATGGCAATGAGATGGTTGATGCCAATTATCTATTTGTCAGAATACTTGTAAACACACAGTGGCTTAAGGTAACAGTACATATACAGGTGGGAGGGTGCAGAATACACACAGTGGTTTAAAGGACAGTGCTTCCACAGAACTGGGTGCAGAGTACACATAGCGGCTTAAAGGCCACTACTCCCGCAGAGTTCCAGTTCAGGTTCGCCCATCCCTATTCATTACATTTGAGTCTACATAGAATAACACTTGATGTGTCACTGATTTAACTCTAACTGTTCCCTTTGATTCCTAATATTTTAGGTAGGGGGGTTTTGACCATTCAGTCCCTCAATTGAATAACTTATAAAAATAATCAAAGAAATATTCTGCCTTACTAATCCCTATTTTATTTCAGATATCTTCAGTCCTAGTAACATTCAAAAATATATACATCATTATGTGTTTAAGGTTTGCTGTCATTGAAATACATATATTTTACAATTCTGCAGATTTTCCAGCACATCTGTTAAATAAAAGTAAGTGGGTCACCTTCCTTTCATTGAAATTTGGCTCTTCAGGAGTTGCTTATCAGGTATAGTAACATGAAACCAGTTTTGCTTGGACAGACATAGTCTGCATGAAAGATATCCCTTAATAAGGAAAACTAATGAAAGTTATTCATGTCCCAGAGTCTTTCGTTAGAAGTTTTTAAGAGGAATTACACTGTTAAGGATTTCAAAACGCTGAAAGACTGGTTTTCCTGTGTTAAATTGGCTGTGTCGTGTCGTTTTGAGCCATGTAGTGGTTTGCCTGCCAAGTTCAATTTCCCCTACAGACCATAAAATTTAGCTTATTTTGTGAAAGTACGATAGAATACAGCAAATAATCTTCTACTTGCAATTTGTACTTATAAGACCTTTAGGGTATTTATTGCAAATTACAGATGTGCTGCTTATTTCTCTTGTGTACAAGCATCATAAAGTAAATGTGAAACTTACATCTAGTTAAAATTGTCTGTCATTGGTGTTGAGCGATACCGTCCGATACTTGAAAGTATCGGTATCGGATAGTATCGGCCGATACCCGAAAAATATCGGATATCGCCGATACCGATATCCGATACCAATACAAGTCAATGGGACATCAAGTATCGGAAGGTATTCTCATGGTTCCCAGGGTCTGAAGGAGAGGAATTCCGATACCACAAGTATCGGCCGATACCCGATACTTGCGGTATCGGAATGCTCAACACTATCTGTCATACTGTATATGCAAAGTTTTGAACAAATAAAGCTAAAAAGTGATGTAAACTTAAGCAAAGTGTATTTACTCTCTGTAGAATACTCACTTTAATTTGGTTGCCCCAAAAAATTTTCTGAGCTACTATGGGTACAATTTCTCTCTAATGAGATTATAATAACACAAAGTAAATATACTAGATACAATGTCAGCATTCCATTGTTACCCAGACTGAGAGCAAAGAGGTCTGAGAGCACCATATTCCTGTATCCTCCTACCAGAAAATAGAGAAGTGTTTTCCAAGCTGGTTCCTATGCAACCTGTGATAATACAGGAGCACTACGTAGTTTCTGCAAACTGTTCGTGGTTCTGGAATCGCTAGAAGCCTGGAAACAGGATTTTGTGCTGCTGTATCATATAACATCCCAATGCTGGCTAGAAATTAACATTAACCAAATCAGAAAATGGGACCGAGACTTGAACATATCCCTCTCCTCTCCTGCACAGATTTGGAGGAAGTTTTGAAATCGCACAAACTCTCCTTTTCGCATACAAGAAAGTGGGTACAAACTAATCACCAGATGGGACATCACCCCGAATAAACTCCACAGATACAACAAAGCATATAATCCAAACTGCTGGAGATGCCAAAAAGAAAAGGGCAAATACTTGCACATGTGGTGGACCTGTTCGAAAATCCAAAAATATTGGTCAGAAATTGTTAAGCGTATTTCGCATGTTTTAAAGACCCCTTTAACAGGTTCTCCACAAGTATGGCTTTTTCATTTATTCCCAAGAACATTACCTAAAGATAAGCCAGCCAGAATACCGATTCCAACTGAGTGGAAATCATTCGAGGCACCTAGGATCTTCCAATGGGAACAAAAGGTGGAACAGCTCTATAGACTGGAGGAGGTAACTAGCTGGGAACACAGGAGACATCTGCCGTTTAAGGGGATATGGTCCCCATGGCGCACTTACAGAGACGCCTCTGGTGTATAGAGGGAGCAAAGTCATAAAATTGGGGATGTCCTCCTATATAAACATTTATAGCTTATATCAGAAACTGTTGCCCTAAGGTGTTTAAGTTATGTGAACCAAAATACCCTACTCACATGTTAACCATGTATTAATTACTAAAGAGGCCTGCAATGTCTAAATCTTAAGACATGTACAAGTGATAAACCAATAAGCTGATGTACTATGAGCTTCTCTTCACAGTGACCCCCCTACAGCACCAAACTCTAACCCTATCCAAAAGCTCCATCCTACACACACTCATCTTCCTTCTTCCCAAGCCTTTTTCATTATCCCTTCTTTGCATGGCTCCAACATCTATTTTGCACTGTTTAATTCCTTGAAAATGTAATAGGAAAGAATTTAAAAAGAAAAAAAAAAGAAATAAAGAAATTAACACTACCCTAAAGAGATAAAATGGATTATAAGTTGGTATGCATGTGATGTGTAGGCGCATGCTCACACTGGCCACTAAAATGACAAAACTTAAGATAAAAGCAAAATGAGCAAATACCCTGCACTAAGTAAATAGCAAAAGTGCATGAAAGTAACAAAGGGTACTTGATTAACATAATTTTGGCAAAAAAAATGTAAAAGCAACCTCACCACATCAAGGTGACCCAATTAGAAATTAACATTGCCTACAATGTAAGTGACATTTATGACAGCCTCTCTGTGCACATCTACTTCCATTTGTTTAATTATTCCCTATAAATTAATAAATAAATTATTAATAGCATGGTGCCCTCACTTACATTTTCATATCCAGCCAAGATAAATCGATGTTAGCCATATCATTTCATTTATAGTGAAATTATTACTGAAACTTGTAAGTTTGCTTTTTGACACAGCAATTTATCTATTAAAATATATATGTCTATTTTTCATCATTTCAGAACTCATCACTTTTTTTATTTTTCTTTCATTCTTATCAGTGAACTTGTTCTTACAGTCTTATGGTAGAGTTTATACATGTTTTATCTGTCTTTTTCTGGGCGCAGCCCAAATTAAATCTGAGTGTTCAGAAAAAAAATAAAAGTCGAACTGTGCAAATCTTTTAATGAAACTCATTTGCAAAAATTGTTTTAATGCTGCAAGTTTTGGGGACGGACAAATATTTACCTGCATTCAAGTAAAAAAAATAATAAAATGTATAGGTCCCAAAAGGTGCTGCAATATTTTGTGTAGATTCACATTGGTCCAAAGATGTACCTCTTAAAAATAGATATATCTATAAGAGCAGCACATTACAAATAAAAAAACACTTATTTTTTACATTGAGATTATGTTCACATGTTGCGAAATCTTAGCATGTTTTGGTAAACACCATTCATATACTGCATAAAAGAGTTTAGCAGACTTGAAGGATTATTGCAGAAATTGATGCCCTATCAGCCTCATATTCTATTTCAAAATTCAGAACAATTCTCCCACAACATTTTGAGCTATGTAATTAGCATATTGGCTGAAATTACATCTGACATACAATACAGACCAAAAGTTTGGACACACCTTCTCATTTAAAGATTTTTCTGTATTTTCATGACTATGAGAATTGTACATTCACACTGAAGGCATCAAAACTATGAATTAACACATGTGGAATTATATACTTATCAAAAAAGTGTGGAACAACTGAAATTATGTCTTATATTCTAGGTTCTTTAAAGTAGCCACCTTTTGCTTTGATGACTGCTTTGCACACTCTTGACATTCTCTTCATGAGCTTCAAGAGGTAGTCACCGGGAATTGTTTTCACTTCACACGTGTGACCTGTCAGGTTTAATAAGTGGGATTTCTTGCCTAATAAATGGGGTTGGGATCATCAGTTGTGTTGTGCAGAAGTCTGGTGGATACACAGCTGATAGTCCTACTGAATAGATTGTTAGAATTTGTATTATGGTAAGAAAAAAGCAGCTAAGTAAAGAAAAACAAGTGGCCGTCATTACTTTCATAGTCATAAAAATACAGAAAAATATTTAAATGAGAAGGTGTGTCCAAACTTTTGGTCTGTACTGTATATGAATGCAAGTTTAGAAAACCATCTATTAACACAATACTGTTTTAGAGAAGGGCATTGATCTGCAGTTACAAGCATTTTGGGCATGGTTAACATGATACTTTATCTGACAGATGGAGAAGGCCATTTGCTGAGGTTTAATCCTAATCATGCTGACAACATTTCCAATATTATACTAAGTAAATGTTCTCCAAGCACAGAGGTATATAATTTTTATTATCTATTGTAGATTTCAATCACATCTGTCACAAATAACTACAAAGATATTTTTTTTTTTTATTTTGGGACTTAAAGAGAACCTGTCAGCAGCATTTTACTAAGTAAATTACAGACAGGGCCATACTGATTAAAATGATATCTAAGGTGAAGAAATCCATTTTGTAGACTCTCTTTAATCTGTGTTTGTTGGCAGGACTGTGGATAGGGACTTCAGCTTTGTTTCGTCCCCTCCTGTTGTGAATTCTGTGGCAGAGCTCCCTCCTGTGGTCACAAGTGGTACTTCGGCTGATTCTCTCTGGGAGCTTCCGTTTGTGGAGGAAACTGGTACTGCTGCTTCTGAGTTTCCTCCCTCAGGTGATCTGGTGAGGTCGTTAGGTGCTTCTCTACTTAACCTCACCTAATGCTTTGATTCATGCTTCCTGTCAATGTTCCATTGTTGGACTTGTGTTTCTCTGGATCATTCCTGTGGCCTGCTGCTCTGCATAGCTAAGTGCTTCTTTGCTATTTGTTGCTATTTTTTCTGTCCAGCTTGTCTATTTGTTTTGCTGGAAGCTCTGGGACGCAAAGGGTGTACCTCCGTGCCGTTAGTTCGGTACGGAGGATCTTTTTGCCCCTTTGCGTGGTTTTCTTTAGGGTTTTGTGTAGACCGCAGAGTTATCTTTCCTATCCTCGTTCTGTCTAGAATATCGGGCCTCACTTTGCTGAATCTATTTCATCCCTACGTTTGTCTTTTCATCTTACTCATAGTCATTATATGTGGGGGGCTGCCTTTTCCTTTGGGGTATTTCTCTGAGGCAAGGTAGGCTTATTTTTCTATCTTCAGGCTAGTTAGTTTCTCAGGCTGTGCCGAGTTGTATAGGGAGCGTTAGGCGCAATCCACAGCTGCCTCTAGTTGTGTTTGGAGAGGATCAGGAATTGCGGTCTACAGAGTTTCCACGTCTCAGAGCTCGTTCTATTATTTTGGGTTATTGTCAGATCACTGTATGTGCTCTGATCGCTATGTACATTGTGTTACTGAATTGCCTATCATAACAGTACAGGAAGACAAAAGTACTAATGATTCTCAATAGAGGGAAAAAAGAAGTTCTGAGACCATTTTTTTTCCTTTGCACTGTGATTTGTCTTTTTTTTCCCCATTTGGGGGGTTCAGGACACAGGTGTTACAATGGACATTAAAGGTCTGTCTTCATGTGTAGATCAGCTCACGGCAAGAGTTCAAGATATTCAAAATTTTGTGGTTCAGAATTCTTTGTTAGAACCGAGAATTCCAATTCCAGATTTGTTTTTTGGAGATAGAACTAAGTTTCTGAGTTTCAAAAATAATTGTAAGTTATTTCTGACCTTGAAACCTCGTTCCTCTGGTGATCCAGTTCAACAGGTTTTGATTATTATTTCTTTTTTGCGTGGCGACCCTCAGGACTGGGCATTTTCTCTTGCGCCAGGAGATCCTGCATTAAGTAATATCAATGCGTTTTTCCTGGCGCTCGGATTGCTGTACGATGAGCCTAATTCAGTGGATCAGGCAGAAAAGAACTTGCTGGCTCTTTGTCAGGGTCAGGATGAGATAGAGGTATATTGCCAGAAATTTAGAAAATGGTCAGTGCTCACTCAATGGAATGAATCTGCGCTGGCAGCTATGTTCAGAAAGGGTCTCTCTGAAGCCCTTAAGGATGTCATGGTGGGATTTCCTATGCCTGCTGGTTTGAATGAGTCTATGTCTTTGGCTATTCAGATCGGTCGACGCTTGCGTGAGCGTAAATCTGTGCACCATTTGGCGGTATTACCTGAGCTTAAACCTGAGCCTATGCAGTGCGATAGGACTTTGACCAGAGTTGAACGGCAAGAACACAGACGTCTGAATGGGCTGTGTTTCTACTGTGGTGATTCCACTCATGCTATCTCTGATTGTCCTAAGCGCACTAAGCGGTTCGCTAGGTCTGCCACCATTGGTACGGTACAGTCAAAATTTCTTCTGTCCGTTACCTTGATCTGCTCTTTGTCATCATATTCTGTCATGGCGTTTGTGGATTCAGGCGCTGCTCTGAATTTGATGGACTTGGAATATGCTAAGCGTTGTGGGTTTTTCTTGGAGCCCTTGCAGTGTCCTATTCCATTGAGAGGAATTGATGCTACGCCTTTGGCCAAGAATAAGCCTCAATACTGGACCCAGCTGACCATGTGCATGGCTACTGCACATCAGGAGGTTATTCGCTTTCTGGTGTTGCATAATCTGCATGATGTGGTCGTGTTGGGGTTGCCATGGCTACAAGCCCATAATCCTGTATTGGATTGGAAATCCATGTCGGTGTCCAGCTGGGGTTGTCAGGGGGTACATGGTGATGTTCCATTTTTGTCAATTTCGTCATCCACCCCTTCTGAGGTTCCAGAGTTCTTGTCTGATTACCAGGATGTATTTGATGAGCCCAAGTCCGATGCCCTACCTCCGCATAGGGATTGTGATTGTGCTATCAATTTGATTCCTGGTGGTAAATTCCCAAAAGGTCGACTGTTTAATTTATCCGTGCCTGAGCACACCGCTATGCGCAGTTATGTGAAGGAATCCCTGGAGAAGGGGCATATTCGCCCGTCATCGTCGCCATTAGGAGCAGGGTTCTTTTTTGTAGCCAAAAAGGATGGTTCGCTGAGACCTTGTATAGATTATCGCCTTCTTAATAAGATCACTGTTAAATTTCAGTACCCCTTGCCTTTGTTATCTGATTTGTTTGCTCGGATTAAGGGGGCTAGTTGGTTCACCAAGATTGATCTTCGTGGTGCGTATAATTTGGTGCGAATCAGGCGAGGTGATGAATGGAAAACTGCATTTAATACGCCCGAGGGTCATTTTGAGTATCTAGTGATGCCATTCGGACATGCCAATGCTCCATCAGTGTTTCAGTCCTTTATGCATGACATCTTCCGAGAGTACCTGGATAAATTCCTGATTGTGTACTTGGATGACATTTTGATCTTCTCGGATGATTGGGAGTCTCATGTGAAACAGGTCAGAATGGTTTTTCAGGTCCTACGTGCTAATTCTTTGTTTGTGAAGGGATCAAAGTGTCTCTTTGGTGTGCAGAAGGTTTCTTTTTTGGGGTTCATCTTTTCCCCTTCTACTATCAAGATGGATCCTGTTAAGGTCCAAGCCATCCATGATTGGACTCAGCCGACATCTCTGAAAAGTCTGCAAAAGTTCCTGGGCTTTGCTAATTTTTATCGTCGCTTCATCTGCAATTTTTCTAGTATTGCCAAACCATTGACCGATTTGACCAAGAAGGGTGCTGATTTGGTCAATTGGTCTTCTGCTGCTGTGGAAGCTTTTCAAAAGTTGAAGCGTCGTTTTTCTTCTGCCCTTGTGTTGTGTCAACCAGATGTTTCTCTTCCGTTCCAGGTCGAGGTTGATGCTTCTGAGATTGGAGCAGGGGCTGTTTTGTCGCAGAGAGGTTCTGATTGTTCAGTGATGAAACCATGCGCTTTTTTTTCCAGGAAGTTTTCGCCTGCTGAGCGGAATTATGATGTGGGCAACCGAGAGTTGCTGGCCATGAAGTGGGCATTCGAGGAGTGGCGTCATTGGCTTGAAGGAGCTAAGCATCGCGTGGTGGTATTGACTGATCATAAGAACCTGACTTATCTCGAGTCTGCTAAGCGTTTGAATCCTAGACAGGCTCGTTGGTCGCTGTTTTTCGCCCGTTTTGACTTTGTGATTTCGTACCTTCCGGGCTCTAAAATTGTGAAGGCGGATGCTCTGTCTAGGAGTTTTGTACCCGACTCTCCGGGTTTATCTGAGCTGGCGGGTATCCTCAAGGAAGGAGTAATTGTGTCTGCCATCTCCCCTGATTTGCGGCGGGTGCTGCAAAAACTTCAGGCTAATAAACCTGATCGTTGTCCAACGGAGAAACTGTTTGTCCCGGATAGGTGGACAAATAAAGTGATCTCTGAGGTTCATTGTTCGGTGTTGGCTGGTCATCCTGGAATCTTTGGTACCAGAGAGTTAGTGGCTAGATCCTTTTGGTGGCCGTCTCTGTCGTGGGATGTGCATTCTTTTGTGCAGTCCTGTGGGATTTGTGCTCGGGCTAAGCCCTGCTGTTCTCGTGCCAGTGGGTTGCTTTTGCCCTTGCCGGTCCCGAAGAGACCTTGGACACATATCTCTATGGATTTTATTTCAGATCTTCCCGTCTCTCAAAAGATGTCAGTCATTTGGGTGGTCTGTGATCGCTTTTCTAAGATGGTCCATCTGGTACCCTTGTCTAAGTTGCCTTCCTCCTCTGATTTGGTGCCATTGTTCTTCCAGCATGTGGTTCGCTTGCATGGCATTCCAGAGAATATCGTTTCTGACAGAGGTTCCCAGTTTGTTTCGAGGTTTTGGCGAGCTTTCTGTGGTAGGATGGGCATTGACTTGTCTTTTTCCTCGGCTTTTCATCCTCAGACTAATGGCCAGACCGAACGAACCAATCAGACCGTGGAAACCTATCTGAGATGCTTTGTTTCTGCCGATCAGGATGACTGGGTGTCCTTTTTGCCTTTGGCTGAGTTCGCCCTTAATAATCGGGCCAGCTCGGCTACCTTGGTTTCGCCATTTTTCTGCAATTCTGGGTTCCATCCTCGTTTCTCTTCAGGACAGGTTGAGTCTTCGGACTGTCCTGGTGTGGATACTGTGGTGGACAGGTTGCAGCAGATTTGGACTCATGTAGTGGACAATTTGACCTTGTCCCAGGAGAAGGCTCAACGTTTCGCTAATCGCAGACGCTGTGTGGGTCCCCGACTTCGTGTTGGGGATCTGGTTTGGTTATCTTCTCGTCATATTCCTATGAAGGTTTCCTCTCCGAAGTTTAAACCTCGTTTCATTGGTCCTTATAGGATTTCTGAGGTTGTTAATCCTGTGTCTTTTCGTCTGACCCTCCCAGATTCTTTTTTCATACATAACGTCTTCCATAGGTCATTGTTGCGGAGATACGTGGCACCTATGGTTCCATCTGTTGACCCTCCTGCCCCGGTTTTGGTGGAGGGGGAATTGGAGTATATTGTGGAGAAGATTTTGGATTCTCGTGTTTCAAGACGGAAACTCCAGTATCTGGTTAAATGGAAGGGTTATGCTCAGGAGGATAATTCCTGGGTTTTTGCCTCTGATGTCCATGCTCCCGATCTTGTTCGTGCCTTTCATGTGGCTCATCCTGGTCGGCCTGGGGGCTCTGGTGAGGGTTCGGTGACCCCTCCTCAAGGGGGGGATACTGTTGTGAATTCTGTGGCAGAGCTCCCTCCTGTGGTCACAAGTGGTACTTCGGCTGATTCTCTCTGGGAGCTTCCGTTTGTGGAGGAAACTGGTACTGCTGCTTCTGAGTTTCCTCCCTCAGGTGATCTGGTGAGGTCGTTAGGTGCTTCTCTACTTAACCCCACCTAATGCTTTGATTCATGCTTCCTGTCAATGTTCCAGTGTTGGACTTGTGTTTCTCTGGATCATTCCTGTGGCCTGCTGCTCTGCATAGCTAAGTGCTTCTTTGCTATTTGTTGCTATTTTTTCTGTCCAGCTTGTCTATTTGTTTTGCTGGAAGCTCTGGGACGCAAAGGGTGTACCTCCGTGCCGTTAGTTCGGTACGGAGGGTCTTTTTGCCCCTTTGCGTGGTTTTCTTTAGGGTTTTGTGTAGACCGCAAAGTTATCTTTCCTATCCTCATTCTGTCTAGAATATCGGGCCTCGCTTTGCTGAATCTATTTCATCCCTACGTTTGTCTTTTCATCTTACTCACAGTCATTATATGTGGGGGGCTGCCTTTTCCTTTGGGGTATTTCTCTGAGGCAAGGTAGGCTTATTTTTCTATCTTCAGGCTAGTTAGTTTCTCAGGCTGTGCCGAGTTGCATAGGTAGCGTTAGGCGCAATCCACGGCTGCCTCTAGTTGTGTTTGGAGAGGATCAGGGATTGCGGTCTGCAGAGTTCCCACGTCTCAGAGCTCGTTCTGTTATTTTGGGTTACTGTCAGATCACTGTATGTGCTCTGACCTCCATGTCCATTGTGATACTGAATTGCCATTCGCAACACCCTCCACTGTGTCTAGGTGTATCTTCTTCTTAAATAAAAATTTTGCTCCGGTGTTGTCCTAGCTGCGCATGGCACTTACGCAGATTTTGCTTTCATTGTATATATATATTTTTTATATATGGATTCTTTTTTTCTACAGATAAGCAAAAACGTAATACAATCAAAGCTGAACAAAAATGGGCGTAGAGTAGAGTTGGGAGGAACATTTGATATTTAAATTCACCAGTTTTATCATATTTTCCCCAAAAATTATTTAATTAAATTTACCAAGAAATAATTTTCTGAAAACCCTCTAATTTTACAGAAAATATGCGAATAACACACTGAGGTTTCAGAGTAGTTTTCAAAAACCCTGTTAGAGCTCTTTAAGATAAACACAGCCTTATTGCCATATTAATGTAAGATGACATTATCTTATCTGAATATAGGAAAACAGGGCATATCCAGTAGTAGGCTGCTTAACGCCTTAGTGACAGAGCCAATTTGGTACTTAACTCCTTCAAGTCGTGGCCCTTTTTCTTTTTTGCGTTTTTATTTTTCACTTCCCTCCTTCCCAGAGCCATAACTTTATTATTTTTCCATCAATTTGGCCGTGTGAGGGCTTATTTTTTGCGGGACGAGTTGTACTTTTGAACGACACCATTGGTTTTACCATGTCTTTTACTCGAAAACGGGAAAAAAATTCCAAGTGCGGTGATGTTGCAAAAAAAGTGCAATCCCACACTTGTTTTTTGTTTGGCTTTTTTGCTAGGTTCATTAAATGCTAAAACTAACCTGCCATTGTGATTCTCTAGGTCATTACAAGTTCATAGACATCTAGCATGTCTAGGTTATTTTTTTATCCAAGTAGTGAAAAAAAATTCCAAACTTTGCTTAAAAAAAATAAAAAGTGCCATTTTCCGATACCCGAAGCGTCTCCATTTTTCGGGATCTGGGGTCAGGTTAGGGCTTATTTTTTGCGTGCCGAGCTGACGTTTTTAATGATACCATGTCAGTGCAGATACGTTCTTTTGATCGCCCGTTATTGCATTTTAATGCAATGTCGCAGCAACCAAAAAACCGTAATTCTGGCGTTTCAAATTTTTTTCTCGCTATGCTGTTTAGCGATCAGGTTAATGCTTTTTTTTTATTGATAGACCGGGAGATTCTGAACGCGGCGATACCAAATACGTGTAGGTTTGTTGTTTTTTTAATTGTTTTATTTAGGATTTGTCGAAAGGGGGGTGATTTAAACTTTTATATTTTTTTATATTTTTTCATATTTTTAAAAACATTTTTTGTTTTACTTGTGCCATGCTTCAATAGCCTCCATGGGAGGCTAGAAGCTGGCATAGCCTGATCGGCTCTGCTACATAGCAGCGATCATCAGATCGCTGCTATGTAGCAGAAATGCAGGTGTGTTGTGAGCGCCGACCACAGGGGGCGCTCACAGCAGGCCTGCATCAGTAACCATAGAGGTCTCAAGGACCTCTATGGTTACCTTCCTGATGCATCGCCGACCCCGATCATGTGACGGGGGTCGGCGATGACATCATTTCCGGCCGCCCGGCCGGAAGCGCCAGTCAAATGCAGACAGCGGCATTTAACAGGTTAATAGCGGCGGGTGAATAGAGATTTCACCCGCCGCTATTGCACGCACATGTCAGCTGTACAAAACAGCTGACATGTCGCGACTATGATGTGGGCTCACCGCCGGAGCCCACATCAAAGGTGGAGACATGACATGCGCCGTACTATTACTGCGCATGTCGTGAAAGGGTTAATGACCGAGCCAATTTTTGCAATTCTGACCACTGTCACTTTATGAGGTTATAACTCTGGAACGCTTCAACGGATCCCGCTGATTCTGAGAATGTTTTTTCGTGACATATTGTACTTCATGTTAGTGGTAACATTTCTTCAATATTACTTGCGATTATTTATGAAAAAAACGGAAATATGGCGAAAATTTTTAAAATTTCGCAATTTTCAAACTTTGTATTTTTATGCCCTTAAATCAGAGAGAAATGTCACGAAAAATAGTTAATAAATAACATTTCCCACATGTCTACTTTACATCAGCACAATTTTGTAAACAATTTTTTTTTTGTTAGGGAGTTATAAGGGTTAAAAGTTGACCAGCAATTTCTCATTTTTACAACACCATTTTTTTTTTAGGGACCACATCACATTTGAAGTCCTTTTGAGGGGTCTATATGATAGAAAATAATGAAGTGTGACACCATTCTAAAAACTACACCCCTCAAGGTTCTTAAAACCACATTCAAGAAGTTTATTAACCCTTTACGTGCTTCACAGGAACTGAAACAATGTGGAAGGAAAAAATGAACATTTAACTTTTTTTTGCAAACATCTTAATTCAGAACCATTTTTTTTATTTTCACAAGTGTAAAAACAGAAATGTAACCATAAATTTTGTTATGCAATTTCTCCTGAATACGCCAATACCCCATATGTGGGGGTTAACCACTTTTTGGGTGCACCGTAGAACTTAGAAGTGAAGGAGCGCCGTTTGACTATTTCAATGCAGAATTGGCTGGAATTGAGATCGGACGCCATGTCACGTTTAGAGAGCCCCTGATGTGCCTAAACAGTGGGAACTACCCACAAGTGACACCATTTTGGAAACTAGACCCCATAAGGAACTTATCTAGATGTGTGGTGAGCACTTTGAACCCCCAAGTGCTTCACAGAAGTTTATAACGTAGAGCCGTGAAAATAAAAAATCGCTTTTGTTTACACAAAAATGATCTTTTCGCCCACAAATTCTTATTTTCACAAGGGTAACAGGAGAAATTAGACCACAAGAGTTGTTGTGCAATTTCTCCTGAGTACGCTGATACCCAATATGTGGGGGTAAACCACTGTTAGGGCGCACCGCAGAGCTTGGAAGAGAAGGAGTGCCGTTTTACTTTTTCAATGTAGAATTGGCTGGAATTGAGATTGGACGCCATGTCGCGTTTGGAGAGCCCCTGATGTGCCTAAACAGTGGAAACCCCCCACAAGTGACACCATTTTAGAAACTAGACCCCTTAAGGAACTTATCTAGATGTGTGGTGAGCACTTTCAACCCCATGTGCTTCACAGAAGTTTATAACGTAGAGCCATGAAAAAAAAAAAATCAAATTTTTTCTACAAAAATGATCTTTTTGCCCACATATTTTTATTTTCACAAGGGTAACAGGAGAAATTAGACCACGAAAGTTGTTGTGCAATTTCTCCTGAGTACGTCGATACCCAATATGTGGGGGTACACCACTGTTTGGGCGCACCGCAGAGCTTGGAAGAGAAGGAGTGCCGTTTTACTTTTTCAATGTAGAATTGGCTGGAATTGAGATCGGACGCCATGTCGCGTTTGGAGAGCCCCTGATGTGCTTAAACAGTAGAAATCCCCCACAAGTGACCCCATTTTTGAAACTAGACCCCCCATGGAACTTATCTAGATGTGTGGTGAGAACTTTGAATGCCCAAGTGCTTCACAGAAGTTTATAATGCAGAGTCGTGAAAATAAAAAATATTTTTTTTTTCCACAAAAAAGATTTCTTAGCCCCCAAGTTTTTATTTTCACAAGGGTAACAAGAGAAATTGGACCGCAAAAGTTGTTGTCCAATTTGTCCTGAGTATGATGGTACCCCATATGTTGGGGCAAACCACTGTTTGGGCGCATGGCAGAGCTCGGAAGGAAGGAGCGCCGTTTTGGAATGCAGACTTAGATAGAATGGTCTGCGGGCATTATGTTGCGTTTGCAGAGCCCCTGATGTACCTAACCAGTGGAAACCCTCCATAAGTGACCCCATTTGGAAACTAGACCCCCCAAGGAACTTATCTTGATGTGTGGTGAGAACTTTGAATGCCCAAGTGCTTCACAGAAGTTTAAAATGCAGTCGTGAAAATAAAAAATATTTTTTTTTTCCACAAAAAAGATTTTTTAGCCCCCAAATTTTTATTTTCACAAGGGTAACAAGAGAAATTGGACCACAAAAGTTGTTGTCCAATTTGTCCTGAGTATGCTGGTACCCCATATGTGGGGGTAAACCACTGTTTGGGCGCACGGCAGAGCTCAGAAGGAAGGAGCGCCGTTTTGGAATGCAGACTTAGATAGAATGGTCTGCGGGCATTATGTTGCGTTTGCAGAGCCCCTGATGTACCTAACCAGTGGAAACCCTCCATAAGTGACCCCATTTGGAAACTAGACCCCCCAAGGAACTTATCTAGATGTGTGGTGAGAACTTTGAATGCCCAAGTGCTTCACAGAAGTTCAGAATGCAGAGTCGTGAAAATAAAAAAAAAAATGTTTCCACAAAAAAAGATATTGTAGCCCCCAAGTTTTTATTTTCACAAGGGTAACAGGAGAAATTGGACTGCAATAGTTGTTGTCCAATTTATCCCGAGTACGCTGATGCCCCATATGTGGGGGTAAACCACTGTTTGGGCGCACGGCAGAGCTCGGAAGGGAAGGAGCGCCGTTTTGGAATGCAGACTTAGATAGAATGGTCTGTGGGCGTTATGTTGCGTTTGCAGAGCGCCTGATGTACCTAAACAGTAGTAACCCCCCACAAGTGACCCCGTTTTGGAAACTAGACCCCCCAAGAAACTTATCTAGATGTGTGGTGAGAACTTTGAATGCCCAAGTGCTTCACAGAAGTTTAGAATGCAGAGTCATAAGAAAAATATATATATATATTTTTCCACAAAAAAGATTTTGTAGCCCCCAAGTTTGTATTTTCACAAGGGTAACAAGAAAAATTGGACCCCAGAAGTTGTCCAATTTATCCCGAGTACGCTGATGCCCCATATGTGGGGTTAACCCACTGTTTGGGTGCACGGCAGAGCTCAGAAGGGAGGGAGCACCATTTGACTTTTTGAGCGCAAAATTGGCTGTCGTGTTTGGAGACCCCCTGATGTACCTAAACAGTGGAAACCCCCCAATTCTAGCTCCAACCCTAACCCCAACACACCCCTAACCCTAATCTCAACCTGATCCATAATCCTAATCACTAACCCTAACCATAATCACAACCCTTACCCCAAAACAACCCTAATGTCAACCCTAACCCTAACCCTAATCAAAACCCTAAATCCAACACACCCCTAATCCTAATCTCAACCCTAACCTCAAACCTAACCCTAATCCCAATACACCCCTAATCACAACCCTAACCTTAACCCTAATCCCAAACCTAACCTTAATCCCAAACCTAACCCTAATCTCAAGCGTAACTCTAATTCCAACCCTAACCCTAATACCAACCCTAATCCAAACCCTAACCCTAATCCCAACTCTCACCCTAACTTTAGCCCCAACCCTAGCCCTAACTTTAGCCCCAACCCTAACCCCAGCCCTAAGGCTACTTTCACACTTGCATCGTTTGGCATCCGTCGCAATCCGTCGTTTTGGACAAGAAACGGATCCTGCAAATGTGCCCGCAGGATGCGTTTTTTGCCCATAGACTTGTATTGCCGACGGATCGTGACGGATGGCCACACGTCGCGTCCGTCGTGCACTGGATCAGTTGTGTTTTGGCGGACCGTCGGCACAAAAAAAGTTTAATGAAACGTTTTTTTGTACGTCGCATCCGCCATTTCTGACCGCGCATGCGTGGCCGTAACTCCGCCCCCTCCTCCCCAGGACATAGATTGGGCAGCGGATGCGTTGAAAAACTACAGCTGCTGCCCACGTTGTGCACAATTTTCACGCATTGCAACGTCCCCGTACCGACGTAAGTGTGAAAGAAGCCTAACCCTAAATTTAGCCCCAACCTAACCCTAAATTTAGCCCCAACCCTAACCCTAAATTTAGCCCCAACCCTAGCCCTAACCCTAACCCTAGCCCTAACCCTAGCCCTAACCGTAGCCCTAGCCCTAGCCCTAACCCTAACCCTAACCCTAGCCCTAGCCCTAACCCTAGCCCTAGCCCTAACCCTAGCCCTAGCCCTAACCCTAACCCTAGCCCTAACCCTAATTTTAGCCCCAACTGCTGTTCTCCTGCCGGCCAGCAGATGGAGACAGATGGCGGGCGCACTGCGCATGCGCCCGCCATTTACTTTTGCCGGCGGCCAGGAGGAGCAGCAGGAGGATCCAGGGACACAGGTGAGTATGACAGGGTCCCCGAATCCCACTATTTCTCTGTCCTCTGATGTGCGATCACATCAGAGGACAGAGAATTACACTTTACTTTTTTTTTTTTGCGGTCGCCGGTAAACAGTTAATTACCGGCGATCGCAAAACAGGGGTCGGTAAAACCGACCCCGATCATGCTCTTTGGGGTCTCGGCTACCCCCGGCAGCCGAGACCCCAAAGATTCTCGTGGGGCCGGCCGGTGGGCGCACTGCGCATGCGCCCGCCATTTTGAAGATGGCGGCGCCCACCGGGAGCCACGAGGAGCACCGGGGGAGATAGGTGAGTATTGGGGGGCTACCTGGGACCCCTTTTCTCTGTCCTCCGGTGTGCGATCACATCGGAGGACAGAGAAATTAAAAAGAGATTGCGTTTTTTTTTTTTGCGATCGTCGGTAAACGGTTAATTACCGGCGATTGCAAATGCGGGGTGGGTAAAACCCCCCCCGAATCATGTTCTCTGGGGTCTCGGCTACTCCCGGCAGCCGAGACCCCGGAGAAAATCCGACTCTGGGGGGCGCTATTTACTTTTTCCACAGCGCCGTTAATTAACGGCGCTCTGGTTTAAGTACCCTTAGCGGCCGCTGTTAAAAGGCGTATCGGCGGTCGCTAAGGGGTTAATATGTAAAAATGGTCCAAAAAAATTCTCCTTCTTGGAGGCAGAGGCCTGTGTTGCTTGAGTTTATACTGTCATCATGCAAATTGAAGACGCTGTAACTTTTTCACACAGAGTAATGAACATATAATGTCTAAGGAGTCTTAAGCGCTTTTTACTTTTCTAAAGTAGCAAGTGATAGTTTGCTATTCTCTAAAAAATTAACAAATAGAAAAACTTGTATCAAGCTGTCCAAAAATGATCTCTTTTTAAGCTAGCAGGAACACACAGGCTGTTTTAAAAGTAAAATCGCAATAGTGTGTCAACAAGATTTAAAATTAGCTCTATTTTTGAATGTTTGTGTACTATCAAGTGAGTATGTTTAATAGCATCAGTATAATCTAGCACTACAAAACACAGTGAGGAGCCAGGTGGTGTGTGGCTTGCGAGGCAGCAGCAGAGGCTGTGTAGTGGCAGCAGCAGAGGTTGCAGACTAGACAAATAGATTGAGGCCAGAAGCAGTACAATGTAACATTCAGGGTATGTGCACACGTCCGGATTTCTTGCAGAAATTTCCTGAAGAAAACCGGAAATTTTCTGCAATAAATCCGCATTTTTTTTTTTTGCGTTTTCTTCCCATTTTTTTGCGTTTTTTTAGCATTTTGCAAGCGTAATTAGCTTGCAGAATGCTAAAGTTTTCCAAGTGATCTGTAGCATCGCTTGGAAAACTGACTGACAGGTTGGTCACACTTGTCAAACATAGTGTTTGACAAGTGTGACCAACTTTTTACTATAGATGCTGCCTATGCAGCATCAATAGTAAAGGATAGAATGTTTAAAAATATGAAAATAAAATTTAAAAAATGGTTATACTCACCCTGCAGACAGCCGATCTCCTCAGCGGCGTCCGTTCCTATGGATGGTGTGTGTGTGCAGGACCTTCCATGACGTCGCGGTCACATGAGCGGTCACGTGACCAATCACAAGACCGCGACGTCATCGCAGGTCCTTCACACAGAGCATCTATAGGAACGGAAGCGGCAGCGTGCACCGCTGAGAGGCAGGAAGACATCGAAGGTGAGTATATCACTGTTTTTTATTGTAATTCTTTTTTTTTAACCAATTATATTGTGCCCAGTCCGTGGAGGAGAGTCTCCTCTCCTCCACCCTGGGTACCAACTGCACATAATCTGCTTACTTCCCGCATGGTGTGCACAGCCCCATGCGGAAAGTAAGCAGATCAATGCATTCCTAGGTGTGCGGAGTCACCGCAATTCCGTAAATTTAATGAACATGTTGCTTTTTTTCCGCGATGCGATTTTTTCGCGGAAAAAAGGCAACATTTGCACAAGAAATGCGGAATACATTGTAAATAATAGGAGGCATATGTAAGCGTTTTTTTCGCTTTTTTTGCGTTTTTATCACGTTTTTATAGTGAAAAAACGCGAAAAATACTGTACGTGTGCACATGGCCTCAAAAACAGTGAGGAACCAGGGGATATGTTGCTTGCACAGAGGTGTGCAGGCAGTAGCAGAGGGATAAACCACATGGTCAAAAAATATGGAGGGGAAGGCAAGGAGACATCTTGCACTGTGGGCCCAGCAATAGCAGTTACTACAGAAGCAGTATCACCAAACAAGTGACATGATGGACAAGGTTTAGATACCTGGTAGAGCGTGTGCCATTGGTATTGGTGGCAGCAGATTGGTTGTTTTTTTTATTATTATTTGTTATTATAGCACCAGTTATTCCACTTTTACATGTGAAAAGAGGTATACATAATATAAAAACAAGTAAAATAATCTTGAACAAAATGAATCACCAACTGGAACAAAATGGAAAAAGACCCTGCCTGCGAGGGTTCACAATCTACAAGGAAATGGTGAGGATGCAGTAGGGGACGACACAGCTGGTCATTCAGTGGTATGGTGGAATGAGGGTTACTGCAGCTTGTACGCTTGATGGAAAAAGTAGGTTTTCATGTTCCTTTTGAAGTCTTCCACGGTAGGTGAGAGTATTAAAACACAGAAGTACCATATGATGACAAGAAATATATTATATATCTATTGATGTCCTGACATAAGTCATATACCAATCCCAGGTACTCTGTGCAATTGTGTGATTACGATCACCACGTGGAATGAACAATCCCAAACACCCTGATTACAGACACACCAGAGATTAGCACCACACCAGGAATAATATTTAAAAATCTGCCTTTATTACACAATTCAAATAGCAACAAATAATTCATAAAAATATGTATCATATAAAATCACATATAAGTACATACCACAGGAGATATAATAATGTTAAAATAGCAGCACACCCCGACGCGCGTTTCGGACAATTCCTTCGTCAGGGACCCTGACGAAGGAATTGTCCGAAACACGCGTCGGGGTGCGTTACCACTGGACACAGCTACCCAAGGTATTTACCGACATTAATATTATTTTAGGTCCCCTCTGTGCACTTTTTGTGCACTTGTCTGGGTGCATATAAGCACTCCCAGGAGCACATGATACTCCTAGCACATAGCACTTTGTTGTTGGGCTTATGATTGTTTGCCATATGCACAGCACCTAGCACTTGCACACTTAGTTTTTTTGGGCTCAGGTCCGTTGGTGCATATAAGCACTTCCAGGAGCACATGTTATTTATCATTTTTTGCACATAGCACTCTATTGTCAGGCTTATGATTGATGACCATTTGCATAGCACCTAGCACTTTTTAAGCTCAGTATTTGTGGAACAAGTAAGCACCTTTAGGAGCATATGTATTTTAACCCCTTCATGACCCAGCCTATTTTGACCTTAAAGACCTTGCCGTTTTTTGCAATTCTGACCAGTGTCCCTTTATGAGGTAATAACTCAGGAACGCTTCAACGGATCCTAGCGGTTCTGAGATTGTTTTTTCGTGACATATTGGGCTTCATGGTAGTGGTAAATTTAGGTCAATAAATTCTGCGTTTATTTGTGATAAAAACGGAAATTTGGCGAAAATTTTGAAAATTTCGCAATTTTCACATTTTGAATTTTTATTCTGTTAAACCAGAGAGATATGTGACACAAAATAGTTAATAAATAACATTTCCCACATGTTTACTTTACATCAGCACAATTTTGGAAACAAAATTTTTTTTTGTTAGGAAGTTATAAGGGTTAAAATTTGACCAGCGATTTGTCATTTTTACAACGAAATTTACAAAACCATTTTTTTTAGGGACCACCTCACATTTGAAGTCAGTTTGAGGGGTCTATATGGCTGAAAATACCCAAAAGTGACACCATTCTAAAAAATGCACCCCTCAAGGTACTCAAAACCACATTCAAGAAGTTTATTAACCCTTCAGGTGCTTCACAGCAGCAGAAGCAACATGGAAGGAAAAAATGAACATTTAACTTTTTAGTCACAAAAATTATTTTTAGCAACAATTTTTTTATTTTCCCAATGGTAAAAGGAGAAACTGAACCACGAAAGTTGTTGTCCAATTTGTCCTGAGTACGCTGATACCTCATATGTGGGGGTAAACCACCGTTTGGGCGCACGGCAGGGCTTGGAAGGGAAGGAGCGCCATTTGACTTTTTGAATCAAAAATTGGCTCCACTCTTTAGCGGACACCATGTCAAGTTTGGAGAGCACCCGTGTGCCTAAACATTGGAGCTCCCCCACAAGTGACCCCATTTTGGAAACTAGACGCCCCAAGGAACTTATCTAGATGCATAGTGAGCACTTTGAACCCCCAGGTGCTTCACAAATTGATCCGTAAAAATGAAAAAGTACTTTTTTTTCACAAAAAAATTATTTTAGCCCCAATTTTTTCATTTTCACATGGGCAACAGGATAAAATGGATCCTAAAATGTGTTGGGCAATTTCTCCTGAGTACACCAATACCTCACATGTGGGGGTAAACCACTGTTTGGGCACATGGTAAGGCTCGGAAGGGAAGGAGCGCCATTTGACTTTTTGAATGAAAAATGATTTCCATCGTTAGCGGACACCATGTCGCGTTTGGATAGCTCCTGTGTGCCTAAATATTGGCGCTCCCCAACAAGTGACCCCATTTTGGAAACTAGACCCCCCAAGGAACTTATTTAGATGCCTAGTGAGCACTTTAAACCCTCAGGTGCTTCACAAATTGATCTGTAAAAATGAAAAAGTACTTTTTTTTCACAAAAAAATTCTTTTCGCCTCAATTTTTTCATTTTCACATGGGCAGTAGGATAAAATGGCTCATAAAATTTGTTGGGCAATTTCTCCCGAGTACGCCGATACCTCATATGTGGGGGTAAACCACTGTTTGGGCACTCGGCAGGGCTCGGAAGGGAAGGCGCGCCATTTGACTTTTTGAATGGAAAATTAGCTCCAATTGTTAGCGGACACCATGTCGCGTTTGGAGAGCCCCTGTGTGCCTAAACATTGGAGCTCCCCCACAAGTGACCCCATTTTGGAAACTAGACCCCCCAAGGAACTTATCTAGATGCATATTGAGCACTTTAAACCCCCAGGTGCTTCACAGAAGTTTATAACGCAGAGCCATGAAAATAAAAAATAATTTTT
Source organism: Ranitomeya imitator (assembly GCF_032444005.1). NCBI lineage: Eukaryota > Metazoa > Chordata > Amphibia > Anura > Dendrobatidae > Ranitomeya > Ranitomeya imitator. The sequence continues at coordinate 1,078,533,521 of NC_091282.1, read as the reverse complement.
CTTACCTCAAAAATGATTTTTTAGCCTGGAATTTCCTATTTTGCCAAGGATAATAGGAGAAATTGGACCCCAAATATTGTTGTCCAGTTTGTCCTGAGTACGCTGATACCCCATATGTGGGGGTAAACCACTGTTTGGGCGCACGGCAGGGTTCGGAAGGGATGGCACGCCATTTGGCTTTTTAAATGGAAAATTAGCTCCAATCATTAGCGGACACCATGTCACGTTTGGAGAGCCCCTGTGTGCCTAAACATTGGAGATCCCCCAGAAATGACCCCATTTTGGAAACTAGACCCCCAAAGGAACTAATCTAGATGTGTGGTGAGGACTTTGAACCCCCAAGTGCTTCACAGAAGTTTATAACGCAGAGCCATGAAAATAAAATAAAAAAATTATTTTCTCAAAAATGATCTTTTAGCCTGCAATTTTTTATTTTCCCAAGGGTAACAGGAGAAATTTGACCCCAAAAGTTGTTGTCCAGTTTCTCCTGAGTACGCTGATACCCCATATGTGGGGGTAAATCACTGTTTGGGCACATGCCGGGGCTCGGAAGTGAAGTAGTGACGTTTTGAAATGCAGACTTTGATGGAATGCTCTGTGGGCGTCACATTGCGTTTGCAGAGCCCCTGATGTGGCTTAACAGTAGAAACCCCCCACAAGTGACCCCATTTTGGAAACTAGACCCCCAAAGGAACTTATCTAGATGTGTGGTGAGCACTTTGAACCCCCAAGTGCTTCATAGAAGTTTATAATGCAGAGCCGTGAAAATAATAAATACGTTTTCTTTCCTCAAAAATAAATATTTAGCCCAGAATTTTTTATTTTCCCAAGGGTTACAGGAGAAATTGGACCCCATACGTTGTTGTCCAGTTTCTCCTGAGTACGCTGATACCCCATATGTGGGGGTAAACCACTGTTTGGGCACATGCCGAGGCTCGGAAGTGAAGTATGACTTTTTGAAATGCAGACTTTGATGGAATGCTCTGTGGGCGTCACGTTGCGTTTGCAGAGCCCCTGATGTGGCTTAACAGTAGAAACCCCCCACAAGTGACCCCATTTTGGAAACTAGACCCCGAAAGGAACTTATCTAGATGTGTGGTGAGCACTTTGAACCCCCAAGTGCTTCATAGAAGTTTATAATGCAGAGCCGTGAAAATAATAAATACGTTTTCTTTCCTCAAAAATAATTATTTAGCCCAGAATTTTTTAATTTTCCCAAGGGTAACAGGAGAAATTTGACCCCAATATTTGTTGTCCAGTTTCTCCGGAGTACGGTGATACCCCATATGTGGGGGTAAACCACTGTTTGGGCACACGTTGGGGCTCGGAAGTGAAGTAGTGACGTTTTGAAATGCAGACTTTGATGGAATGCTCTGCGGGCATCACGTTGCGTTTGCAGAGCCCCTGATGTGCCTAAACAGTAGAAACCCCCCACAAGTGACCCCATTTTGGAAACTAGACCCCGAAAGGAACTTATCTAGATGTGTGGTGAGCACTTTGAACCCCCAAGTGCTTCATAGAAGTTTATAATGCAGAGCCGTGAAAATAATAAATACGTTTTCTTTCCTCAAAAATAATTATTTAGCCCAGAATTTTTTATTTTCCCAAGGGTAACAGGAGAAATTGGACCCCAAGAGTTGTTGTCCAGTTTCTCCTGAGTACGCTGATACCCCATGTGTGGGGGTAAACCACTGTTTGGGCACACGTCGGGGCTCAGAAGGGAAGTAGTGACTTTTGAAATGCAGACTTTGATGGAATGGTCTGCGGGCGTCACATTGCGTTTGCAGAGCCCCTGGTGTGCCTAAACAGTAGAAACCCCCACAAGTGACCACATTTTAGAAACTAGACCCCCCAAGGAACTTATCTAGATATGTGGTGAGCACTTTGAACCCCCAAGTGCTTCACAGACGTTTACAACGCAGAGCCGTGAAAATAAAAAATCATTTTTCTTTCCTCAAAAATGATGTTTTAGCAAACATTTTTTTAGATTCACAAGGGTAACAGGAGAAATTGGACCCCAGTAATTGTTGCGCAGTTTATCCTGAGTACACTGATACCCCATATGTGGGGGTAAATTACTGTTTGGGCACACGTCAGGGCTCGGAAGTGAGGGAGCACCATTTGACTTTTTGAATACGAGATTGGCTGGAATCAATGGTGGTGCCATGTTGCGTTTGGAGACCCCTAATGTGCCTAAACAGTGGTAACCCCTCAATTCTACCTCCAACACTAACCCCAACACACCCCTAACCCTAATCCCAACTGTAGCCATAACTCTAATCACAACCCTAACCACAACCCTAATTCCAACCCTAACACTAAGGCTATGTGCCCACGTTGCGCATTCGTGTGAGATATTTCCGCACCATTTTTGAAAAATCCGCGGGTAAAAGGCACTGCGTTTTACCTGCGGATTTTCCGTGGATTTCCAGTGTTTTTTGTGCAGATTTCACCTGCGGATTCCTATTGAGGAACAGGTGTAAAACGCCGCGGAATCCGCACAAAGAATTGACATGCTGCGGAAAATACAACGCAGCGTTTCCGCGCGGTATTTTCTGCACCATGGGCACAGCGGATTTGGTTTTTCATATGTTTACATGGTACTGTAAACCTGATGGAATACTGCTGCGAATCCGCAGCGGCCAATCCGCAGCCAAATCCGCACCGTGTGCACATAGCCTAATTCTAAAGGTATGTGCACACTGCGGAAAACGCTGCAGATCCGCAGCAGTTTCCCATGAGTTTACAGTTCAATGTAGACCTATGGGAAACAAAAATCGCTGTACACATGCTGCGGAAAAACTGCACGGAAATGCAGCAGTTTACATTCCGCAGCATGTCACTTCTTTGTGCGGATTCCGCAGCGGTTTTACAACTGCTCAAATAGAAAATCGCAATTGTAAAACCGCAGTGAAATGCGCAGAAAAAAACGCGGTAAATCCGCCATAAATCCGCAGCGGTTTAGCACTGCGGATTTATCAAATCCGCAGCGGAAAAATCCGCAGAGGACCAGAATACGTGTGCACATACCGAAACCCTAACCCTAGCCCTAACCCTACCCCTAACCCTACCCCTAACCCTAGCCCTAACCCTAGCCCTAACCCTACCCCTAACCCTAACCCTAGCCCTAACCCTAGCCCTACCCCTAACCCTACCCCTAACCCTAACCCTAACCCTACCCCTAACCCTACCCCTAACCCTATTCTAACATTAGTGGAAAAAAAAAATTTCTTTATTTTTTTATTGTCCCTACCTATGGGGGTGACAAAAGGGGGGGTCATTTATTATTTTTTTTATTTTGATCACTGAGATATAATCTATCTCAGTGATCAAAATGCACTTTGGAACGAATCTGCCGGCCGGCAGATTCGGCGGGCGCACTGCGCATGCGCCCGCCATTTTGGAAGATGGCGGCGCCCAGAGAGAAGACGGACGGGACCCCGGCAGGATCGGTAAGTATGATGGGGTTGGGGGGGACCACGGGGGGGGATCGGAGCACGGGGGGGAATCGGAGCGCGGCAGGCGTGGAACGGAGCACGGGGGGGCTGGAACGAAGCATGGGGGGGCTGGAACGGAGCACGGGGGGTGGAAAGGAGCACAAGGGGGGTTGATCGGAGTGCAGGGGGGGTGATTGGAGCACGGGGGGGTGATTGGAGCACGGGGGGAGCGGACAAGAGCACGGGGGGAGCGGAGCACAGGACGGAGGGGAGCCGGAGCAGTGTACCGGCCAGATCGGGGGGCTGGGGGGGCGATCGGTGGGGTGGGGTGGGGGCACATTAGTATTTCCAGCCATGGCCGATGATATTGCAGCATCGGCCATGGCTGGATTGTAATATTTCACCCGTTATAATAGGTGAAATATTACAAATCGCTCTGATTGGCAGTTTCACTTTCAACAGCCAATCAGAGCGATCGTAGCCACGAGGGGGTGAAGCCACCCCCCCTGGGCTAAACTACCACTCCCCCTGTCCCTGCAGATCGGGTGTAATTGGAGTTAACCCTTTCACCCGATCTGCAGGGACGCGATCTTTCCATGACGCCACATAGGCATCATGGGTCGGATTGGCACCGACTTTCATGACGCCTATGTGGCGTCATGGGTCGGGAAGGGGTTAATTGTGGCACATAGCACCTTGTAATAGGGCCTATGTTTTCCAGTTATATACATGCACTTTTTATATTTATGCAATCTAATCCTAAAAATATGTTGCACCTTATATTGTGTGAATTATGAAATACATATATTTGTTATGTTATATTGCACAGTTCTTACTTTGGTGGGGATCTATTGATGTAATATTGGGTGTGCTGCTATTTTAACATTCTTATATGTCCTGTGGTACGTACTTATATGTGATTTTATATGATACATATTTTTATGAATTATTTGTTGCTATTTGAATTGTGTAATAAAGGCACATTTTTAAATATTATTCCTGGTGTGGTGCTAATCTCTGGTGTGTCTGTAATCAGGGAGTTTGGGATTGTTCATTCCACGGTAGGTGAGAGTCTGATATGTTGAGGTAGAGAGATCCAGAGTAGGGGGGGTGCACGGGAAAAGTCTTGCATGCAATTGTGGGAAGAGGAGATAAGAGGGGAGTAGAGATGGTGATCTTGTGAGGATCAGAGTTTGCGTGCAGGTAAGTACTGGAAGAGTATGTCACAGAAGTAAGGAGGAGACAGGATGTGGATGTTTTTGTATGCCAAGGTTAGGGTTTTGAACTGGAGTCTCTGGACAATAAGGAGCCAGCAAAGGGATTGACAGAGAGGAGAGGCCAGGGAATAGTGGAGAAACGGGTGGCTTAGTCGGGAAGCAGAGTTATGATAGATTGGAGAGGTGAAAGAGTGTTAGAAGGGAGGCACTCTGTTTTCTGAAATGCAAACACAGGTTGCCAATGGATTCAACAAACAGAGTGCCCACTTGTCATGCCAATCCATTGGCGACCCGTGATCATGTGACAGGAGCGCCAAAGGGCTGGTCTTGTGATATGGTTGAGGCATTAAATGCCGCGATCAGGGATTGACAGTGGCATTTAACATGTTAACAGCTGTGGGTGGATCATGATTCCTTCCTCCACTTATAGGAGCACATGCAGATGGAAAACATGTGGGCTCAGCCTGAAGGATAGCGAGTGGATTTCAAACTATGTCCTATGAGGAACAACTAAAAGATCTGGGAATGGTTATCTTGCAAAAAAGAAGGTTAAGAGGAGACTTAATAGCTGTCTACAAATATCTGAATGGTTGTCACCGTGTAGAGGGATCATCATTATTCTCGTTTGCACATGGAAACACGAGAAGCAATGGAATGAAACTGAAGGAGAGCAATTGAAGATTAGATATTAAAAATAACATTTTGACAGTGAGGGTGTTTATTGAGTGGAACAGGCTGCCATGAGAGGTGATGAGTTCTCTTTCAATGGAAGTCTTCAAACAGAGGCTGGACCGACACCTGTCTGAGATGGTTTAGGGACTCCTGCAGTGGGATGGACACTATAACCATGGAGGTCTCTTCAAACTCTAACATGCTATGATTCTACATTTACCTGCTGCTACGCTTCCTCTTCTTACTCACCTTTCTCCAAATCCTGCGGCATGTAACATGGACCTTAAGGACTCCCAAGAGACACAGTGAGGTGATAAACTTTTCAACATGTACAAGTTGTTGTTGCTGTTTCTTGATCCTCTTTTGCATTCTAGTGCATTCTAGTGAGTGAAATTTCCAGGATAAATATGACATGGTACAATATCATTGACTACATTTTTATCACTACTGATAACTTTTTATCCTACTTTGAAAAGCTTTTGCAGGTGACATGCATCTCAAATCAGCTGCCATAATTAGAAAAAGCCAGGTCATACAAATTTCCCAGCCTTATAAAAGGGCAACCCACAAAGTAGAAGAAGGCTATGAGAAGATACCAAAGTTTTTTCAAGTTGCCCTTTCCTCAGTTCTTAATGTAATTAAGAAATTGCAATTAACAGGCACAGTGGAGGTAAAGATAACGTCTGGAAGACCAAGCAAAATTTCAGTTAGTGCTGATCGTAAGATTACTAGAAAAGCAAGTCATAACCCCCCTCTTTACTGAAAAAGACCTTCAGAAAGACTTAGCAGACTCTGGAGTTGTGGTATATTGTTCTACTGTTCAGAGACACTTGTACAAATATGGCCTATATGGAGGAGTCATCAGAAGAAACCACTCCAGTGTCCTAATCATTAAATTCAACTACACAAGTATGTAAAAGAACATCTAAGCATACGGTTAGATAAATCATGCTTTTGTGTTGTGTTGCAGTTAATGGCATGGAGAGTATTTTATAGGTAGAGGGAAGAATGGATTTAATGAAGTTCCAATAAATTCTTGATGTAAACATAACACTGTCTGTAAAAAATCGTTGAAAAAAGATGACTTTTACAAATGGATTATGATCCTAAACATACATCAAAATAAACAATAGATTATCTCTAAACGATTCTTTTCTCCATACACCACCTTCTCCAAAATAACACTTTATGTTTTATTATTATTATTACTATTATTATTTATTATAGCGCCATTTATTACATGGCGCTTTACATTTGATGAGGGTGTGATGCAGTGACCCCTGTGACAGCTGGAGGGCGCTGTGTGTGCTCTTTGGGATATGCATGGAGGCATATTTGTTGTTATAATGGTGGTGTGTTGTGAATGGCCGATATGTGTCGCAGAGGGAGTCTGCGTGGTAAGTCTGATGCAATGTTGTTGCTCTGGGACCTGTAGTCCCTAAAGAGTGTGAATATGTATGGTGTAGTTGTAAGGGAGACTTACTAGGCTAGTTGTGTGAGATGGGTGGGAAAAACTTGCCACACATCCACACTCCAACCCAGGGGAGTGGTTAAGGGTATATAATGTGACCTGGGTGTGGGTCACATGTTCCCGTGTGGTTCCAGTGGAAGGTCCTGGAGAGCCTGTGTGTTGGGAGGTCCTGGGAGTAGGACCGGATCCCTGAATAGCACACTAAACAACCTGTGTTGGATTTCCTGGGAGTAGGAGTCCTGAAGAGCACATGGTGGGGCTTTGGACCTGGTGGCCTGGGGTGTTGGACAGAGGTCCTGAATAGCACCTGGACAGGTCAGACACTCGTGTGTTGGATTTCCTGGGAGTAGGAGTCCTGAATAGCACACTGAACAACCTGTGTTGGATTTCCTGGGAGTAGGAGTCCTGAAGAGCACATGGTGGGGCTTTGGACTTGCTAGTAGCCTAGGGTGTTGGACTGACGTCCTGAATAGCACCTGGACAGGTTGTATGCCTGGGGTATTGGACTGACATCCTGATTAGCACCTGGACAGGTTATATGCCTGGGGTGTTGGACGAGGTCCTGAATAGTACCTGGACAGGTCATATGCCTGGGGTGTTGGACGAGGTCCTGAATGGCACCTGGACAGGTCACATGTGCAGTTCATGTGAGGAGGAGATGCCAGTGTGTTGAATTTCCTGGGAGTAGGAATCCTGAATAGCACACTGGGCAACCGGTGTTGGAGACCTGAGGGAGGCTTCCTGATGAGCACATGCTGGTGTGTTGGGAGGTCCTGGGAGTAGGACCGGATCCCAGAATAGCGCACAGTAAGACTCTGATTATGGATGGTTTATGTTGGGGAAGCTACCGTCCTTCAGCGGGTCTGGACTGACTAAGATATGCTGCCCAGGCCAGTTGGTGATCCCTGTGAGGCAGCTTTCCCGGAGGAGTGGATTTGCAAGGAGTCAGCAGATGGAGCAGGAACTCCAGTCAGGTACCTATACAGACTGTTGGTGCTTGTGATGTTCCATGAACTGTGTGGTCTCACACGGTGACTGAACGGAGTGAGGTTTGGTGTGTTTAGAGACCGTGACCCAGTGTCATATGCGCTGTATATGACTTGGGACATTGGTGAAGTGTACGGCGTACAGACACCCATGGAAACTGGGCAAAGTGAGAGGTCCAGCATGTTTAGTGTCTGTGAGACAAAGCCATAAATGAAGTGTTGAAGACAAAGCTGCAAGTTAATATCACCAGTTGGTGCCTGTTGTGTTTGATGAAATGTACAATGTGAACTGTGCACAACACGGTTTATGACACTTTAATAAACCGTATAGACTGTGTTTAAGTCAAAAATTGTGCCTGACTACGTTAATCCCATGTCAAGCGAGTGTCCCCCAATACATTTAGTGAGAGCAATATTACAAGGGGTATACATAATAAAAACAAGTATAATAATATTGAACAATACAAGTCACAACTGGTACAGGAGGAGAGAGGACCCTGCCCACGATGGCTCACAATCTACAACGGATGGGTGAGGATACAGTAGGTGAGGGTAGAGCTGGTCATGCAGCGGTTTGGTCGATCGGTGGTTACTGAAGGTTGTAGGCTTGTCGAAAGAGGTGGGTCTTCAGGTTCTTTTAGAAGGTTTCGATGGTAGGCGAGAGTCTGATATATTGTGGTAGTGAGTTCCAGAGTAGGGGTGATGCACGAGAGAAATCTTGTATGCGATTGTGGGAAGATGAGATAAGAGGGGAGTAGAGAAGGAGATCTTGTGAGGATCGGAGGTTGCCTGCAGGAAAGTACCGGAAACGAAGTCACAAATGTATGGAGGAGACAGGTTGCGGATGGCTTTGTATGTCATGGTTAGGCTTTTGTACTGGAGTTTTGGGTAATGGGGAGCCAGTGAAGGGATTGACAAAGGGGAGGGGCCAGAGTGTCTTCTCTAGAAAAATTCAGTTTAAGTTAATGTGTATTTGCACTGATATTTTTTATCAGAAACTCTCCAAATCCTTCTCACATACTCAAATCTTCGTTCCGGTAAAGTATTAATGCACTGATTGGAGTTCTGGTGATGCATTCATGTAGCTTTCTCCCCCTCTAGAAAATTATTGCTGCTCTTTAAGATTGGTTCTGGTTGCAATGTGGGTTTTGTTGTCCAACCCTTTCTATACCTACATGTTAAAAGCCCAAAATGATGCTGCTTGGCCAGTCCTCATCTACAATAGTATCTTTGATAGATCCCCTGTTTGGCTGTGCTAGACCATTTGATAGGATAGCAGATGGGCATTATGGACAAGTCTACTCTGCTATGCCTGACCCCATTGGCCTACTTTCTGAGTCTTCAGCAGTACGTGACATGGAGCCAAATAACTTCTTTTTTCAATCATTGAATTCAATGTTTTCAAACTTGTAAGACATTTGAATTTAATGAAATTTGATTCAAAATTGATCCTTCAAAAATCAAACCAGAGTAAATGTGAAATTAATTTCTTTGTTATTTCAAAAAAATAATGTTAAGAAAAGCTGTGACAAACATAATAAAATTTTAATGAAATTCTAACTTTTTAGTACCTTCTTCTTGGATGAATAGGAGGTTTCTGTGCAATTAGTGGTGTATGATAGAGATATCTTATTATGCTTTCTTAGCCCCTTACTTGCATTAGAATTTTAATGAAAAAGTCACACTTAGGCTACTTTCACACTAGCGTCGGGCTCGGCCCGTCGCAGTGCGTCGGGCCAAGGTTACTGTCGCTAGCGTTGTTTGCGCCGCACAACGGGTGCAGCGGATGCAGATTTTCATCGCATCCGCTGCCCCACTGAGGTGCGAGGAGGTGGGGGAGGAGTTCCGGCCACGCATGCGCGGTCGGAAAAAGCAGTCCGTTGGCAGCAAAAAATGTTACATGTAGCGTTTTTTGCTCCCGGCGGTCCGCCACAACACGGCGCAACCGTCGCACGACGGTTGCGACGTGTGGCAATGTGTCGCAATGCATCGCTAATGTTAATCTATGGGGCAAAAATGCATCCTGCAAACAACTTTGCAGGATGCCTTTTTTGCCATAAATGACGCATTGCGACGTATTGCAAAAAACGCTAGTGTGAAAGTAGCCTTATACTGCTTTTTGCTTTTTTTTACAATTTGACAATGTTTAACATAAATAACAAAATTATCATTATCGTTCATTATATATTTTGTGAAAAATGCAATTTGATCATCTATTACTTAAGGAACATCATGTATATTTTAAATTTTCTTATGGTAGTCTAAAAGTGTTCATATTGCTAGGTTCATTCCTGTATCTCTCCAACATGTAGAGATTTTTCTGCTCTCTTGTCAAAATTGTTTAAGAGCAAACCATCAGCATCCTAATAAATTGACATGTCTTTGTAGACTTTTCACATGATGCAGATGGCAGAAATTTGGTTGTTGAACATTTTTCCCTGCAGTAGTTTCTAATATCCCGTAGACACGATTCCTCAATCATTTCTTTCAGGGAGATCTGCTGAAATTGGATATATAAAGCAGGCTGACATAATTTACTTTTTATATCACAATTATGTCATTCATGGATTCTTCTCTTCAAAAACCGCAGCAGTGATAAGAATTTTACATTTACACAGTGGAAAAATAAGTCTTCTTGTTTTTGCCTTGTATTTAGCTATTTTAAGTTTTGGGCAATAAAATAAATCCATATTGGTGTAGCACTTAAAAAATACCATTCTAGACATGTCCATTTTAAAAGAAGCAATTTGACTAGTTTGGGGATGGAGTTTAAAATTGCATGCTGTATTAAATGACTCATCTGGTTGGTTCATAAGGTCATAATGTTCTGCTTATTAGCAGTCTTTCCTGAACAATATCTTATGGGGCACAACTAGATCTGACTTTACAATCCAATGTTTCAGAGTGTTTGCTACATCATGATTGCAAATCAGGAATTCTGGTTCAGCTGGATGAGAAGCCTCTAACAGGAGGCTAAAGGGCAAAGTTTCCCCTAATACAGTGACAACTTAGCATAAGGACTGGTGATGAGTGAACATACTCATTACTCGAGATTTCCGTGTCCTCCGAGTATTTTTTAGTGCTCGGAGATTTAATAATAATAATGTTTATTTGTATATAGCGCTAACATATTCCGCAGCGCTTTACAGTTTGCACACATTATCATCACTGTCCCCGATGGGGCTCACAATCTAAATTCCCTATCAGTATGTCTTTGGAATGTAGGAGGAAACTGAAGTGCCCAGAGGAAACCCACGCAAACATGGGGAGAACATACAAACTCCTTGCAGATGGTGTCCAAGGTGGGATTAGAACCCAGGACTCCAGCACGGCAAGGCTGCAGTGCTATCCACTGAGCCACCGTGCAGTTTTCATTGCCTCAGCTGAATGATTTACATCGGTTAGCCAGCATAAGTACATGTGGGGGTTGCCTGGTTGCTAGGGAATCCCCACCTGTAATCAAGCTGGTAACAGATGTAAATCATTCAGCTGTGGCGCTGAAAACTAAATCTCCGAGCACTAAAAAATACTTGGAGGACACCCGAGCATGCTCGAGTAATCTCGATTAATGAGTATACTCATTCATCACTAATAAGGACATGTATAAGCTATTCAATACTGCCTTGGGAATTTGAATATTCAAATAGCATCTTTTGAAAAAATGATGAAAGGAATAATAGTGCAACCTATTGGAATTAGCAGTCATAAAATTCAATATTGGCTCTTTAACTCGTTAACTCCTTTACTTTGTAGGCAATTCTTGTTTTTGCGCTTTTTTTCCTACCTTCTTCTAAAAACCCTAACTTTTTTTTAATCCCATTCATGTAGCTTTTTGTGGGAAGAGTTGTAATTTTTAATAAAGTCATTCATTTTACCATTCAATGTTCTTAAAATTTTAAAAACTTTCCAAGAGTGGTGAGATTTGAAAAACATTCAATTCTGCCATGGCTTCTGAGTTTTATTTTTGCAGCATACTGACTGTGGTGAAATCATGGTGAATCATGATTTTCCAAGTCAGTACAAATAAGTCAATACCAAGCCTGAATAATTTTTAAATTTTTATGTTTAGAAAAAAATGTTTGAAGTTTATATTGCCATATTCCAAGACCAGTAACATTTTTCATTTTTCCATGAATTAAGCTTGGTCAGGGCGTGTTCTTTACATGATGAGCTGACAGTTTTGTTGATTTTGGCTATATACAATATTTTCTTCTGTTTTTTTCTTTTTTTACAGTTTTTAAAGCAGGATCAGTGATCAAAAAACACATCGCTGATATTTTGATTTTTTCTTATCATGCCATTTACTGATCTGGTTAATTAATTTTTATATTTTGATCAGGCTTTTATAAACGTTGTTATATCAAATATGTTTATTTTTTTACTTTATTTTCTATTGGGAAAAGGAGGATGATATGAACTTTTCTATTTTTTATATTGTTAAAACTATTTTTTTTATCACATATTCTACATACTGCAACACCACAGTATTTGAAACTCAGCATATGCTTGTCCTCCATTAAATCAACTGGAAAAAGTTGTCATGGTGAAATATTTTCCTTAGCAACTGGAGTGCTGTGGGGTTAGAAGACTAAGGGGAAGTACTAAGGGGCAGTGAATGAGGAGGACTGTGCAGACCATTGACTCAAGTTGATGGTGTCGATGTCTAAGGCTAAATCATTCTGCTATGGTTGAGGCGAGAAATGTGACATATACTCCATTGCACCCAATGTATGCCTTCTTCTACACTGATATGCTTGCCATAAGCAAAAGAGGACATATGTGTACTGCTTTTGTTAGTACTGCTAGAATGATTGTTTCCAGCAATGAAAAGAAAAAAAACAGGTGAGGAAGAGTAAGCAAAAATTAAAAAGACCATGAAGGATCAGTAATGACAAAATAAGTAATAAATATGATAAGGTAATATTATACATACTGTGTTAGTTCTACTCACTTGGCGGTACACTGAGATTGAAAACTGGAACACTGTCTCTTTAAATCTTCAGTTGGTTTATAATATTGCAGCATAGACCAACTAGAAGTGGAAAGTAAATACAGCCCTTCAGGCAAAAACAGGAATACAATGAAAAAAGACAAAATGCTGTTACAGAGTCCATGTGTTGTAGGTAACATCCAGATATGGAGTAAGACAGGATCAGTCTATCCTCCACAAGACACAAAACTACTGGAGAATCCTCTCTCCTGTCTTGCTGGCCAACGACTTCCTCTTTAACCCAACAATTTAAGCCCCAGACCATGTGACTCCTTCTCCCATGTGACTAAACACCTGAGTGTGACATCACACAGGTCTTGTCAGTACACAGCAGTGCCCAACTCTGCAGGTAGAGATAAGGAGTACACCCTCCAACCTACTCTATGGATGTCCACATAAAAAAACAGCCCATTGTGTAGCTTAGTTTAAACCTCACAGCATGTAGTGTGCTGAAGGAAAATACTCAAGGTTTTACATCATTGACGCCATTAAGTGTAGGGACACATAATTCCCCTCCAGCACTCTACCAGTAACTTTGTCACTATATATATATATATATATATATATATATATATATATATATATATATATATATATATATAAAAGGATGTCCAGTGAGAAGTGACTGGCACTTCAAAGTTAGTAACCACAGTCTTGGAGTGACATGAGTACAATGCCGAATGAAGAGAACCAGAAAGATAAGCTTAAATAGTAATATTTTATTTAATCCATGTTAAAAACATCAAAAAACTGTTAAATAAATAATGATGTGACAAAAGCAGAGCCCCCTAACCAGGAGGAATCTGTGCTGGGCTGAGATACCTGAAATACTATATAAGTTTGAGTTGTACTAAAGTAGGATAGCGTAAAAGCTCATGTCCAAGTCAGTGACTTCCTAAGAGAATTGTTAGTGCATATAAAATATCTACTGCTAAGCAGAGTAGCAGTTAATATATCATGAAGGTATATGCAGTGAAGGAAATAATTATTTGTTCCCTGACTGATTTTATAAGTTTTCCCACTGACAAAGACATGAACTGTGTATAATTTTAAGGGTAGCTTAATTTATTAAATTGAGAGATAGAATATCAAAAATTAAATCCAGAAAATCACACTGTCTAAATTATATACATTTATTTGCATTTTGCAGTGAGAAATAAATATTTGATCCCTCTGGAAAACAAGACTTAATACTTGATGGTAAAACCCTTTTTGGCAAGCAAAGCAGTCTGACTTTTTTTATAGGTGATGATGAGGTTTGCGCACATGTCAGGAGGAATTTTGGTCCACTCCTCTTTGCAGATCATCTCTAAATCATTAAGATTTTAAGGCTGTCATTTGACAACTCGGAGATTCAACTCACTCCATAAGTTTTCTATGAGATTAAGGTCTGGAGACTGGCTAGGCCACTCCATGACCTTAATGTGATTCTTTTTGAGCCACTCCTTTGTTGCCTTGGCTGTATGTTTTGGGTCATAGTCTTGCAGGAAGACCCAGCCACAACCCATTTTTAATGTCCTGGGGAAGGGAAGGAGGTTGTCACTCAGGATTTTACAGTACATGGCTCCATCCATTCTTCCATTGATGCTGTGAAGTAGTCCTGTTTCCTTAGCAGAGAAACACCCCAAAACATAATGTTTCCACCTCCATGCTTGACAATGTTCTTTGGGTCATAGGCAGCATTTCTCTTCCTCCAAACATGGCGTATTGAGTTAAAAGACCTAAATTTTTTTCTCTTATCTGGCCACAGCACCATCTCCAAATCACTCACAGAATCATCCAGGTGTTCATTGGCAAACTTCAGATGGGCCTGCACATGTGTATTCCTGAGCAGGGGGACCTTGTGGGCACTGTAGGATTTTAAACCTTTATGGCTTAATGTATTACCAATGGTTATATTGGTGACTGTGGTCCCAGCTGCCTTGAGATCATTAACAAGTTCCCCATTTCTCAATGCTAAAAATTAACCTTCCCTTAAAATTATAAACTGTTCATCTCTTTGTCAGTGGAAAAGCTTATAAAATCAGCAAGGGATCAAATAATTATTTCATTCACTGTAAATATGAAGGAGACATATTACCAAAGTAGTAATATGGAGTACATCTGTGGGAAGACCTTAGTGTTCCTCCTCACCCCAATGCACTTTTCACATCCAGGTTCTTCTGGGGGCATGTCACAGAAGCAGCTGGATGCAATAAGTGCGTTGGGATGAGGAGGGACACTGAGGTCTTCCCACGGATGTGCTCCACATTACTACTTTGGTAATATTAGAACACAGAGAAACAGAATAGGTCATAAACAGGGATCACCACAAATTAGGATATAGCAAAAATTAGACACAGCTTTATTTATGTAGAAATGTACAAACACAAGGCAAAACACACACACTAAAACATTTAAAAAGGGAACATATTTATGCCCTATACAAAACAACCCCTGATAAGGCTAGAGCCTGCACATGACACAGAGGTACAATGGAAACATAACCTGCAATAAGGTGCCTATATAGACAGCATGGCCAAAGTGTGGATGTAATATAAAAAACAGCCCATATATACAATGACGTTGTGGTAGCTTGAAAGTACAATAACTATATATCTAAATAGATATATCAATAGTACCATGCAGTAAATAGCAAATCCACCAGTGGTATGATGGACTACCAATAGAAAACCAAGATGCATTGCATAGTAGAAAAGCAGGACTGCTTATTGCACTACAGATAACACATAGTAAATCGACCACACACCAAAATAGGTCTGGGGGTTAGAGAAGGGAATATCAAAGCAGCATGCCTGCCTCCGATAATGCCTCCTCAATAAACAACCACAAGTAATGCCATGAAGAAACCAAAGACCTCACAGAGTCAAGTGCGGGCAGTGCGGATACCCAACGCGTGTCGCTACCATCTGGTGGCTTCGTCAGATCTATTTCTATACCTTCATGATATATTAACTGCTACTCTGCTTAACAGAGGATGTTATATGCGCTAACAATTCTATTAGGAAGTCTCTGACTTGGACATTAGCTATTATGCTATCCTACTTTAGATGAAACTGTCGCTTAAATAGTATTTCAGGTATATCAGCACAAAATTGTGTCCCCCCGGTTAGGGCGCTCTGCTTTTGTCACATCATTATTTATTTTACCATTTACTCTTTGATGTTTTTAATATGGATTAAATAAAGTATAACTATTTTAGCTTATTTTTCTGGTTCCCTTCATTCGGCGTTGTAACCACATTAGTCCGAAACTATGGTGTGTGTGTTTGTGTGTGTGTGTATGTATGTATATATATATATATATATATATATATATACATATATATATATATATATATATATTATACTTATTTACAAATAATAACATTGATATAATTTAAAATTTTATGAGGTAGGTATTGTAATAAGGATAAAATAAAACCCAGCCCACACGGAAGTGCTTTGTCAAGGCGTGGAAATTGCAAAATAAATAGACTCCAGCTCCACGAGCTGTGTTTCTCAATTCACATAAGCAATTGGGAAGATATACACAGTCTTGAGTAAGGGTGCACAGACTCCTGAAACGCGTTGATGCTGGTCATGTGAATTTGTATCGCTGACTGTGTATGTCCTCCCAATTCCTTATGTGAGTGAGGAATCACAATAGGCATTGCAATGCCTGCAAAAATTGTAATGTCACTCATAGAGTAAGTGCGCACAACTATTTTTCTCTCCATTTGAGAAAAACAATCCTCTTAATAAGAGTGGTATCAGTCATCATTATTTTTTAAAGATCACTTATATAAAGTGATAACAAATGATTTCTTAGCAACAACACAGCTGATATCAGACAAATAGGTAAGATTGTTTTCAGGAGTTTGTAGCCTGTATAGCCCTAAAAATCCCTACAGACAAAACCAAAAGACACAACTATCCCACAGCTCTTGATCTCCTGCCTCTTAAGCTCTATCCCTTTTCCCTCACATTACAATCCTGTAAAGACCTTTCAAAGTAATAAATATTTCTATCCTGTTGGTTCAAAAATATGTCTTATTTAGAAAACTCTTTAGAAAGACTGTGACTTAACGAGAAAGGGACATATCACAATCGATATTGAAGTCTACTTGCCTTGACTGTAGGAAATTTTGCGGTTATATTTATAGTCTCTATGGGTGAAATGATGACCTTGGGTCTTTACCTGTCCTATTCCCATGACATGTCAGACATGCAGAGATAGTGACTGCCCCATTATCAAACATGTTCCTAGTGAAACTTGTATCAACTATGAAAAATATCAAGAACTTATACAAGTATCGATAATTTTTACAGGTCTACAAAGTAATTGTACAGAATAAAGCAACTGAGAAGAAAGTGGTAAATTGTTTTTCTTGTTATCTTTACTCCGTTTATCTCTTGGCTTTCCATTTTGAGACATAATTTACAACGCTAATTAGAAGAAGTTGGAGATGAGCGGATTTGACAAAAATTCAAATTTGCCAAATCACATGGATTTTTCTAATAAATTTGAAATTTGAGTGAAATTATTGTTTGCAACTTGAATGTTCATGCAAATTGACAGACCCTAGATCATAATAAGAGACTTTCAATTTGCTCAGAGTAACATATATACATATATCCAAACACCTTTCTGCTTTGATATGGCCCCGGATGTTTCTTCACAAGTGCGAGTATGGTTACAAGATCGTGATGTCCTGATATGTGCCTTCACCTTAAGCACATATGAATGGAAAAATCAGGGGATTCAGCCACAGTGATAAGATGTGCCAAGGAATAGATGTGGCATGGTGCAGAGCTGAGGTGTTAGAGAAGTAAGCGGTACCATAAGTTTATTGTTTTAAGTTTTTTTTATCCAGCTGCCATTTGCTGAATTTGCACAGAAGCGAATTAAAAAATACTGCTTTTTGGTGAATGAGGATCTTTGTAATATTCAAGTAGAATTCAAGAGATCCTATAATTGGTAGAAAAAGTGGATGCAGGAACTATTTGTTTTCTCCAAGAAAAGAAATGAGAGCTCTAATGTTTCCTCTGCATCTGGTGCTAAAGTCATACAGCATTAAATATAGTATTATTTAATAAACCACCTTTGTGTTGTCTGTGTGAGAAAAATGAGAATATCATCTAGAAGACAGCTGTCTCCACAGCGCAAATTGTATTTTAATTAGAGGAAATACCAAAAATAATCAAGAACAGAATGTCTATGCAAATCTTTCCTGACATGCTTTTTTTCATAATGAAAAGGCAAAGATGACAGGAGATATGTTCCTTAGACAGAATAATTAGATAAACACAATTAAATAAGGACAATGGGTCTAATGATTATATGGTAATATCCTTGAAATGTTCATAAATATTTATCAGAAGAATCTTTATGCTACAGTTATAACAATATGGTCTGTGAACACAATGCAAAATAGTCTGACTGCATCCAAGCTTGTATCATAAAATATTTTCTTAGGCTTTATTCATGTGTCCAGTAGCTATTTCCATTTTTGGTTGTGTGTATAGATTTTAAAATGAAAATAAAATATTCTGGTACAGGACACTTTAATTTGAATGATAACACAAAAATGTCATAAAAGTCTTCTATTTGCCTGCTATCCAGCTTGTGGCGACATTGCATTTAATCTGAATTATCCAGACATATTATTTCAGTAGGCCGGGGACATGAGCTAGAGTTCATGTGAGAATTACTCTTGATCCTTAAGGTACTGTCACACTAAGCGACGCTGCAGCGATACCGACAATGATCCGGATCACTGCAGCGTCGCTGTTTGGTCGCTGGAGAGCTGTCACACAGACAGCTCTCCAGCGACCAACGATGCCGGTAACCAGGGTAAACATCGGGTTACTAAGCGCAGGGCCGCGCTTAGTAACCCGATGTTTACCCTGGTTACCAGCGTAAAAGTAAAAAAAAAACAAACACTACATACTTACCTTCCGCTGTCTGTCCCTCGACGCTCTGCTTCTCTGCCCTGTGTAAGCACAGCGGCCGGAAATCAGAGCGGTGACATCACCGCTGTGCTTTCCAGCTGGCCGGCGCTCACAGCCAGTGCAGGAAAGCACAGCGCCGGGGACAGACAGCGGAAGGTAAGTATGTAGTGTTTGTTTTTTTTAACTTTTACGCTGGTAACCAGGGTAAACATCTGTTTACTAAGCGCGGCCCTGCACTTAGTAACCCGATGTTTACCCTGGTTACCAGCAAAGGCATCGCTGAATCGGCGTCACACACGTCGATTCAGCGATGTCAGCAGGAACTCCAGCGACGAAATAAAGTGCTGGACTTTCTGCAGCGACCAATGACATCACAGCAGGATTCTGATCGCTGCTGTGTGTCAAACTGAACGATATCGCTAGCCAGGACGCTGCAACGTCACGGATCGCTAGCGATATCGTTTAGTGTGACGGTACCTTTAGACTAATGTACAATAGCTGCCATTTGTTGACTTGCTGCTGATAATCTATTGGATCTTTTCTAGTATTGCAGTCCTAGAATAGTTCTATCTTTGGAAACAAAGGCAAAATGTTGGAATGTTTGTTAATATGCTGATGAGCCATTGGTGCTCTGCAGTATGAAGGACAATCTATGCATGTTGGCTTCCCCCCCAAGTCGGTGGTGGAATGCCTAAATGAAAAGTTGCAACCTATAAAAAGGAGGATCTACCTGTGTTCACAGAGACTCAATATTACAGAAGCCATTGCATCATGGCTCCAACTGAAGAAATACAGAGCTGCTTCCTTGACCATCACTGAACCCTCAAAGACGTTTAGAGAATCCAGGTTTGGGTATTCAAGTCACCTGGCCTTGTACATGAATGGACTATCAGCTTCCTAAGCTTGTCGTCACCTCATATATCATAAATCAAAACTTTATCAATAATATAAATATACAACTATATATTTTAAATATGACATTACATTTCCTTTATATCCTTCACTATTTGAATACTAGCTGAGCAATGTATAAACAATGATGTCAGTGGAAACTAAAGAACAGTGGAATAAGAAGGGTATTGCACAAGTCAAGGTTGCATTAAATTACTACATTCAATCTCACTAGATTGTAGATTTTTGACATGATACCATATAAATGGATGTTAAACTCATTACGTGTCACAGATATGTATTTGATCTTCTTTCTCCATTGTAAATGACAACAAGAGGTTATCGATCTCCTAGGCTGGTAAAGTTGTAAACATAGAGTATATTCATGAGCTTTCAGATATTGAAAACCACGGCTATATATCATAAAGTCCCAGGAAATGTGCATACTTGTACGATAAGCCCTTGAAATACTCTGAATTTCCAGAGCATATTAGCACTGCAAATTTTGTAACCCCTGTGCACATTCAGGGTAGATAATTTTCAGAAACTTATGATCTGTTTACCTATATGCAAATTGCCTCTTCTGAGAAAAAGAGGACTTAAACTCTATAGTGCGATCTGTTTACCTTGCAGAAAATAGACAATAATGCTATTGATTATTTAGAAAAATAGAATAAAAAACTAAATTGTGAATTGATTACTTAGATTATTACACTTTATGTTCCTTATTATGATTTATGCACCAGTGAATAATAAACATATGGCACAAAAATACTCTCCCTGCTGTTCACATGCTCAACAGCGCACAATCTGGTCTTCCTCTCCATCTAGCCTTTTTCTTTTCTCTGGTACAAGCTGTCCTCTTAAGGAAGGTTCATGCAGCACCAGAAGTAGGCCTCGGACAGCACAGTGCAGTAGTAAGTGCCTTTTACGGTGCACGTTATGATGTTGTAATAACATATCATGATATCAGAATTTTTGGCACAGAATAAAGATGCCCAAAAAGTATGTTGCGTGCTGCTGGAAAGAAGAAACAAAATCAAGCATTGGACCAGATGGGGGACTGTAGAACAGATGAAATGTGAGGTATCAGTTTTGCTTTAACTAATTTAACCACAGTAGATTACAATGTTGGTTGTCTGGCCGCCATTTTGCTGAGATAGTATAAAGTGAAAGGCAAAAAATTTGGACTCAAAGCAAATTCAAAACAAATGTTCTTATTTCTACACTTTATGCCTTGCTACAACAATAACATATAAAAATGTGAAATGTATAGCTTTCCAATGTGCAGGTGTGTTTGTGCATGTTTGGGTTGCAAATTGGGTTTATTAGCAACATTTTTTAAAAATTTCAGCTTTCAATAACACAGGTCTACAAAAAAATATTTTTTCTTATCATTGCAGGTGACTTTGTACTTTTCTGAGTCATCTTTCTTTCCTGATTTCAAAAATGTATATAGTTTTTCGGTAGAACGTATAGTTTCCATGAAGCAGCAGCATTATTATAAGGTATAGAAAAACAGTAACCTACATATCAGAAAAAAATGCTTCACCTTACAAAACAGATTTTATTGAACCAAAATAATTTCACATGCAAAATTAGACTGTCGTTTATATGATTTTTCAGGGTTGTCCCTATATAAGATCCAACAGTAATCGGCCATCATTGAGTCATTCCAAAAACCCTGCTAGTGGCCTTGTTCATCGCTTAAATTCCCAAGATTTTGAGGGAAGAAATCTAAATGTGAATGCAAAAAGTGCATTTTCAGAGACATGCAACATCCAAGACAGTGGTATGCATTTAGCAGTTCCTCAACACTTTCCACATATTCTGGAGATTTTTTTTTCCTAAGAAGTTTTCAAAGATCCACTTGAATATTTTCCTATTCCCTTGTAAATTTGTCTTTGTCGTGGCTTTCACAAAGTTTTTAATCAATCCCAACTTTATATGCAGTGGAGAAAGAAAGATGTTTGTTGGAGCAACTAAAGGATTATGCTGAACATTGCCTCTACCTGGAGCATAGATGTTTCTCTGTCCCCAATCATCATGAACATAATACTCTACTGTATTTCTACTGTCTCATAAACACTAGAAGCAACAATATTTTGCGAAACCTCCTTGCATTCCCATTAGCAGACCAATCACTTTAAAATCTCCTCAGATATTTCATTGATGATGCTTATATTGCACAGCATCATTAGTTTTTGTCGATGCAGCTGCATGACTTACGGCTGCTAGCCAGCCTGAGTACATGTGGGGGTTGCCTGGTTGCTAGGGAATCCCCACATGTATTCAAACCGTCTAGCAGCCATAAATCATGCAGCTGCTTTGACAAAAACTAAATCTTCGAGCACTAACAAATACTCGGAGATCGCCTGAGCATGCTCGGCGAGAACCAAGCAACAATGCTATTCGCTCATCACTACTGTTGGATATTTTTTTTAAAGAAAATTCAACCATCCTTTCCCAGAAAGGACATAACTAGAAATTCTACATACAGTATGTACACATCTCAAAAGACAGCAGCTGAAACAGGTCACAGTATTGATGTGGCATGTACAAATGTTAATTTTTTCTGGAAAAACAAGTGTGCAATGAAAATTATTTGTGACACACACTTCTGAATGCTTGCTATAGGCAACAAAGACAGTTTTACTACAAAATAGATTTAATAAATAAGACCTGATACAGTAAAGATATAGTTTAGGATCCTCAATTATGGCATAAACATCATTACCGTATTTACTCGAGTATAAGCCGAGATTTCAGCCCACTTTTTTAGGCTGAAAGTGCCCCTCTTGGCTTATACTCGAGTCATTGTCCCAGGGGGTCGGTGGGGGAGGGGGAGCGGCAGCTGTGACATACTCACCTGCTCCTGGCGAGGTCCCTGCATCTCCGGTCTCTGGGCGCTGACAGCTTCTTCCAGCGTTGAGCAGTCACATGATACTGCTCATTACTGTAATGAATATGGACCCGACTCCACTCCCATAGGGGTGGAGCGCATATTCATTACTGTAATGAGTGGTAATGGTGACTGCTCAATGCTGCAAGAAGCTGTCAGCGCCCAGAGAAGACCATCAGGGAAGCTGCCAGGGACTGCACCGGGAGCAGGTGAGTATAATGAGGAGGGGGAGCGCTGCACAATATTCACCTGTCCCACATTCCACCGTTGGCTCTGCTGTCTTCCACATCCTCTGCAGTGACGCTCAGGTCAGAGGGCACGATGACGTGTTAGTCCGCGCCCTCTGCCTGAACGTTAGTGCAGAGGACGCGGAAGACACAGCGGCACTGGAACAAGGACCGGTAAGTATTGCAAGTGCCAGGGGCCTGAGCGATGAGAGGTGAGTATGTATTTTTTTTTTTATCGCAGCAATAGCATATGCTAATATCTCTATGGAGCATCTTATGGGGCCATATTCAACGTTTGTGCAGCACTATATGGGGCAAATATCTTATGGAGCATCTTATGGAGCCATATTCAACGTTTGTGCAGCACTATATGGGGCAAATATCTTATGGAGCATCTCATGGGGCCATATTCAACGTTTGTGCAACATTATATGGGGCAAATATATTTATGGAGCATCTTATGGGGCCAAAATCAACATTTGTGCAGCATTATATAGGGCAAATATTTATATGGAGCATCTTATGGGGCCATAATCAATGTTTGTGTAGCACTATATGGGGCAAATATCTCTATGGAGCATCTTATGGGGCCATAATCAACTTTTGTGCAGCATTATATTGGGCAAATATCTTTGGAGCATCTTATGGGGCCATAATCAATATTTGTGCAGCATTATATGGGGCAAATATCTCTATGGAGCATCTTATGGAGCCCTTATTAACCTTTATGCATTACTGTATGGGGCAAATGTGTCTGTGGAGCATCTTATGGGGCCATTATTAACCTTTGTGCAGCATTATATGGGGCATATTATAATATGGAACATCTTATGGGGCCCATCATGAACTGTATGGAGCATTATATGGGGCTCCTGATCCAATATGGATATTCAAAAACACTTAACCAACTGACATCTCAATAAATTTTACTTTTATTGGTACCTATTTTTATTTTGGAAATTTACCGGTAGCTGCTGCATTTTCCACCCTAGGCTTATACTCGAGTCATTAAGTTTTCACAGTTTTTTGTGGGAAAATTAGGGGGTCGGCTTATACTTGGGTCGGCTTATACTCAAGTATATACGGCACATTTATTACTTTTACAATTCTAGAAAGCAAAAATATTGCAAAAATGGAATAAAATGATGTAGGAATGAAACTGTGAAAAGTGAATGTTTTCCAGTATATGGATATTGTTTACTTTTCTTTTTGATAGTACGTGCATGAAATAGTTTGTTTTACAGCGAAAACATGTACTGAATCCCATAGATCATCATCAAACACTATACCTCTGTGCTTCATAATCTTTGAACACTTTCCATTTTCTTACTATATCATTCTGTCTCTTTTGGTTTGTGAGCAAACAATATAATTCTGTGTATTGTTTGAGAGAAATGCAAATCACTTAGAACAAAGCTTTCTCTTTTGTCTGAAATATTATCTACACACCCTGAGACTGGAAGCATTGATCTTTCTCCCTTGATTTCAAAAGAAACAAAAAAAAATCTTTTTTTTTTGTATTTCCATGTGATAAAGATATTACAGCTGAAAGAGATAGGGCAAGTCCTTAAGCTCAACAGATGGTAGCGTACAAAATGACTGTCACACAAAGAAAAATAATATCAGCTGTCTGCAGTTGATGCAACACATGTAGAGAAAACCTGGCAAGGGTTTGTCTGTAACAGGCACTCCTGCCAGGTGTTTTGACTAAAAACCATAAAAACAATCAATGTCTCAAATGTAGAAAAAAAAAAAGAATATTAGCAGAATTATTCTGCAGCTAGAAAAAACAAAATCTCAATAAAGGATTTGTGACATATTCTAATGTAAATCAATTTACTCATGTTACCGAATTATTTGGATTGCTTCACAAATAAGAGATTATGTTTAGTAAGCAGAGGTTGCCCCAGATCAGATGCTGATAAAACACGCGTCGCTTTGGCCAGCACTGAGTTAAATCTACCAGCGTCTTCTACCAGACATGAGGCTGAATTGAAGTTGATGAGCCTTGCTGTCAAGTGCAAATGTACATCTGTTTCCTTGTCATATGTTTAGTTTTCTTCCAGTAAATTTCATTTAAAGCGTATTTACTAGTTACTTGTCCATAGCTTCTTGCAGAGTTGTGCCTCAGGAGGTACAATTAAACATTTTTAATATATTATTATTATTATCATTATTATTTATTTATTTATATAGCACCATTCATTCCATGGTGCTGTACATGAGAATATATGTGCAAATTGCTAGTCATATTTTATTGCTGTTTCCTACTACATTGAACGACCTATTTAAAATGAATGGCCACCTTGTGAAAGGGCATATGTGTAGTCATATATACACAGTGTAAAGTGTGGACATTTTTGCACCATATAGTCATATATAACCGTAAAGCATAGTAACATAGTAACATAGTTAGTAAGGCCGAAAAAAGACATTTGTCCATCCAGTTCAGCCTATATTCCATCATAGTAAATCCCCAGATTTACGTCCTTCTACAGAACCTAATAATTGTATGATACAATATTGTTCTGCTCCAGGAAGACATCCAGGCCTCTCTTGAACCCCTCGACTGAGTTCGCCATCACCACCTCCTCAGGCAAGCAATTCCAGATTCTCACTGCCCTAACAGTAAAGAATCCTCTTCTATGTTGGTGGAAAAACCTTCTCTCCTCCAGACGCAAAGAATGCCCCCTTGTGCCCGTCACCTTCCTTGGTATAAACAAATCCTCAGCGAGATATTTGTATTGTCCCCTTATATACTTATACATGGTTATTAGATCGCCCCTCAGTCATCTTTTTTCTAGACTAAATAATCCTAATTTTTCTAATCTATCTAGGTATTGTAGTTCTCCCATCCCCTTTATTAATTTTGTTGCCCTCCTTTGTACTCTCTCTAGTTCCATTATATCCTTCCTGAGCACCGGTGCCCAAAACTGGACACAGGACTCCATGCGCGGTCTAACTAGAGATTTGTACAGAGGCAGTATAATGCTCTCATCATGTGTATCCAGACCTCTTTTAATGCACCCCATGATCCTGTTTGCCTTGGCAGCTGCTGCTTGGCACTGGCTGCTCCAGGTAAGTTTATCATTAACTAGGATCCCCAAGTCCTTCTCCCTGTCAGATTTACCCAGTGGTTTCTGTTATGATAGGCAATTCAGTAACACAATGTACATAGCGATCAGAGCACATACAGTGATCTGACAATAACCCAAAATAATAGAACGAGCTCTGAGATGTGGAAACTCTGTAGACCGCAATTCCTGATCCTCTCCAAACACAACTAGAGGCAGCTGTGGATTGCGCCTAACGCTCCCTATTCAACTCGGCACAGCCTGAGAAACCAACTAGCCTGAAGATAGAAAAATAAGCCTACCTTGCCTCAAAGAAATACCCCAAAGGAAAAGGCAGCACCCCACATATAATGACTGTGAGTAAGATGAAAAGACAAACGTAGGGATGAAATAGATTCAGCAAAGTGAGGCCCGATATTCTAGACAGAATGAGGATAGGAAAGATAACTTTGCGGTCTACACAAAACCCTAAAGAAAACCACGCAAAGGGGGCAAAAAGACCCTCCGTACCGAACTAACGGCACGGAGGTACACCCTTTGCGTCCCAGAGCTTCCAGCAAAACAAATAGACAAGCTGGACAGAAAAAATAGCAACAAATAGCAAAGAAGCACTTAGCTATGCAGAGCAGCAGGCCACAGGAATGATCCAGAGAAACAAAAGTCCAACACTGGAACATTGACAGGAAGCATGGATCAACGCATCAGGTGGAGTTAAGTAGAGAAGCAGCTAACGACCTCACCAGATCACCTGAGGGAGGAAACTCAGAAGCTGCAGTACCACTTTCCTCCACAAACGGAAGCTCCCAGAGAGAATCAGCCGAAGTACCACTTGTGACCACAGGAGTGAACTCTGCCACAGAATTCACAACAGTACCCCCCCTTGAGGAGGGGTCACCGAACCCTCACCAGAGCCCCCAGGCCGACCAGGATGAGCCACATGAAAGGCACGAACAAGATCGGGAGCATGGACATCAGAGGCAAAAACCCAGGAATTATCTTCCTGAGCATAACCCTTCCATTTAACCAGATACTGGAGTTTCCATCTTGAAACACGAGAATCCAAAATCTTCTCCACAATATACTCCAATTCCCCCTCCACCAAAACCGGGGCAGGAGGCTCAACAGATGGGACCATAGGTGCCACGTATCTCCGCAACAATGACCTATGGAATACGTTATGTATGGAAAAAGAATCTGGAAGGGTCAGACGAAAAGACACAGGATTAAGAACCTCAGAAATCCTATACGGACTAATAAAACGAGGTTTAAACTTAGGAGAGGAAACCTTCATAGGACTATGACGAGAAGATAACCAAACCAGATCCCCAACACGAAGTCGGGGACCCACACGGCGTCTGCGATTAGCGAAAAGTTGAGCCTTCTCCTGGGACAAGGTCAAATTGTCCACTACCTGAGTCCAAATCTGCTGCAACCTGTCCACCACAGTATCCACACCAGGACAGTCCGAAGACTCAACCTGTCCTGAAGAGAAACGAGGATGGAACCCAGAATTGCAGAAAAACGGCGAAACCAAGGTAGCCGAGCTGGCCCGATTATTAAGGGCGAACTCAGCCAAAGGCAAAAAGGACACCCAGTCATCCTGATCAGCAGAAACAAAGTATCTCAGATATGTTTCCAAGGTCTGATTGGTTCGTTCGGTCTGGCCATTAGTCTGAGGATGGAAAGCCGAGGAAAAAGACAAGTCAATGCCCATCCTACCACAAAAGGCTCGCCAAAACCTCGAAACAAACTGGGAACCTCTGTCAGAAACAATATTCTCTGGAATGCCATGCAAACGAACCACATGCTGGAAGAACAAAGGCACCAATTCAGAGGAGGAAGGCAATTTAGACAAGGGTACCAGATGGACCATCTTAGAAAAGCGATCACAGACCACCCAAATGACTGACATCTTTTGAGAAACGGGAAGGTCAGAAATAAAATCCATAGAGATATGTGTCCACGGCCTCTTCGGGACCGGCAAGGGCAAAAGCAACCCACTGGCACGAGAACAGCAGGGCTTAGCCCGAGCACAAATCCCACAGGACTGCACAAAAGTACGCACATCCCGCGACAGAGAGGGCCACCAAAAGGATCTAGCCACTAACTCTCTGGTACCAAAGATTCCAGGATGACCAGCCAACACCGAACAATGAAGTTCAGAGATAACTCTATTCGTCCACCTATCAGGACAAACAGTTTCTCCGCTGGGCAATGATCAGGTTTATTAGCCTGAAATTTTTGCAGCACCCGCCGCAAATCAGGGGAGATGGCAGACACAATTACTCCTTCCTTGAGGATACCCGCCGGCTCAGATAAACCCGGAGAGTCGGGCACAAAACTCCTAGACAGAGCATCCGCCTTCACATTTTTAGAGCCCGGAAGGTACGAAATCACAAAGTCAAAACGGGCAAAAAACAACGACCAACGAGCTTGTCTAGGATTCAAGCGCTTGGCAGACTCGAGATAAGTCAAGTTGTTATGATCAGTCAATACCACCACGCGATGCTTAGCTCCTTCAAGCCAATGACGCCACTCCTCGAATGCCCACTTCATGGCCAGCAACTCTCGGTTGCCCACATCATAATTTCGCTCAGCAGGCGAAAACTTCCTGGAAAAGAAAGCGCATGGATTCATCACTGAGCAACCAGAACCTCTCTGTGACAAAACAGCCCCTGCTCCAATCTCAGAAGCATCAACCTCGACCTGGAACGGAAGAGAAACGTCTGGTTGACACAACACAAGGGCAGAAGAAAAACGACGCTTCAACTCTTGAAAAGCTTCCACAGCAGCAGAAGACCAATTGACCACATCAGCACCCTTCTTGGTCAAATCGGTCAATGGTTTGGCAACACTAGAAAAATTGCAGATGAAGCGACGATAAAAATTAGCAAAGCCCAGGAACTTTTGCAGACTTTTCAGAGATGTCGGCTGAGTCCAATCATGGATGGCTTGGACTTTAACCGGATCCATCTCGATAGTAGAAGGGGAAAAGATGAACCCCAAAAATGAAACCTTCTGCACACCAAAGAGACACTTTGATCCCTTCACAAACAAAGAATTAGCACACAGGACCTGAAAAACCGTTCTGACCTGCTTCACATGAGACTCCCAATCATCTGAGAAGATCAAAATGTCATCCAAGTACACAATCAGGAATTTATCCAGGTACTCACGGAAGATGTCATGCATAAAGGATTGAAACACTGATGGAGCATTGGCAAGTCCGAACGGCATCACTAGATACTCAAAATGACCCTCGGGCGTATTAAATGCAGTTTTCCATTCATCGCCTTGCCTGATTCTCACCAGATTATACGCACCACGAAGATCTATCTTAGTGAACCAACTAGCCCACTTAATCCGAGCAAACAAATCAGAAAACAATGGCAAGGGGTACTGAAATTTAACAGTGATCTTATTAAGAAGGCGGTAATCTATACAAGGTCTCAGCGAACCATCCTTCTTGGCTACAAAAAAGAACCCTGCTCCTAATGGCGACGATGACGGGCGAATATGCCCCTTCTCCAGGGATTCCTTCACATAACTGCGCATAGCGGTGTGCTCAGGCACGGATAAATTAAACAGTCGACCTTTTGGGAATTTACTACCAGGAATCAAATTGATAGCACAATCACAATCCCTATGCGGAGGCAGGGCATCGGACTTGGGCTCATCAAATACATCCCGGTAATCAGACAAGAACTCTGGAACCTCAGAAGGGGTGGATGACGAAATTGACAGAAATGGAACATCACCATGTACCCCCTGACAACCCCAGCTGGACACCAACATGGAATTCCAATCCAATACTGGATTATGGGCTTGTAGCCATGGCAACCCCAACACGACCACATCATGCAGATTATGCAACACCAGAAAGCGCATAACCTCCTGATGTGCAGGAGCCATGCACATGGTCAGCTGGGTCCAGTATTGAGGCTTATTCTTGGCCAAAGGTGTAGCATCAATTCCTCTCAATGGAATAGGACACTGCAAGGGCTCCAATAAAAACCCACAATGTTTAGCATAATCCAAGTCCATCAAATTCAGGGCAGCGCCTGAATCCACAAACGCCATGACAGAATACGACGACAAGGAGCATATCAAGGTAACGGACAGAAGAAATTTTGACTGTACAGTACCATTGGCGGCAGACCTAGCGAACCGCTTAGTGCGCTTAGGACAATCAGAGATAGCATGAGTGGAATCACCACAGTAGAAACACAGCCCATTCAGACGTCTGTGTTCTTGCCGTTCAACTCTGGTCATAGTCCTATCGCACTGCATAGGCTCAGGTTTAATCTCAGGTAATACCGCCAAATGGTACACAGATTTACGCTCACGCAAGCGTCGACCGATCTGAATGGCCAAAGACATAGACTCATTCAAACCAGCGGGCATAGGAAATGCCACCATGACATCCTTAATGGCTTCAGAGAGACCCTTTCTGAAAATGGCTGCAAGCGCAGATTCATTCCATTGAGTGAGCACGGACCATTTTCTAAATTTCTGGCAATATAGCTCTATCTCATCCTGAGCCTGACAAAGAGCCAGCAAATTTTTTTCTGCCTGATCTACTGAATTAGGCTCATCGTACAGCAATCCAAGCGCCAGGAAAAACGCATCGATATCACTCAATGCAGGATCTCCTGACGCAAGAGAAAATGCCCAGTCCTGAGGGTCGCCACGCAAAAAAGAAATGACGATCCTAACCTGTTGCGCTGGGTCACCAGAGGAGCGAGGTTTCAAAGCCAGAAACAGTTTACAATTATTCTTGAAACTCAGAAATTTAGTTCTATCTCCAAAAAACAAATCTGGAATAGGAATTCTCGGTTCTAACAAAGAATTCTGAACCACAAAATTTTGAATATCTTGAACTCTTGCCGTGAGCTGATCTACACATGAAGACAGACCTTTAATGTCCATTGTAACACCTGTGTCCTGAACCCCCCAAATGTCTAGGGGAAAAAAAAGACAAATCACAGTGCAAAGGAAAAAAAATGGTCTCAAAACTTCTTTTTTCCCTCTATTGAGAATCATTAGTACTTTTGGCTTCCTGTACTGTTATGATAGGCAATTCAGTAACACAATGTACATAGCGATCAGAGCACATACAGTGATCTGACAATAACCCAAAATAATAGAACGAGCTCTGAGACGTGGAAACTCTGTAGACCGCAATTCCTGATCCTCTCCAAACACAACTAGAGGCAGCTGTGGATTGCGCCTAACGCTCCCTATGCAACTCGGCACAGCCTGAGAAACTAACTAGCCTGAAGATAGAAAAATAAGCCTACCTTGCCTCAGAGAAATACCCCAAAGGAAAAGGCAGCACCCCACATATAATGACTATGAGTAAGATGAAAAGACAAACGTAGGGATGAAATAGATTCAGCAAAGTGAGGCCCGATATTCTAGACAGAACGAGGATAGGAAAGATAACTTTGCGGTCTACACAAAACCCTAAAGAAAACCACGCAAAGGGGGCAAAAAGACCCTCCGTACCGAACTAACGGCACGGAGATACACCCTTTGCGTCCCAGAGCTTCCAGCAAAACAAATAGACAAGCTGGACAGAAAAAAATAGCAAAGAAGCACTTAGCTATGCAGAGCAGCAGGCCACAGGAATGATCCAGAGAAACACAAGTCCAACACTGGAACATTGACAGGAAGCATGGATCAACGCATCAGGTGGAGTTAAGTAGAGAAGCAGCTAACGACCTCACCAGATCACCTGAGGGAGGAAACTCAGAAGCTGCAGTACCACTTTCCTCCACAAACGGAAGCTCCCAGAGAGAATCAGCCGAAGTACCACTTGTGACTACAGGAGTGAACTCTGCAACAGAATTCACAACAGGTTTCCTGTTCAGTGTGTAATGGTGATATTGATTCCTTCTTCCCATGTGTATAACCTTACATTTATCATTGTTAAACCTCATCTGCCACCTTTCAGCCCAAGTTTCCAATCTATCCAGATCCATCTGTAGCAGAATACTATCTTCTCTTGTATTAACTTCTTTACATAGCTTTGTATCATCTGCAAATATCAATATTTTACTGTGTAAACCTTCTACCAGATCATTAATGAATATGTTGAAGAGAACAGGTCCCAATACCGACCCCTGCGGTACCCCACTGGTCACAGCGACCCAGTTAGAGACAATACCATTTGTAACCACCCTCTGCTTTCTATAACTAAGCCAGTTACTAACCCATGTACACACATTTTCCCCCAGACCAAGCATTCTCATTTTGTGTACCAACCTCTTGTGCGGCACGGTATCAAACGCTTTGGAAAAATCGAGATATACCACGTCCAATGACTCACCGTGGTCCAGCCTATAGCTTACCTCTTCATAAAAACTGATTAGATTGGTTTGACAGGAGCGATTTCTCATAAACCCATGCTGATATGGAGTTAAACAGTTATTCTCATTGAGATAATCCACAATAACATCCCTCAGAAACCCTTCAAATATTTTACCAACAATAGAAGTTAGACTTACTGGCCTATAATTTCCAGGTTCACTTTTAGAGCCCTTTTTGAATATTGGCACCACATTTGCTATGCGCCAGTCCTGCGGAACAGACCCCGTCACTATAGAGTCCCTAAAAATAAGAAATAATGGTTTATCTATTACATTACTTAGTTCTCTTAGTACTCGTGGGTGTATGCCATCCGGACCCAGAGATTTATCTATTTTGATCTTATTTAGCCGGTTTCGCACCTCTTCTTGGGTTAGATTGGTGACCCTTAATATAGGGCTTTCATTGTTTCTTGGGATTTCACCTAGCATATCGTTTTCCACAGTGAATACCGTGGAGAAGAAGGTGTTTAATATGTTAGCTTTTTCCTCGTCATCTACAACCATTCTTTCCTCACTATTTTTTAAGGGGCCTACATTTTCAGTTTTTATTCTTTTACTATTGATATAGTTGAAGAACAGTTTGGGATTAGTTTTACTCTCCTTAGCAATGTGCTTCTCTGTTTCCTTTTTGGCAGCTTTAATTAGTTTTTTAGATAAAGTATTTTGCTCCCTATAGTTTTTTAGAGCTTCAATGGTGCCATCCTGCTTTAGTAGTGCAAATGCTTTCTTTTTACTGTTAATTGCCTGTCTTACTTCTTTGTTTAGCCACATTGGGTTTTTCCTATTTCTAGTCCTTTTATTCCCACAAGGTATAAACTGCTTACAGTGCCTATTTAGGATGTTCTTAAACATTTTCCATTTAATATCTGTATTCTTATTTCTGAGGATATTGTCCCAGTCTACCTGATTAAGGGCATCTCTAAGCTGGTCAAACTTTGCCTTCCTAAAGTTCAGTGTTTTTGTGACTCCCTGACAAGTCCCCCTAGTGAAAGACAGGTGAAACTGTACAATATTGTGGTCGCTATTTCCTAGATGCCCGACCACCTGCAGATTTGTTATTCTGTCAGGTCTATTAGATAGTATTACGTCTAAAAGTGCTGCTCCTCTGGTTGGATTCTGCACCAATTGTGAAAGATAATTTTTCTTGGTTATTAGCAGAAACCTGTTGCCTTTATGGGTTTCACAGGTTTCTGTTTCCCAGTTAATATCCGGGTAGTTAAAGTCCCCCATAACCAGAACCTCATTATGGGTTGCAGCTTCATCTATCTGCTTTAGAAGTAGACTTTCCATGGTTTCTTTTATATTTGGGGGTTTGTAACAGACCCCAATGAGAATTTTGTTACCATTTTTCCCTCCATGAATTTCGACCCATATGGACTCGACATCCTCATTCCCTTCGCTAATATCCTCCCTTAAAGTGGACTTTAGACAAGACTTTACATAGAGACAAACCCCTCCTCCTCTCCGATTTTTACAATCCTTTCTAAACAGACTGTAACCCTGTAAGTTAACTGCCCAGTCATAGCTTTCATCTAACCATGTCTCGGTTATTCCCACTATGTCAAAGTTACCTGTAGATATTTCTGCTTCTAGTTCTTTCATCTTGTTTGTCAGGCTTCTGGCGTTTGCAAGCATGCAGTTTAGAGGATTTTGTTTTGTTCCAATCTCCTCGCTGTGGATTGTTTTAGAAATGTTCTTACCTCCCTTCTGAGTATGTTTTCCTGGGTCTTCTTTGTACGAGTCTAATGTTTTTCTTCCCGTCCCCTCTTCTTCTAGTTTAATGCCCTCCTGATGAGTGTAGCGAGTCTTCTGGCGAATGTGTGTTTCCCAGGTTTGTTGAGGTGTAGTCCGTCTCTGGCGAGGAGTCCATCGTACAAGTAATTCACACCGTGGGTCCAGGAATCCGAATCCTTGTTGTCTGCACCATCGTCTTAGCCAGTTGTTCGCATCAAGGATCCTGTTCCATCTCCTGGTGCCATGCCCGTCTACTGGAAGGATAGAAGAAAAAACTACCTGTGCATCCAGTTCCTTTACTTTCTTCCCCAACTCTTCAAAGTCCTTGCAGATTGTCGGTAGGTCCTTCTTTGCCGTGTCATTGGTGCCAACATGTATCAGAAGAAATGGGTGGACGTCCTTGAAGCTGAAAGCTTTGGTATCCTATCGGTCACATCCTTGATCATCACACCTGGAAGGCAGCATACTTCTCTTGCGGTTATGTCCGGTCTGCAGATGGCTGCTTCTGTGCCTCTCAGTAGTGAGTCTCCCACCACCACCACTCTTCGTTGCTTCTTGGCTGTACTTTTTGCTGTCACTTGTTGCTGTGTGCCCTTTACTTTTTTGCTTGCTGGTATTGCTTCATCCTCAGGTGTGCCATCTTCATCCTCTACAAAGATTTGATATCGGTTCTTCAGTTGTGTGGTTGGTGATTTCTCCATGGTCTTCTTGCTTCTTTTGGTCACATGCTTCCACTCATCCGCTTTTGGAGGTTCTCTGACACTTTTTTCACCTTCTGTGACCAGTAGAGATGCTTCTGTTCTGTCTAGAAAGTCTTCATTCTCTTTGATGAGTTTCAAAGTTGCTATTCTTTCTTCCAGACCCTGCACCTTTTCTTCTAAAAGGGCCACTAGTCTACACTTCTGACAGGTGAAATTGGATTCTTCTTCTGGTCGATCTGTGAACATGTAGCACATGCTGCAGCTCACCATGTAGGTTGTCAGATCTGCCATGTTGCTCCTAGATCCTGCTGACTTGCTGTGTGTTTTCCTTCTTGTGTAATCTACTCAGCCAAGCTTTCTTGCAATAATGTCCTACAGGCAAAAATTCGGCGCGCGGTTTGGTGATGCTTTCCAAGCAGCTGGTCCCGGCTGTACCCAATGATCTTCTTGCTTAGGGAAACTCTTTGCTTTTCCCAGAAGGCACCTGGAATATGCAAATTATCCTCCTCAAGCTTGAATCCCTGGTTTGGTGATGCTTTCCAAGCAGCTGGTCCCGGCTGTACCCAACGATCTTCTTGCTTAGGGAGACTCTTCGTTTTTCCCAGAAGGCACCTGGAATATGCAAATTATCCTCTTCAAGCTTGAATCCCTGGTTTGGTGATGCTTTCCAAGCAGCTGGTCCCGGCTGTACCCAACGATCTTCTTGCTTAGGGAGACTCTTCGCTTTTCCCAGAAGGCACCTGGAATATGCAAATTATCCTCTTCAAGCTTGAATCCCTGGTTTGGTGATGCTTTCCAAGCAGCTGGTCCCGGCTGTACCCAACGATCTTCTTGCTTAGGGAGACTCTTCGCTTTTCCCAGAAGGCACCTGGAATATGCAAATTATCCTCCTCAAGCTTGAATCCCTGGTTTGTTGATGCTTTCCAAGCAGCTGGTCCCGGCTGTACCCAACGATCTTCTTGCTTAGGGAGACTCTTCGCTTTTCCCAGAAGGCACCTGGAATATGCAAATTATCCTCCTCAAGCTTGAATCCCTGGTTTGGTGATGCTTTCCAAGCAGCTGGTCCCGGCTGTACCCAACGATCTTCTTGCTTAGGGAGACTCTTCGCTTTTCCCAGAAGGCACCTGGAATATGCAAATTATCCTCCTCAAGCTTGAATCCCTGGTTTGGTGATGCTTTCCAAGCAGCTGGTCCCGGCTGTACCCAACGATCTTCTTGCTTAGGGAGACTCTTCGCTTTTCCCAGAAGGCACCTGGAATATGCAAATTAAAGCGCAGATGTGTGTATATGCAGCGCCCCAGGGTCCTGGTCATTGCATTAATATCATTCTCCTCCAGGGGGGAGTGGTTTTACGTTTGGAGGCAGTGAATAAGATCTCTTTATCGTGTAATACAATGCATGCAACATGTTAAGGTGAATTCCCCTACAAGAACATCCTGATCTGGAGGGAAAGGGTTCAGTTCCTGTCAGGAAGACAGAGGAAGAGGAGCTCTGTGTCATGAAGTGCTACAGCTACTGGGAAGAGACATAGAAAGCAGAACATATTGCATCAAGCGTGAAGGAAAGCAGAGCAAAGGAGAGGATATCAGAGGGAGATCAGACAGCAGCAGGCTGCTACCTTCTGATTAGCATAAATCCGGTAGCGAGAATACCGAGGGAGTAAGGATCTCTATGCTTTACTTCAGAGACTGGCAGGACAGCTAATTTC
Organism: Ranitomeya imitator; assembly: GCF_032444005.1. Classification (NCBI taxonomy): domain Eukaryota; kingdom Metazoa; phylum Chordata; class Amphibia; order Anura; family Dendrobatidae; genus Ranitomeya; species Ranitomeya imitator. The sequence continues at coordinate 1,078,497,207 of NC_091282.1, read as the reverse complement.
AAGTTACCTGTCCGCACCTACACCCAGGAGTACACAACCTACAAAAGAACAGGAGTATGCCCTCATTCGATAGAAAAACATAATAATAGAGCCTAAGTCTAGAAGTGGTAATTTTCCAAAGTGGATATTTTATTAGACAATTAGCTCATAACATAATACAAAAACGGCTAAAAAGCCCAGATGTGTAAATGCATGACAAAAAGACAAGGGGGAAAAAACACATAAAAAACAGAATCAGTCTGCCGAGAAGAGGTCCATCCCCATATGCGAATGCTCAGAGTGGATTATAATCAGACTTTCCCCAGTCAAAAAGACAAAACGGTTACATAGGGAGCCCATATGTTATGTATACCCCAGCAGGTAACACTGAAGTTACTATACTCATCGAGCGTAACATGCAAGGTGCTTACCCATGTGGGAGAAGGATATGGAGAGACCACGGCAGACTGAGAGGTAGGGCCCCAACGCGCGTTTCGCGAAGATGGCTTCCTCAGGGGACCATGATCAGGAGGCATGGTGGCACCTCTCAGAGGACAGGGTGTGCTAGAGTCCCTACAAACAGCCTCAAGCCGCCAGTCATATGGGTTTGTCCTATCCATCTGGAGGATAGAGAGAGACATAATATCTACAACAGTTGTGAGGACCTTATGAGAAGCTTAGCAGTAAGGGACTACAACACTGCAGCGCAAGGGAAGGCTACTGATTTCCACCTGGATAAGGGGACTCTGGATTTGCCTCCAGACCGGCAATACTCTGCCTGTGATCTGGTGCTCTGGCCTGTGGATGCTGAAGCCTTCAGTAAAGGTAAAGAGACTGCAACCTTGTGTCCTCGTTCTTCACTGCGCCTCACATATCCATCATCTACACACTGGGAAGCCCTGGGGACACACTTCACCTGTGGGAAAGTATACCATCTAGCTGCCATAACATCACCCCAGCAGACCCTTAAGCAGCGTCGGTCACCCTGACCGAATACCACAGGTGGCGTCACAAACATTTCCCCTTTAAAGACCTTTCCCTTTTATTAACGAACCTCCCGAGGGCCACGGACCGTGTTAGCCACCGTTACATCCCCCTTGAGGACTGAAGGACCCGGCACCGAGTACCCCACTGCCCTATGGGGGTGCTCCGAAACGTTGGCATCATGAACAGAATCTACTTAAGCCTGAAAATCAGGTCATGTGCGCCTAAAGAACTGTGCCTAACTTTGATTTGTGCATTGCAAATTCCCACCAAAATCCGCCATTGCCGCGCCACGTGGAGCGCGAAGGGGAGGAGACGTACCTTCGTGGGCAGAGCCAGCCAAAAAGAGTGCGAAGCAGGAAGCCGAGTGCAGGGCTGCTGCTTGGAACGCCGGAAGAGAAGACGTCATGCAGCGGAGCCGCAAAAGGAGATGTCAACTTCTATCAGATTAGCGAGGGGAAAGAGCCATGTCTAACCCGGGAGGGGAGTTGGTGGTGGTCGCAGCCGTGGACCTAATAGCACCCCCGACCTCGCAGCAGATGTACCCGCAGGCCCAGTGATGCCCCTGTGCCCCACGGAGAACGCAGCCGCAGCTCCCATAGGCCGGCCAGACACTGCCACAGCTACAACGGCCATCATGCCCCTCTCCTTGCCTTACATCCCTGGAGCAGCCTGGCTCCCGCAATATTTTGGAGAATCGCATACATTAGATGACTTTAAAGAAAGACTCTGCAGCCTGCTCGAAGTTTATCCCCTGACAGAGCATCAGAAAGTTCACATTATAATGGGTCAACTGTTTGGGGCGGCCCTGAGGGAGGTGAAATCCTGGCCAGCTGTGGATAAAGGGACTGTGCAGCAGATCTTTGCTAAGCTTAAAACCACCTTTGACACCCGCTCCGCTACAGAAAGCAAATTGATGTTTTATGGGTGCAAGCAAAGGCCGCAGGATAGCCTATGGGACTATGCCCTTAATCTCCAGGAAGCACTGCTGGCAATCAGGTGTGCTGATTAGTGTTGAGCATTCCGATACCGCAAGTATCGGGTATCGGCCGATATTTGCGGTATCGGAATTCCGATACTGAATTCCGATACTTCCCGCGTATCGGATACCGGAATCGGAAGTTCCCAGAATTCAAATTGAACGCAGCAGCCAATGAGGAATGAATGAAAGTGTGGGCACATCCTGTTTAGCATGGTGGGCATGTAAGTACTGGCAAGGCTTGGATTGGCTGCTGAAATGATGTCACTCTGCACTATAAAAAAGCGCTGCCGCCATTTTGCGCTCACTCTGCTGTGATTTCAGTTAGGGACAGGACGCTGTGTTCTAACTGAGGGCCAGTTGAGCTAGCTAATTGCTTTATTTTCCTTTCCAAAGGCTAATTTAGCAAAACGCTGTGTGTTCTTCACTGTTCACCTTGCTCTTGCCTTGCAGCGCTGTTTTAACAGCGTTCTGCAAGGTCTCTGTGTGTGTGTGTGTGCAGCTCACTCTGTAGTCTGTGTGCAGCCATATACCCGGTTGTATTCAGCTCAGGGGGGGTTCACACTGCCTCACACAGTTGTTCTTTTTTGCTCTTAGTGCAGCCTGCTGCACATTTTTTCTCAAATTTCCTATTAGTGTTTTTCCACCAGTCTCCAGCTCTATTGTGGAAAAACACTACATAGGATAACCTAGAGGGGGGTTTTTGGGCCTTGCAGCGCCGTTTACGGCTGTCTGCACGGTCTCCGTGTGAGCCCAGCTCGCCCTGTAGTCTGTGTGCAGCCATAGCCGGTTGGATTCAGCTCAGGGTTCGTTACTGGCTCATACCTTGAGAAAAATTTTCCTTTTTTTCAAATAGTGCAGCCTGTTTAAAATTTGAAAAAAAAAATTCCTATTAGTGTCTTTCCACTCGTATCCAGCTAAATAGTGGAAAAACACTATATAGGATAACCTAGAGGAGGGTTTTTTGGCCTTGCAGCGCCGTTTACGGCTGTCTGCACGGTCTCCGTGTGAGCCCAGCTCGCCCTGTAGTCTGTGTGCAGCCATAGCCGGTTGGATTCAGCTCAGGGTTCGTTACTGGCTCATACCTTGAGAAAAATTTTCCTTTTTTTCAAATAGTGCAGCCTGTTTAAAATTTGAAAAAAAAAATTCCTATTAGTGTCTTTCCACTCGTATCCAGCTAAATAGTGGAAAAACACTATATAGGATAACCTAGAGGAGGGTTTTTTGGCCTTGCAGCGCCGTTTACGGCTGTCTGCACGGTCTCCGTGTGAGCCCAGCTCGCCCTGTAGTCTGTGTGCAGCCATAGCCGGTTGGATTCAGCTCAGGGTTCGTTACTGGCTCATACCTTGAGAAAAATTTTCCTTTTTTTCAAATAGTGCAGCCTGTTTAAAATTTGAAAAAAAAAATTCCTATTAGTGTCTTTCCACTCGTATCCAGCTAAATAGTGGAAAAACACTATATAGGATAACCTAGAGGAGGGTTTTTTGGCCTTGCAGCGCCGTTTACGGCTGTCTGCACGGTCTCCGTGTGAGCCCAGCTCGCCCTGTAGTCTGTGTGCAGCCATAGCCGGTTGGATTCAGCTCAGGGTGCGTTACTGCCTCATACCTTGAAAAACAATTTCCTTTTTTTCAAATAGTGCAGCCAGTTTAAAATTTGAAAAAAAAAATTCCTATTAGTGTCTTTCCACTTGTATCCAGCTAAATAGTGGAAAAACACTATATAGGATAACCTAGAGGAGGGTTTCTTGGCCTTGCAGCGCCGTTTACGGCTGTCTGCACGGTCTCCGTGTGATTTAAACTAGCTCTGTAGCCCGATCTGCACCAAAAAAAAGGTTAAGTTCACCAAACACAACTTACACTTGTGTAGGCCACATTTGAAAAATAATAAAGTTTAGTCCACAATTTACAACATTAGTGTTTCTTACACCTGTTAGGAGGAGCATTACAGGAATAAGCACACTAAGGCCTTAGTACTTTTCTGCTTATCTTTATCTGTCAACCAAGATGAAGAGGGCAGGGAGTAAGGCACGTGGGCGTGGGCGCGGAGCAGGGAGAGGAGCAGGGAGAGGACGTGGTGATTCTGTGCCTGCTGCGGGCGCCGGTGACTCGTCGTCACTCAGTTTCAGCAGGGAACAGTCCTTCATGCGCAGCTTTGTCGGAGAGCGCCGTGCACCGCTGCTGCGTGAAGACCAAATTGAAGCCGTTGTCGGGTGGATGGCAGCTAACGCCTCGGCATCGACTTCAGTTAGTGCCACATCCTCTCAGGCACAGAGCACTGGAGAGCAGCCATCTGTCTCTTCACCACCTGCCAAATTGGCCAGGCAGTCAGAGAGCCCAGGACAGGAGCCGTCTCTACTTCTGTTCTCTGAATCTCTTGGCTTGGAAACAGGGGGCCAGCCAAGCAGCATTGGAGAAATGGAAGAAGAGGCAGTGTGCAGTGATGCCCAACACCTTTTTCTCTCTGACTCTGAAGAGGCAGGTGGGCCAGTGCCTCCGGTGACCACAGCGCAGTACGCATCTGATGATGAAACTCAGGTGCCGCTTTCTCGTGCGTACTGTGCTGCTGAGACTACCCAGGAGGAGCAGTTGGTGGCAGAGGGTAGTGGAGATGATGAGGTCCTTGACCCATCGTGGCGTGAGGAACAGGAAGGTGGTGGGAGCAGCTCAGAGGAAGAGCTTCCTCTTACGGGCCAAAGAGGGAGAGGGAGGGGGAAGACTGCGGAGCCTGTAGCCTCCACTTTGGCACCCGTTAGGAGCCTGTCTCTTTCCAAAGCCAAAAAGGGCGCTCCCAAGACTTGCAGTGCCTGGTCCTTTTTTGACACAGTTGCAGATGACATTTGTTTTGTCAAATGCAAGCTGTGTCATCATAAAGTAAAAAGAGGGAAAAATGTCAGCAACCTCAATACCACAAATATGTGGAAACATGTGCGGACCAGGCACGCGGTGGAGTTACAGAAACACACTGAAGATGTAGGCCAACCAACAGCGGCAGCTACCACCTCTTCAGCTCGTGTTGCCTCTTCCTCCAGCTCACGCACAGCTGGTTTGGCTTCCTCCCAGAGACCTTGTGTAATTCCACCCACAGCACCACCTTCCCAGTCATCCTCACACTCCCAGTCTACTCTACAGCCATCGGTAGTACAGGCATGGGAGAAAAGGCGGGCATTCTCGGCCAACCACCCCCGAGCACAGGCTCTGAATGCAGGCATTGCCAAACTGTTGTCCCTGGAAATGCTCTCGTTCAGGCTGGTGGAGACTGACAGCTTCCGTGACTTGATGGCATTGGCAGTCCCACAGTACAAGGTGCCCAGCCGCTTTTACTTCAGCAGGCAGGCTGTCCCTGCCCTGCACAGGCATGTTGAGGCAAACATAAAACATGCGCTACTGAACGCCGTCAGTAGCAAGGTCCACCTCACCACCGATGCGTGGACCAGTCAGCATGGACAGGGGCGATATGTTTCCCTCACTGCCCATTGGGTTAATGTTGTTGAGCCAGGTACAGATCGTGCGAGTGGCGCAGGACGTGTCCTGCCCACTCCAAGGATTGCAGGAATCCAGTCTGTACGCATCGACTCCTCCTCTTACACCAGTTCCTCTGATTCCTCTCTGCAGTATCCGTCACAGTCCACCCCCACATGGACCCGTGAACGTTTACCTATGACCGACATGAGCACAGCCGTGGCCAAACGTCAGCAGGCCGTCTTGAAACTAGTTTCATTGGGGCATCGAAGCCACACAGCGCAGGAGCTCTGGAATGCCATAAAGCAGGAGAGCGATGTGTGGTTACTGCCAGCGAATCTCCAGCCAGGCATGGTAGTGTGTGACAATGGCCGAAATCTGGTGGCAGCTTTGGCCCTTGGCAACCTCACTCACATCCCATGTCTGGCACATGTGCTTAATTTGGTTGTGCAGAGTTTTCTGAGGGACTATCCGGATCTTGATGCCCTGCTGCACAAGGTCCGCCTAGAGTGTGCTCACTTGCGGCGTTCCAGCTTGGCCAGATCCCGCATTGCTGCTCTGCAGCGCCGATTCCGCCTTCCGGAACACCGCATCATATGTGACCTACCTACCCGGTGGAATTCCACGTTACATATGTTGGAGCGGTTGTGTGAGCAGCAGCAAGCAGTTATGGAGTACCAGCTGCATCAGGCGCAAAGAAGTCGCAGTCAGCGCCGATCAGACTTCACAACCACAGAGTGGGCCACTATGAAGGACGTCTGCCAGGTTTTGCGTCCTTTTGATTATTCCACGCGGATGGCAAGTGCAGATGATGCACTAGTCAGCATGACTGTCCCCCTTATCTGCCTGCTTCAGCAAACTTTGCAAGGGTTAAGGGATGATGTGGTGGAAGAGGTGGAGGATGAGGAGTCACCTTTTCCATCAGCTTCTGGAGAGTCAGCGCCACGTGGTTCCTCACAAAGGGGTACGCAGGGGCCAATTTGTGAGGAGGATGAGGAGGAGTCAATGGAGGAGGAAGAGCTCCGTCCAGAGGAGGGAGCGACACAATTGTCCAGTGGTCAGTGTGTACAGCGAGGGTGGGGTGATGACGAGCGGGCAGAGATCATGTCTCAAGCAGGGGACAGCGTTTCTGGGCCGGTTGGCACTCTGCAGCACATGGTGGATTTCATGCTGCAGTGCCTGAGAAACGACCGCCGCATCGACCACATTCTCAACATGCCTGATTATTGGGTGTTCACCCTCCTCGATCCTCGCTACCGGGACAACGTCCAAAACCTCATCCCTGCGTTGACCCGGGAGCGTAAATTGCGGGAGTACCACGACACACTGGTGAATTCCATCATCTTCTCCTGTCCAACTGAGAGGAGTGCTGCTAGTGCTTTACAAAGCAGCTCAGTGCGTCGAGGCAGTGGGGGAGGCTCTGCCCAAAGAGGGAGCAGAAGCAGTGCCTCTGCCCAAGGCAAGCCCAGTATGGCACAACTCTGGCACACTTTTGTGTGCCCGCCCCAAATGTCTACACCATCACCGGCGGCTCCAGTCAGCAGGAGGCAACGGTTCCGTCAGATGGTGACAGACTACATGGCTTGCCCTCTTACTGTACTCCCAGACGGCTCTTCCCCGTTCAAGTTTTGGGTCTCTAAGCTGGATACATGGCCAGAGCTAAGCCAGTATGCATTGGAGGTGCTGGCTTGCCCTGCGGCTAGTGTCTTATCGGAACGTGTCTTTAGTGCCGCAGGTGGTGTACTAACAGACCGTCGCATGCGACTATCCTCCGATAACGTTGACCGGCTTACTTTCCTGAAAATGAACCAGGCCTGGATCTCGCAGGAATTTGCCACTCCTCTGCCTGATTAAGTAATTGGGTGTCATCCAGGTCTCCTGCTGTGTTCATCTTTCTACCACCTGAACTGCTATTCCTGGGCTCCAACACCGCCAGTTGCGGCTCAGAAGTGCAGGCTGCACAGTAAAAACATACGACCCAGTGTTATTGGGTTTCAGTAACGTCAGCTGATCCCCAGCTGTGTAGCCGGCAATGTGTCCTGCGACCGCCACGCTGGCACAACAACCTAAATGTAAGGGAACCTGTCCCCCCCCCCCCCCGTCGTTTGTTACTGAAAGAGCCATCTTGTGCAGCAGTAATGCTGCACAAGGAAAAGGTAGCTCTTTTTTTTTAGCTCTTTGCACACGCAGAACTTAACACTTATAAAATGTGTTCACTGATACCGTTATACCGTCCCGGAGCTGGGACTTTCCTTCGTAATGTGACGCAGCACAGCCGTCATTCCTACCCCCTTGGTGCCATGCGCTGCCTCCTCAGCGTTGTTTTAAGCTGTCACGGAGCCTGCGCTGTTCTGTTATCCCTTGGGCATGCCCTATTTGCGCTGCCTGTCTTCTGACATAATTTGGTGTCAGGCTGGCTGCGCCTGTGCGGCCGCGGTGCCCGAGATCCCGCCTCGCAGTGTCTTCTGATTGAGTCACACTGCGGGCCTGGGATCCATGGGCATGCGCAGTGCATATCTTCCCCTCGGGCTCTCGCTCATTTCCCTCCGCCTTCTTTAGACTGTGCGCCGTCAGCTGATCCCTAGCATGCCACGGCCGTGACACCGCACAGTCTGAAGAAGAGGGAAGGAGGGGAGTGAGAGTCGAGGTTATGCACTGTGCATGCCCATGGTTCCAAGGCCCGCAGTGGGATTACGTTAGATGAGACTGCGAGGTGGGATCTGGAGCAGCGTGGACGCACAGGCACTGACAGCCTGACACCAAATTATGTCAGAAGACAGGCAGCGCTAATTGGGCATGGCCAAGGGCTAACAGAACAGCGCAGGCTCCGTGGCAGCTTAAAACAACGCTGAGGAGGCAGCGCACGGCATCAAGGGGATAGGAATGACAGCTGTGCTGTGTCCCATTACGAAGGAAATTCGCACCTCCGGAACGGTTTAACGGTATAAAGGGACACATTTTTAGTGTTTACTTCGGTGTTTGCAAGGAGCATAATTAAAAGAGCAACCTTTTCCTTTTGCATCCTTAGTGCTGCACAACATGGCTCTTTCAGCTACAAACGTCTTGGAGGGGGGGGGGTTAAAGGTTTCCTTTCAACTTGCTCCAATCAGGCTTCGGCCTACACTCTGTTCCTCTGCTCCTCCTGCTGTCCCTGGGCTCTAACACCGCCAGTTGGTGCCTGGAAGTGCTGTGTGCACAGTCAACAGTCGCTCCTCTGTTATTGGGGTTCAGTAACGTCAGCTGATCCCCAGCTGTGTGTGCGGCAATACCTCCAATCTGCTCCTCCTGCTGTCCCTGGGCTCTAACACCGCCAGTTGGTGCCTGGAAGTGCTGTGTGCACAGTCAACAGTCGCTCCTCTGTTATTGGGGTTCAGTAACGTCAGCTGATCCCCAGCTGTGTATCCGGCAACGTGTCATGCGACCGCCACGCTGGCACAACTAAAATGTAAGGGGACCTGTCCCCCCCCCCCCCTAGGCGTTTGTTACTGAAAGAGCCACCATGTGCAGCACTAATACTGCACAAGGGAAAGGTCGCTCTTGAAATTATGCTCCTTGCAAACGCTGAACTACACACTCATGTAATGTGTCCCCTCACACCGTCCAACCGTCCCGGAGGTGGGACTTTCCTTTGTAATGTGACACAGCACAGCCGTCATTGCTACCCCCTTGGCACCGTGCGCTGCCTCCTTAGCGTTGTTTGATTCCGTCATGGACCCTGCGCTGTTATGTTATCCCTTGGCCATGCACAGTTTGCGCTGCCCGTCCTCTGACATCATTTGTTGTCGTCCTGGCTGCGCCTGTGCGTCCACGCTGCCCGAAATCACACCTCGCAGTGTCGTCTAATGTGATCCCACAGTGGGCCTGGTATCCATGGCCATGCGCAGTGCATATACTAGCCTCTCACTCCCCTTCTTCACGCTTCTTCAGACTAGGCGGCGTCAGCTGATCCCTAATAGCATGCCACGGCCGTGACGCCGCACAGTCTGAAGAAGCAGGAAGGAGGTGAGTGAGAGGCGATGATATGCACTGCGCATGCCCATGGATCCCTGGCCCGCAGTGGGACTACATTAGATGACACTGCAAGGTTGGATCTCGGGCAGCTTGGACGCACAGGCACTGCCAGCCTGACACCTACATGATGTCAGAAGACGGGCACCGCTAACTGTGCATGGCCAAGGGATAACATTACAGTGCGGGCTCCGTGACAGAACCAAACAACGTTGAGGAGGTGGTGCCCGGCACCAAGGGGGTTGGAATGACGGCTGTGCTGTGTCACATTACAAAGGAAAGTCCCACTTCCGGGATGGTTTGACGGTGTGAGGGGACACATTATATGAGTGTGTACTTCAGCGTTTGCAAGGAGCATAATTTTCGGAGCCACCATTTTCCATGTGCAGTATTACTGCTGTACAAGATGGCTCTTTCAGCAACAAATGCCTGGGGGGGGGGGTTAAAGGTTCCCTTTCAACTTGCTCCACTGCAGGCTTCGGCCTACACTCTGCTCCTCTTTGATTCCCTGGGTTTCAACACTGTCAGTTGCCACCTGGAAGTGTTGTCTACACAGAAAAAAACACTAGGTGATGTGTCAGTGGGGTTCAGCACCGCCAGCTGTTCCCCTGCTGTGTAGTCGGCAACGTGTCCAGCACAAGCCACGCTGGCACAACAGAACAAAAGCTGCCACCAGTGCAGGCTTCGGCCTACACTCTGCTCCTCTCCTCCTCCTGCTGACCCTGGGCTCAAACACCGCTAGTTTTTGCCCGGACATGCTAGCTGCACAGAGAAAAACACCAGCCAATGTGTTAGTGGGGTTCAGCAACGCCAGCTGTTCCCCTGCTGTGTAGCTTGCAACGTGACCTGCAAACGCCACGCAGGCACATGAACTGAAATTGAAGGGAGCCTGCCCCCCACCCACAGGTGTTTCTATGTATATCAGCCACCTTGTACAGCAGTACTGCTGCATTTGTACGAGGTGGCTGACTTTTTCTCCTTGCCCACGTGGAACTCAACACGTACAAAATGTGTCTCATTAGAGACCATTACAATGTCCCTGAGGTGTGACTTTCCTTTGTAATGACACGCAGCACCACCCTTGTTAGCGCTGCCCGTCTTTTGACATCATTGGTTAGCTGGCTGCGCCTGTGCATCTCCCCTGCTCGAAACAACGGCCCTCGGTGTCTTATTTTTTTGGACAGCGAGGGTGTGATTGATGGGCATGTGCAGTGCATATGTTTGCCTGTGTTCACTCATCTCCTTCCGCCTTCTTCAGACTGGGTGTCCTCATGGCCGCGGCAGGCGATAAGGGATCAGATGAGGCCGCCCAGTCTGAAGCAGGTGTAAGGACATGTGTGAGCGGCAAACATATTTAGTGCACCAGGGCACGAATCCCAGCACCGCAGTGTGATTTTTTAAAAACACACTGTGGGTCTGGGATTCATGTCCATCGCTAACCGCAACGGCCGACATGAAATGAGGTCAGAAGACAGGAAGCGCTCACAGCGCATGGCCAAGGGATCACAATAGCGCAGACTCCTGTACAGCAAATAACAACGCTCAGGAATCTGCGCCCAGTACCTAGGTGCAAATTTTGACACCTGTGCTGCGTCTCGTTAAAAAGACAAGTCACGCCTCCACAACTGTTTGACAGTATAATGGGCTAAATAGTGTACGTGTTTTAGTCAGCGTGTGCAAGGAGCAAAACAAATAGAGCAACCTTTTACTTGTGCAGCATTAATGCTGCACAAGGTGTGGCTCTTGTACCTTGCAACACCTGAGGGGGGGGTTAAAGGTAACCTTTGAAATTGGTTCAACTAGGCTTCGGCCTACACTCTGCTCCTCTACTCCTCCTGCTGACCCTGGGCTCAAACACCGCTAGTTTTTGCCCGGAAATGCTAGCTGCACAGAGAAAAACACCAGCCAATGTGTTAGTGGGGTTCAGCACCGCCAGCTGTTCCCCTGCTGTGTAGTCGGCAACGTGTCCAGCACAAGCCACGCTGGCACAACCGACCAAAAGCTGCCACCAGTGCAGGCTTCGGCCTACACTTTGCTCCTCTCCTCCTCCTGCTGACCCTGGGCTCAAACAACGCCAGTTTCTGCCCGGACATGCTAGCTGCACAGAGAAAAACACCAGCCAATGTGTTAGTGGGGTTCAGCACCGCCTGCTGTTCCCCCGCTGTGTAGCCGGCATCGTGTCCAGCACAAGCCACGCTGGCACAACCGACCAAAAGCTGCCACCAGTGCAGGCTTCGGCCTACACTTTGCTCCTCTCCTCCTCCTGCTGACCCTGGGCTCAAACAACGCCAGTTTCTGCCCGGACATGCTAGCTGCACAGAGAAAAACACCAGCCAATGTGTTAGTGGGGTTCAGCAACGCCAGCTGTTCCCCTGCTGTGTAGCTTGCAACGTGACCTGCAAACGCCACGCAGGCACATGAATTGAAATTGAAGGGAGCCTGCCCCCCACCCACAGGTGTTTCTATGTATATCAGCCACCTTGTACAGCAGTACTGCTGCATTTGTACGAGGTGGCTGACTTTTTCTCCTTGCCCACGTGGAACTCAACACGTACAAAATGTGTCTCATTAGAGACCATTACAATGTCCCTGAGGTGTGACTTTCCTTTGTAATGACACGCAGCACCCCCATTGTTAGCGCTGCCCGTCTCCTGACATCATTGGTTGGCTGGCTGTGCCTGTGCGTCCCCCCTGCCCGACACAACGCCCCCCGTTGTCTCATATATTTTGACTGCGAGGGTGTGATTGATGGGCACGAGCAGTGCATATGTTCCCCTGTTTTCACTCCCCTCCTTCCGCCTTCTTCTGACTGTGCGGCCTCATGGCCGCGGCATGCGATAAGGGATCAGCTGAGGCCGCCCAGTCTGAAGCAGGTGTAAGGACATGTGTGAGCGGCGAACATATTTACTGCACAAGGCCACGAATCCCAGCACCGCAGTGTGACTTTAGGAAAAGCCACTGTGGGTCTGGGATTTATGGCCATCGTTAACCGCACCGGCCAACATGAAATGAGGTCATGAGACGGCCTGCACTAACAGGGTATTGCCAAGGGATAACACAAGAGCGCAGACTCCTGTACAGCAAATAACAACGCTCAGGAATCTGCGCCCAGTACCTAGGTGCAAATTTTGACACCTGTGCTGCGTCTCGTTAAAAAGACAAGTCACGCCTCCACAACTGTTTGACAGTATAATGGGCTAAATAGTGTACGTGTTTAATTCAGCGTGTGCAAGGAGCAAAATTAAATAGAGCAACCTTTGACTTGTGCATCATTAATGCTGTTCAAGGTGTGGCTCTTGTACCTTGCAACACCTGAGGGGGGGGTTTAAGGTAACCTTTGAAATTGGTTCAACTAGGCTTCGGCCTACACTCTGCTCCTCTACTCCTCCTGCTGACCCTGGGCTCAAACACCGCTAGTTTTTGCCCGGAAATGCTAGCTGCACAGAGAAAAACACCAGCCAATGTGTTAGTGGGGTTCAGCACCGCCAGCTGTTCCCCTGCTGTGTAGTCGGCAACGTGTCCAGCACAAGCCACGCTGGCACAACAGAACAAAAGCTGCCACCAGTGCAGGCTTCGGCCTACACTTTGCTCCTCTCCTCCTCCTCCTGCTGACCCTGGGCTCTAACACCGCTAGTTTTTGCCCGGACATGCAATCTGCACAGAGAAAAACACCAGTCAATGTGTCAGTGGGGTTCAGCAACGCCAGCTGTTCCCCTGCTGTGTAGCTTGCAACGTGACCTGCAAACGCCACGCAGGCACATGAACTGAAATTGAAGGGAGCCTGCCCCCCACCCCCCCAGGTGTTTCTATGTATAACAGCCACCTTGTACAGCAGTACTGCTGCATTTGTACAAGGTGGCTGACTTTTTCTCCTTGCACACGTGGAACTCAACAAGTACAAAATGTGTCTCATTACAGACCATTACAATGTCCCTGAGGTGTGACTTTCCTTTTTAATGACACGCAGCACCCCCATTGTTAGCGCTGCCCGTCTCCTGACATCATTGGTTGGCTGGCTGTGCCTGTGCGTCCCCCCTGCCCGACACAACGCCCCCCGTTGTCTCATATATTTTGACTGCGAGGGTGTGATTGATGGGCACGAGCAGTGCATATGTTCCCCTGTTTTCACTCCCCTCCTTCCGCCTTCTTCTGACTGTGCGGCCTCATGGCCGCGGCATGCGATAAGGGATCAGATGAGGCCGTCCAGTCTGAAGCAGGTGTAAGGACATGTGTGAGCGGCAAACATATTTACTGCACCAGGGCACGAATCCCAGCACCGCAGTGTGATTTTTTAAAAACACACTGTGGGTCTGGGATTCATGTCCATCGCTAACCGCAACGGCCAACATGAAATGAGGTCATAAGACAGGAAGCGCTCACAGCGCATGGCCAAAGGATCACAAGAGCGCAGACTCCTGTACAGCAACTAACAACGCTCAGGAAGCTGCGCCCATGCAAAAAGGTGTTTTCGACACCTGTGCTGCTTTTCTTTAAAAAGACAAGTCACGCCTCCACTACTGTTAAACAGTATAATGGGCTAAATAGTCTACGTGTTGCATTCAGCTTGTGCAAGTAGACAAATTAATAGAGCAACCTTTTACTTGTGCAGCATTAATGCTGCAGAAGGAGTGGCTCTTGTTCTTTGTAACACCTGAGGGGGGGTTAAAGGTAACCTTTGAAATTGGTTCAACTAGGCTTCGGCCTACACTCTGCTCCTCTCCTCCTCCTGCTGACCCTGGGCTGTAACAACGCTAGTTTTTGCCCGGAAATGCTAGCTGCACAGAGAAAAACACCAGCCAATGTGTTAGTGGGGTTCAGCAACGCCAGCTGTTCCCCCGCTGTGTAGCCGGCATCGTGTCCAGCACAAGCCACGCTGGCACAACCGACCAAAAGCTGCCACCAGTGCAGGCTTCGGCCTACACTTTGCTCCTCTCCTCCTCCTCCTGCTGACCCTGGGCTCAAACACCGCTAGTTTTTGCCCGGAAATGCTAGCTGCACAGAGAAAAACACCAGCCAATGTGTTAGTGGGGTTCAGCAACGCCAGCTGTTCCCCCGCTGTGTAGCCGGCATCGTGTCCAGCACAAGCCACGCTGGCACAACCGACCAAAAGCTGCCACCAGTGCAGGCTTCGGCCTACACTTTGCTCCTCTCCTCCTCCTCCTGCTGACCCTGGGCTCAAACACCGCTAGTTTTTGCCCGGAAATGCTAGCTGCACAGAGAAAAACACCAGCCAATGTGTTAGTGGGGTTCAGCACCGCCAGCTGTTCCCCTGCTGTGCAGCTTGCAACGTGACCTGCAAACGCCACGCAGGCACATGAACTGAAATTGAAGGGAGCCTGCCCCCCACCCCCCCAGGTGTTTCTATGTATAACAGCCACCTTGTACAGCAGTACTGCTGCATTTGTACAAGGTGGCTGATGTTTTCTCCTTGCCCACGTGGAACTCAACACGTACAAAATGTGTCTCTTTGAGACCATTCCACTGTCCCTGAGGTGTGACTTTCCTTTCTAATGATACGCAGCACCCCCCTTGGTAGCGCTTCCCGTCTTCTGACATCATTGGTTGGCTACTTGCGCCTGTTCGTCCGCCCTGCCTGAATAAAATGCTCCTCGTTGTCTTAATTATTTTGACTGCGAGGGTGTGATTGATGGGCACGAGCAGTGCATATCTTCGCCTGTCTTAACTCATCTCCTTCAGCCTTCTTCAGACTGTGCAGCCTCATGGCCGCGGCATGCAAGAAGGGATCAGCAGAGGCCGCCCAGTCTGAAGCAGGTGTAAGGACGTGTGTGAGCGGCCAAAATATTTACTGCTCAAGGCCACGAATCCCAGCACCGCAGTGTGGCTTTATGAAAAGACACTGTGGGTCTGGGATTTATGGCCATCGTTAACCGCACCGGCCAACATGAAATGATGTCATAAGATGGGCAGCGCTAACAGGGCATTGCCAAGGGATAACACAAGAGCGCAGACTCCTGTACAGCAAATAACAACGCTCAGGAAGCTGCTCCAAGCACCAAGGCGTTATTTTGGACACCTGTGCTGCGTCTCATCAAAAAACCAAGTCACGCATCCACTACAGTTTGACTGTAGAATGGGGTAAATTGTGTATGTCTTTCATTCAGCGTGTGCAAGTAGACAAATTAATAGAGCAACCTTTCACTTGTGCAGCATTAATACTGCACAAGGTGTGTCTCTTGTACTTTGTAACACCTGAGGGGGGGGTTAAAGGTTTCCTTTGAAATTGGTTCAACTAAGCTTCGGCCTACACTCTGCTCCTCTCCTCCTCCTCCTGCTTCAACACGGGCTCTAACATCGCTAGTTTTTGCCCGCAAGTGCTAGCTGCACAGAGAAAAACACACGCCATTGTGTTAGTGGGGTTCAGCAACGCCAGCTGTTCCCCCAGTGTGTAGCCGGCAAAGTGTCCTGCAAACGCAACGCAGACACAAAGCTGCCTCCAGTGCAGGCTTCGGCCTACACTCATCTCCCCCTGCTTACCCTTTGCTCCAACACCGCTAGTTGGGGCTCTAGGAAGACAATCTTTAATAGGCAAGGCAACGCATCCGGGTTCCAGCACCGCCAGCTGGTTCTCGGCAGTGTTCTTGTCACAGGTACTCCCTCGTGCCAAGCCTGGTTTCAGCACCGTCAGCTGTTTCCGGGTTGTGTCAAGCTCACTGAGACACCTATGCTTGCCTCGTCGTGGTGCGGTCGGGTTAGCCAACTCCAGGGTGCCTCCAGTTTAGGAGCTTCCTATGTGGGCTGCGTGAACTGGTAGTCAAGGCTGGTTCTGTAGTGCCAGTAGGCCCAGCTCCCCCTGTAGGACTGTTGGGGTTCGGTAACTGCGGCTGCCTCGCGGCCTAGCTGTTCTCTCCTCTCCTGTGGGCCTTGGGGTCCACCACCTGGTTCCAGCACCGTCAGCTGGTTCCGGGCCGAGCCTTTGGCTTAGGTGCCTCCTCCTGGGTATCCGAGTTCCGCCAACGCCAGGCGGTCCTTGGTAGTGCTTTTAAGCGCGGGCACCTACAGCTTAGTAACCGGGTTCCAGCACCGTCAGCTGGTCCTCGGTCGTGCCATTGGCTCTTGCACACTGGGGCAACGCATCCGGGTTCCAGCACCGCCAGCTGGTTCTCGGCAGTGTTTTTGTCACAGGTACTCCCTCGTGCCAAGCCTGGTTTCAGCACCGTCAGCTGTTTCCGGGTTGTGTCAAGCTCACTGAGACACCTATGCTTGCCTCGTCGTGGTGCGGTCGGGTTAGCCAACTCCAGGGTGCCTCCAGTTTAGGAGCTTCCTATGTGGGCTGCGTGAACTGGTAGTCAAGGCTGGTTCTGTAGTGCCAGTAGGCCCAGCTCCCCCTGTAGGACTGTTGGGGTTCGGTAACTGCGGCTGCCTCGCGGCCTAGCTGTTCTCTCCTCTCCTGTGGGCCTTGGGGTCCACCACCTGGTTCCAGCACCGTCAGCTGGTTCCGGGCCGAGCCTTTGGCTTAGGTGCCTCCTCCTGGGTATCCGAGTTCCGCCAACGCCAGGCGGTCCTTGGTAGTGCTTTTAAGCGCGGGCACCTACAGCTTAGTAACCGGGTTCCAGCACCGTCAGCTGGTCCTCGGTCGTGCCATTGGCTCTTGCACACTGGGGCAACGCATCCGGGTTCCAGCACCGCCAGCTGGTTCTCGGCAGTGTTTTTGTCACAGGTACTCCCTCGTGCCAAGCCTGGTTTCAGCACCGTCAGCTGTTTCCGGGTTGTGTCAAGCTCACTGAGACACCTATGCTTGCCTCGTCGTGGTGCGGTCGGGTTAGCCAACTCCAGGGTGCCTCCAGTTTAGGAGCTTCCTATGTGGGCTGCGTGAACTGGTAGTCAAGGCTGGTTCTGTAGTGCCAGTAGGCCCAGCTCCCCCTGTAGGACTGTTGGGGTTCGGTAACTGCGGCTGCCTCGCGGCCTAGCTGTTCTCTCCTCTCCTGTGGGCCTTGGGGTCCACCACCTGGTTCCAGCACCGTCAGCTGGTTCCGGGCCGAGCCTTTGGCTTAGGTGCCTCCTCCTGGGTATCCGAGTTCCGCCAACGCCAGGCGGTCCTTGGTAGTGCTTTTAAGCGCGGGCACCTACAGCTTAGTAACCGGGTTCCAGCACCGTCAGCTGGTCCTCGGTCGTGCCATTGGCTCTTGCACACTGGGGCAACGCATCCGGGTTCCAGCACCGCCAGCTGGTTCTCGGCAGTGTTTTTGTCACAGGTACTCCCTCGTGCCAAGCCTGGTTTCAGCACCGTCAGCTGTTTCCGGGTTGTGTCAAGCTCACTGAGACACCTATGCTTGCCTCGTCGTGGTGCGGTCGGGTTAGCCAACTCCAGGGTGCCTCCAGTTTAGGAGCTTCCTATGTGGGCTGCGTGAACTGGTAGTCAAGGCTGGTTCTGTAGTGCCAGTAGGCCCAGCTCCCCCTGTAGGACTGTTGGGGTTCGGTAACTGCGGCTGCCTCGCGGCCTAGCTGTTCTCTCCTCTCCTGTGGGCCTTGGGGTCCACCACCTGGTTCCAGCACCGTCAGCTGGTTCCGGGCCGAGCCTTTGGCTTAGGTGCCTCCTCCTGGGTATCCGAGTTCCGCCAACGCCAGGCGGTCCTTGGTAGTGCTTTTAAGCGCGGGCACCTACAGCTTAGTAACCGGGTTCCAGCACCGTCAGCTGGTCCTCGGTCGTGCCATTGGCTCTTGCACACTGGG
This sequence comes from Ranitomeya imitator, assembly GCF_032444005.1. Lineage (NCBI taxonomy): Eukaryota > Metazoa > Chordata > Amphibia > Anura > Dendrobatidae > Ranitomeya > Ranitomeya imitator. The sequence continues at coordinate 1,078,479,108 of NC_091282.1, read as the reverse complement.
GCAACGCATCCGGGTTCCAGCACCGCCAGCTGGTTCTCGGCAGTGTTTTTGTCACAGGTACTCCCTCGTGCCAAGCCTGGTTTCAGCACCGTCAGCTGTTTCCGGGTTGTGTCAAGCTCACTGAGACACCTATGCTTGCCTCGTCGTGGTGCGGTCGGGTTAGCCAACTCCAGGGTGCCTCCAGTTTAGGAGCTTCCTATGTGGGCTGCGTGAACTGGTAGTCAAGGCTGGTTCTGTAGTGCCAGTAGGCCCAGCTCCCCCTGTAGGACTGTTGGGGTTCGGTAACTGCGGCTGCCTCGCGGCCTAGCTGTTCTCTCCTCTCCTGTGGACCTTCGGGTCCACCACCTGGTTCCAGCACCGTCAGCTGGTTCCGGGCCGAGCCTTTGGCTTAGGTGCCTCCTCCTGGGTATCCGAGTTCCGCCAACGCCAGGCGGTCCTTGGTAGTGCTTTTAAGCGCGGGCACCTACAGCTTAGTAACCGGGTTCCAGCACCGTCAGCTGGTCCTCGGTCGTGCCATTGGCTCTTGCACACTGGGGCAACGCATCCGGGTTCCAGCACCGCCAGCTGGTTCTCGGCAGTGTTTTTGTCACAGGTACTCCCTCGTGCCAAGCCTGGTTTCAGCACCGTCAGCTGTTTCCGGGTTGTGTCAAGCTCACTGAGACACCTATGCTTGCCTCGTCGTGGTGCGGTCGGGTTAGCCAACTCCAGGGTGCCTCCAGTTTAGGAGCTTCCTATGTGGGCTGCGTGAACTGGTAGTCAAGGCTGGTTCTGTAGTGCCAGTAGGCCCAGCTCCCCCTGTAGGACTGTTGGGGTTCGGTAACTGCGGCTGCCTCGCGGCCTAGCTGTTCTCTCCTCTCCTGTGGGCCTTGGGGTCCACCACCTGGTTCCAGCACCGTCAGCTGGTTCCGGGCCGAGCCTTTGGCTTAGGTGCCTCCTCCTGGGTATCCGAGTTCCGCCAACGCCAGGCGGTCCTTGGTAGTGCTTTTAAGCGCGGGCACCTACAGCTTAGTAACCGGGTTCCAGCACCGTCAGCTGGTCCTCGGTCGTGCCATTGGCTCTTGCACACTGGGGCAACGCATCCGGGTTCCAGCACCGCCAGCTGGTTCTCAGCAGTGTTCTTGTCACAGGTACTCCCTCGTGCCAAGCCTGGTTTCAGCACCGTCAGCTGTTTCCGGGTTGTGTCAACTTCACTGAGACGCCTATGCTTGCCCCGTCGTGGTGCGGTCGAGTTAGCCAACTCCAGGGTGCCTCCAGTTTAGGAGCTTCCTATGTGGGCTGCGTGAACTGGTAGTCAAGGCTGGTTATGTAGTGCCAGTAGGCCCAGCTCCCCCTGTAGGACTGTTGGGGTTCGGTAACTGCGGCTGCCTCGCGGCCTAGCTGTTCTCTCCTCTCCTGTGGGCCTTCGGGTCCACCACCTGGTTCCAGCACCGTCAGCTGGTTCTCGGCAGTGTCTTTTGCTCTTGTACCTTCTGCTCCCCATCCTGGTTCCAGTACCGTCAGCTGGTTCCGGGCAGAGCCTTTGGCTTAGGTGCCTCCTTCTGGGTATCCAAGTTCCACCAACGTCAGGTGGTCCTTGGTAGTGCTTTCAGGCACGGGTACCTCCTGCTTAGTAACCGGGTTCCAGTAACGTCAGCTGGTCCTCGGTAGTTCCATTGGCTCTTGGACCTTCGGCTACCCATCCGGGTTCCAGTACCGTCAGCTGGTTCTCGGCAGTGTCTTTTGCTCTTGTACCTTCTGCTCCCCATCCTGGTTCCAGTAACGTCAGCTGGTTCCGGGCAGAGCCTTTGGCTTAGGTGCCTCCTTCTGGGTATCCGAGTTCCGTCAACGTCAGGCGGTCCTTGGTAGTGCTTTTTAGCACGGGTACCTCCTGCTTAGTAACCGGGTTCCAGTAACGTCAGCTGGTCCTCGGTAGTTCCATAGGCTCTTGAACCTTCGGGTAGCCATCCGAGTTCCAGTTCCATCAGCTGGTTCTTGGCATTTTCTCAGCCTTCTTGTACCTTCTGCTACATTTCCAAGTTGAAGACCCTAACGTCGACGACCCGGAAGACCACCACGATGACGACGACACGGAAGACCACCCCGATGACGACGACGACGACGGCGGAGATGACGACACTGGAGACGACGACCCTGGAGACGACAACATGGAAGACCGAGAAGCAGAAGAACAAGAGGCTGCAGAACAAAGAGCAGAAGAACATTAAGCATAAGACTTAATATCAGAGCAAAAGATATTATCTAAATTATATGCAGAAGAAGACTAAGCAGTGTATGGGGGTGAGTCCGTTCCTCCTCGTGGTGCCCCTGGATAAAGCCTGATGCTGCAGGCCAAACTGAACGCGGACAAATGTAACTTTTGTGACTGGCAGAACGGAAGGTGTAATCTTCAAACTTTTATAGATAACAACTACGGGAATGCCTGTCACAAATGAGAATATGATGAAGAAGTAGAATAGGAAGAATAATAACAGTGGAATAAAAAGAATATGTAGAATAAGAAGAATAATAATAGTTGAATAAAATGAATATGAAGAATGTAATAAAAAAAAAAAAATAGGTAGAAGATGAAGAAGAAGATGAATAAGGTGAAGAAGTTGATGTCAAAGATGCTGATGATGATGAAGATGAAAGTGTGGGAAAAGAAAAAAAAAAAGAAAAAAAAGAAGGGGAAGGGCGTGGAATAGTGAAACATCAATATCTGACAAAATAAAAAAAAAATTTACATAGTCAATATCTTTGTCACTCCGAACGTCTTAAAAAAAAACAAAAAACATGCTATTCTATTTGATTGGGATAAACCTCTATGACTTTAATGTCTCCGCCACCTCCCCAAATACATCCGGCATTATTCTTAGTTGTTTTCCTTCATGTAGAATGAACCTACAAGGAAAGAAAGGGTTTATTTTAATTCCGATATTTTGGTCCCATTGACTTGCATTGGGATCGGGTATCGGTATCGGCGATATCCGATATTTTTTGAATATCGGCCGATCCAAACCGATACCGATACTTTCCGATATCGGAAGGTATCGCTCAACACTAGTGCTGATCCAAACAACATGCAAAATGAAGACAAACTCTTAAAAGAGCGGTTCATTGAAGGGCTCCTGTGCAATAACCAAAGGGCCCAACTGCACCTCCTGGCCATGCAGAATCCGGACCTAGCCTTTGCTCAATTCAAAGACAAAGCCATCCAGGTGCTACAGGAACGACAGCCCAGCCATACAGCACCCCCTAGGTGTCAAACCCTCACGTACCACCAGGAGGTGGTGCCAGATCCTCAAGTCTCTGCTGAGGTCGATGCTCAGACCCTGGAAGATGATTCTCCCGCAGGACTACGCCTCCAGCTACAGGAGCTGACCAACAACGTTGCTGCATTTTCCCGGACCATGCAGTCCTTACAGGAGGCCCCCAAGGAGAAGATCAAGCTGACTTCCAGACTGGAGGATGTTCCCTGGCGACGACAGAAGAGGATCCCGCCAAACAGAGGCAGAGACGATGATCGCTATCATCAGGACGGACGACCCATCTGCTGCCGCTGCAATCAGGCAGGCCACATTGCAAGGTACTATCATTTAAACGAGCAACCCCTGGGGCAGAGGGCCAACCCCCAGGAGTAGGATGACCAGGCCCACAAAACTGGAGAGCCAAGTACATTGGAGGACGACCTGTTCTCCCCATTGTGATCGACGGTATCCCCATGAATGCTCTGTTGGATACTGGTTCTCAGGTGACAACTGTGCCTTACATCCTTTATAAACGTTGTTGGGCTGACACAGACATTACTCGTGGCCCTGATGATGATTTCACTATAGTAGCCAGTAATGGTCAGCCCTTACCACAAGTGGGATACAAAGAGGTCACCATTAAAGTGGGGTGGAAAGGGATCGTGATTGTTGATATTGATCGACGTGAATGTAACCCTATGATGACCATTGGTACTAATGTCATAGAAAATTGTCTTGCAGAGGTTACTGTCTTATTACAACAGGTGGCCGAAACTACTGGCTCCAGTGAGCAACATCTTTTGCAAAAAGAAATCAGAGCTCTGGTACAGAGACAGCAGGTAGAACTATCTGGTGAAAAATTGGCCGTGCCACAGTAAGAGATTCAATCCCCATCGCAATACCCCCCAGGAGTGAAATGTTAATATGGTGTCAGGCAGCAATAGGCCTCAGAGGTAAAGACTACCAAGCCCTGGTAGAACCTGTGTATTCAGATAGTAGGCCCACAATCCTGACAGCCAGAGGGGTGGTTGAAGTACGTAAGGGGAGGGTGCCAGTACATGTCCTTAACTGTGGAGAGGAAGAGGTCCACCTAACCAAATATGCCACACTTGCTAAACTGTTTACTGTTGATAACAATGTGATACAAGCAACAGAACCCTTGGTCCCGTCCAACCAGGCGGAGGACAATGGCTCTGCAGGACAAATGGAAGATTCGTGTCAGAAATTACATGTAGGCACTGACTCTACACCATCACAGCAAAAACAAGGGGCTTACAGGGTGGTCCATGAGTATGAGCGGGTATTCAGCAAACACCCACTAGATTTTTGACAGGTAAAAGGGATTTAACATCATATCCCCACAGGAGATCATCCGCCCGGTAAAGAGAGATGCCGTCCTGTACCTCCAGCTCACTATCAGTGTGCCAAAGAGATGTTTCGAGAGATGAAGGAGGCTGGGGTAGCTAGAGACAGTTGTAGCCCCTGGGCAGCTCCATTAGTCCTTGTCAGAAAGAAAGACGGCACAATGAGGATGTGAGTACATTATAGCCAGATAAACCACATTACACACAAATATGCATACCCACTGCCCAGAATAGAAGAGTCATTAGCTGCTTTAAAATCTGCTAACTACTTCTCTACCATGGATCTCGCCAGTGGGTACTGGCAGGTTCCCGTAGCAGAGGCGGATATGGAAAAGACGGCCTTCACCACACCGATGGGTCTCTGTGAATTCAACTACATGCCATTCGGACTGTGCGATGCCCCAGGAACATTTCAGAGGATGATGGAGTGCTGTCTGGGACACAAGAATTTCAGTACCGTCTTGCTATAACTGGATGATGTCATTGTCTTCTCCAAGACCTATGGGGACCACCTGAAGCATCTGGCAGAGGTGTTCGAAGCCCTGTCCAACTTTGGCCTAAAGGTAAAACCATCCAAATGCCATCTGTTAAAGCTTAAAGTGCAGTGCCTGGACCATGTAGTGAGGGGCGAAGGAGTGGCCCCAGACCCTGACAAGGTCACTGTGATCAGAGACTGGCCAAAGCCCAGCAAACTCCATGAAGTCCGACAGTTCCTCGGGTTGGTAGGCTACTACAGGAGATTTATCAAAGACTTCACCAAGAAAGCTGCGCCACTACAAGACCTGTTAGTGGGCCAATCCAAGAAAACCAAGGGTAAGAATACCCCATTTGACTGGGATGTTGGTCTGGAGAGATCCTTCACTCATTTGAAGTTGGCTCTGATGGGAGATGAGGTGCTGGCTTACCCTGAATATGACCAACCGTTTGTGCTGTACACGGACACCAGCAACATGGGACTAGGAGCCATGTTGTCCCAGGTCCAGAAAAGCAAAGAAAGGGTAATCGCCTACGCCAGCAGGAAACTTCGTCCCACTGAAAGGAACCCTGAAAACTACAGTTCCTTTTTAGCTGGAGTTCCTCACCATCATCTGGGCAGTGACGGAGAGAGAGATTCAAGCACTACCTACCCTTGGCAAAATTCACCGTCTTCACGGATAACAGTCCACTGACACACTTGGACACAGCAAAACTTGGTGCCCTGGAGCAACGGGGGATGGCCCAGTTGTCCAATTATGATTTCACCATTAAGTACCGGGCAGGGCACAAGAATGCGAATGCCGATGCATTGTCCAGAATGCCCAACTTGCCAGAGATGGGAGAAGATTCAGAAACACTCGAAAAAAAATAGAATTGCCAGCTTTACATCGCCCCAAGGCAACTCAGTACTCTCATCATGTTAGGAACCGGCACCGAAACAAGCCAGAAGCCACGCTGAATCCCCTGCCCCACCATGGATGGGCAGAGACCCAGGACTGTGACCCCACGGTCCACCGGGTGAAGGAACTCCTGACCCAGGCAGGTTCGCACCCTGGTCCAAATGATCCACAAGAGACGCAACAACTGTGGAGGGAGAAAGGCAAACTATTTATCTATGATGGTAAGCTGTGCCGGAGAAACATCAACCCACACACTCATGAGTTGGTTTGGCAGATAGTGGTCCCAAGGCAAGATGTGCCAATGGTTCTGGAAGTGTACCACGATGGAGCAGGACACTTCAGATGGAGGAAGTTGGAGAGTCTAATTCGTGGAAGATTTTACTAGATTGGCATGAGAAAAGCCATCGAGAAAGTGGAGGCGAGAGTGTGGCCCATGTAGCCTGCGCAGAAAGGACCGTGACAGTCAGAAGGCTCCCCTACAGCCCATAGTCACCAAACAGCCACTGGTGGCCTTAAACCACGTGAAGCTAACACCAAGCAGGTAAGACTATGTCTACACTCTAACCATCGTGGATCACTACTCCAGATTCCTGTTAGTTGTACCAGTCAAGGATCTGATGGCAAGAACAGCAGCCAAGGCTGTCCAACAGCACTTCTGTAGACCACACCGATACCCAGATAAGGTCCTTACTGATCAAGGTCCAGCTTTTGAAGCAGAAGTCTTTCAAGAGTTCTGTAGCCTGTATGGATGTAAAAAGATCAGAACAACACCAGACAACCCACAAATCAACGGAATGTGTGAAAAGATGAACCAAGTAGTGATTGACCTACTGAAAACCTTACCTATACAGGAAAGGAACTTATGGCCAGAAAAGTTGCCAGACTTGGTAGATTTGTACAACCACATTCCAGTGAATTCCACCAACTGTACTCCAGAGTACATGATGAGAGGAAGATCCAGCAAACTACCTGTTGATCTAGACATGGGAGTCCTAACCCAGAAAATCCATCATCTGATGCAGATTGGGATACAGAAAGACAGCAAAAGTACCGCCAAGTACAAGAGTGAGTTGAAAGAAGTGCTGTGGGCAGCACGGTGGAGCAGTGGTTAGCACTGTAGCCTTGCAGCACTGGAGTCCTGGGTCCTAATCCCACTCAGGACAACATCTGCAAAGAGTTTGTATGTTCTCTCTGTGTTTGCGTGGGTTTCCTCCCACATTCCAAAGACATACTGATAGGGAATTTAGATTGTGAGCCCCATCGGGGACAGCGATGAGAATGTGTGCAAACTGTAAAGCGCTGCGGAATATGTTAGCGCTATATAAAAATAAAGATTATTATTATTAAGTCTATCTCAAGCCAGACAAAAACAAGAGAGAGACTAAAAACAACGTGCTCCTGCAATTCCCTTGTCACCAGGTGAACAAGTGTTAAAGCGTAAAAGAAGAACGAACAAACTTGATGAGCAGTGGGAAGCAGAAGCATATACCATCTTACCGTCCAACTTTGACAATACCAAAGTCTGTCTTACAGTATTAGCAAAAATGGAGGAGAAACTTTGACGGCAGTATCCATAGACCATCTCAAGAAATGCCCTGATAAATTGAGGATCAGAGAAACCAATCCAGGAACATCTCCGCCAATGGAAGAGAAGATGATACACACTGTTCTTTGAGATTTTCCGCAGTCTTGGACTCAAGTACATCAGGCCATCGTGATACCTGTCTTAACGTTTCCTCAGCTGGATGCACCAGAACAAAATGTGACTCAGAACCATCCAGAACCTGAAGAGACTCCGCACCAACAGGTTAAAGCAGCAATTGTCGCCCCAGCAGTGGAACCAGACCATCCACCCTCTGCTATTGGTGAAACTGCTAGACCCATGGTGAATCTGAGACCACGCAGACGCTTACCTAGCATACCTACACATAGTACATGCACAAGTGGGTACACTACAATAGACACAGTAGATCAGGAACTGCGCAGGTCTACACGTAGCACCAAAGGCCAAATTCCAGCCAGGTACAAGGAATAAAAGTGTTAAAAATTGCTGTTACATGTTTGAATTGCTAGCTTATCTTTGTTATAGGTTTAAAAATGGACATTGCGGTAATGGACAATGCTTACCCAAAAACTTTCTTTGTAAAATAAATTTGCTGACATGGATAGAGCCTTTTCTTGCTTCATCTGATCAAAGACAGTAACAGATGTGCTTTTACAAACTTGTTTTGCAACGTTCAAGTGTCCTCACCTCCCATAAAGTGAAGCCAAAGTTTTATAGTTGTTCAAATGTTTTCAAAATATGTATGTCTGTTTGCTAACCTGTAACTGTTGTTTTTTCTTTTCCCAGTCCCGGAGTACTGGATATAACGGGGGGATTGCAGCACCCCAGGCTCCTGGTCATTGCAGTAATATCATTCTCCTCTAGGGGGGAGTGTGTTATGAACAGGTAATTCAGAACCACAATGGACATTGAAGTTCAGAGCACACAAAGTGACCTGACAAATACCAAAAACAAAGGACGAGCTCTGAGACGTGGGAACTCTGCTGACCGCAATACCTAATCCTAACACACCACACTAGAGGTAGCCGTGGATTGCGCCTAACGCTCCCTATGCAACTCGGCACAGCCTGAGAAACTAACTAGCCCTGAAGATAGAAAAATAAGCCTACCTTGCCTCAGAGAAATTCCCCAAAGGAAAAGGCAGCCCCCCACATATAATGACTGTGAGTAAGATGAAATACAAACACAGAGATGAAATAGATTTAGCAAAGTGAGGCCCGACTTACTGAATAGACCGAGGATAGGAAAGATAGCTTTGCAGTCAACACAAAAACCTACAAACAACCACGCAGAGGGGCAAAAAGACCCTCTGCACCGACTAACGGTACGTCTCAGAGCTTCCAGCAAGCAAGAAAAACCAATATAGCAAGATGGACAGAAAAAATAGCAAACAAAAAATAACACAAGCAAAACTTAGCTTATGCAGGATAGACAGGCCACAGGAACGATCCAGGAGGAAGCAAGACCAATACTAGAACATTGACTGGAGGCCAGGATCAAAGCACCAGGTGGAGTTAAATAGAGCAGCACCTAACGACTTAAAGGGAACCTGTCACCCCGTTTTTTGAGATTGAGCTATAAATACTGTTAAATAGGGCCTGTGCTGTGCGTTACTATTGTGTATGTAGTGTACCCTGATTCCCCATGTATGCCGAGAAATACATTACCAAAGTCGGCGTTTTCGCCTGTCAATCAGGCTGGTCTGGTCAGGTGGGCGTGTTCACAGCGTTCTTTTCTTCCCCAGGTTTCCGTTGGTGGCGTAGTGGTGTGCGCATGTCCAAGGTCCGGATTCCCTGTGCCCACGTGAAGACACAGTGCGCGATCTGCGCTGTCATTCCTTTCATCGGTGCGGGCGGCCATCTTCCTGGGGCCGCGCGTGCGCAGATGTAGTGCTCTGCTGCACGGGGCTTCAGGAAAATGGCCGCGGGATGCCGCGCGTGCGCAGAAGAGATCGCGGCGGCCATTTTCCCAAAGCCGAGTTTGCATCTCGGCTTTGGGAAAATGACCGCCGCGATCTCTTCTGCGCACACGCGGCATCCCGCGGCCATTTTCCTGAAGCCCCGTGCAGCAGAGCACTACATCTGCGCACGCGCGGCCCCAGGAAGATGGCCGCCCGCACCGATGAAAGGAATGACAGCGCAGATCGCGCGCTGTGTCTTCACGTGGGCACAGGGAATCCGGACCTTGGACATGCGCACACCACTACGCCACCAACGGAAACCTGGGGAAGAAAAGAACGCTGTGAACACGCCCACCTGACCAGACCAGCCTGATTGACAGGCGAAAACGCCGACTTTGGTAATGTATTTCTCAGCATACATGGGGAATCAGGGTACACTACATACACCATAGTAACGCACAGCACAGGCCCTATTTAACAGTATTTATAGCTCAATCTCAAAAAACGGGGTGACAGGTTCCCTTTAACCTCGTCACCTGAGGAAGGAAACTCAGAAGCCGCAGTACCACTCTCATCCACCAAAGGAAGCTCATAGACAGAACCAGCCGAAGTACCACTCTCGACCACAGGAGGGAGCTTGGCCACAGAATTCACAACAGGAGTGGTGTTACATTTGGAGGCAGTGAAGGAGATCTCTTTATCGGGTAATACAATGCATGCAACATGTTCACACTCCAGACCAGAAGGGGGAGCTCTAAGCCTGTTTAAGGTGAACTCCCTTTAAGAACATCCTGATCTGGAGGGAAAGGGTTCAGTTCCTGTCAGGAAGACAGAGGAAGAGGAGCTCTGTGGCATGAAGTGCTACAGCTACTGGGAAGAGACATAGAACGCAGAACATATTGCAGCAAGCATGAAGGAAAGTAGAGCAAAGGAGAGGATATCAGAGGGAGATCAGTCAGGAGCAGGCTGCTACCTTCTGAGGCACAGAAAGCCAGTAGCCAGAATACCAAGGCAGTAAGGATGTCTACGTTTTACTTCAGAGACTGGCAGGACAGCTAATTGCAAGTTACATGTCCGCACCTACACCCAGGAGGCATGGTGGCACCTCTCAGAGGCCGGGGCATGCTAGAGTCCCTACAAACAGCATCAAGCCACCAGTCATATGGGTTTGTCCTATCCATCTGGGGGACAGAGAGAGACATAACATCTACTATGCAGATTGCACATTTTCTGTTAGTACAATAAACCTTATTTCAAGGCAGAAACATTACTGTGTCCAACAGTTATTAGATATATGAAACTGAAATAGCTGTTGCAAAAAAAAAACAATTTTTATAAAACACTAAGCTTAAGATTAATAGGGGTGCCCAAACTTTTTCATATAACTGTATGTAGGCTGTCTCCCCAGGGGATAACAATTCATGGGCACAGTGATGATAATGCATGTAAAGGGCTGCGGAATAATATACCGCTATATAAGCAAAGCATAATAAATAGATAATAATTTCCCATTAGCCAGAGAGGCTACAAGTAAACCTTTCCCCTCACCCTGACAGACAGGGGATACTACATCCCTACCACCCTGACAGGCTGTGAGACACACCTTTCCAGCACCATGGAAGGCTGGGAATATTGTTTTTTTATCACCTTGACAGGCTATGGGTACCTCTTTCCCATCATGCTGACAGACTGTGGATATTACTTTTCTTCCACCCTCATAGCTTGTAAGACTCACCTTTCCACCATCCTGACAGACAGGGCATGCTACATTCCCATCACCCTGACAAATTGGGAACACTACGTTCTCACCCCCCTGACATTGCTTTCCAACCACCATCATCATAACAGACTGTGGGTAAAACTTTTCCAATAATTCTGGAAGGCTGAAGATACATTCTTCCCTGTCTCTCCTGTTACTTCAGGAGCAGTGGAACCAGCTGTTTCATGACTGTTGTGCCAGTTACCATCCTCCCATAATACCTCAATAGCAGTTGGTCATGAGGCAGCTACCACTGGCCATGTGACAGTCCATTGTGACACTTATCAGATGAATGGGATAACCTACTTCTTGATCCCTATGCCTGTCCCCATCATCTGTATCACTGATGCTTGCTCATTTTATGGCACCACCCCACAGCATGACATAGCTGAGTTATCCTGCACCACAAAACACATTATCATTATGCATGACTTTTACATTCACATTATTAACATTTGAAACACATGGCATACCAGATCTTGGAGGATTGTCCGACCAACCATCCCAGATAAGTTCCCAATAAAACACTTGTGGGGATATTCTAGAGCAATGCTACTTCCCTTAACCACCTCTTTGCATCCAAATCCAGGAAAACCTGTGTCATTTATAAGGGTCAGCAAACACCCCCAAACCCCTTGACAGTCAAGATTGGCCTGATGTTCAGCTTGTTGGTATTGCTGTAAAAGCTTCAACCATCCTTCATGATCATTTGAGCTGAATAGCAGTAGGACCATCTTCATGAATATGCCCACGCTACCCTGGTTGCTGCTGTAGCTTGCATCCGTAGGTGGGACAACTGGAACTATGCCTTGTACGCCATAGCTGGCCTCCCCTTCAGCAGGGCTCATGTGACTGACTTGATCTGCGTTAAATTGCAACAGTTCAATGAACATTTGATGCCTGTTTTTTTTCCAGTGAAGTCTAACTATCTAACTGCACAGACTGCAGCAAAGAGCCTCCTTTTTTTAGCTGGCTGTACCAGACATCACTAAATGTAGCCATAATTGTCAAATAAAAGAAACAATATAAAAACAAGAGATGGAAGAGGGGTGTAACATAGTAACATAGTAACATAGTTATTAAGGTTGAAGGAAGTCTTTAAGTCCATCTAGTTCAACCCATAGCCTAACCTAACATGCCCTAAGATGTTGATCCAGAGGAAGGCAAATAGTAAGCTCCACTTTGGGGAAAAAAATTCCTTCTCGACTCCACATACAGCAATCAGACTAGTTCCCTGGATCAACGCCCTATCAAGGAATCTAGTGTATATACCCTGTAACATTATACTTTTCAAGAAAGGTATCCAATCCCCTCTTAAATTTAAGTAATGAATCACTCATTACAACATCATATGGCAGAGAGTTCCATAGTCTCACTGCTCTTACAGTAAAGAATCCGCGTCTGTTATTATGCCTAAGCCTTCTTTCCTCCAGACGTAGAGGATGCCCCCCTGTCCCTGTCTTAGGTCTATGATTAAAAAGATCATCAGAAAGGTCTTTGTACTGTCCCCTCATATATTTATACATTAAAATAAGATCACCCCTTAGTCTTCATTTTTCCAAACTAAATAGCCCCAAGTGTAATAACCTATCTTGATATTGCAGACCCCCCAGTCCTCTAATAACATTGGTCGCTCCTCTCTGCACCCGCTCTAGTTCAGCTATGTCTGTCTTATACACCGGAGACCAGAACTGTGCACAGTATTCTAAGTGTGGTCGAACTAGTGACTTGTATAGAGGTAAAATTATGTTCTCCTCATGATCATCTATGCCTCTTTTAATGCATCCCATTATTTTATTTGCCTTTGTAGCAGCTGCCTGACACTGGCAACTGAACATGAGTTTGTCATCCACCCATACTCCCAGGTCTTTTTCATTGACGGTTTTGCCCAGAGATTTAGAATTAAGCACATAGTTATACATCTTATTACTTCTACCCAAGTGCATGACCTTACATTTATCCCCATTAACGCTCATTTGCCATTTATCAGCCCAAGCTTCTTGTTTACATAAATCATCCTGTAATATCAAATTGTCCTCCTCTGTATTGATTACCCTGCAGAGTTTAGTGTCATCTGCAAATATTGAAATTCTGCTCTGAATGTCCCCTACAAGGTCATTAATAAATATGTTAAAAAGAAGAGGGCCCAATACTGACCCCTGTGGTACCCCACTGCTAACCGCGACCCAGTCCGAGTGTGCTCCATTAATAACCACCCTTTGTTTCCTATCCCTGAGCCAGCTCTCAACCCACTTACACATATTTTCCCCATTATTCTCATTTTATGTATCAACCTTTTGTGTGGCACCGTATCAAAAGCTTTTGAAAAGTCCATATACACTACGTCCACTGGGTTCCCTTGGTCCAGTGCGGAACTTATCTCTTCATAGAAGCTGATCAGATTAGTCTGACATGAACGGTCCCTAGTAAACCCATGAATTACCGAGTTCAGTTTTTGTCCCCTTTTTGAATATTGGCACCACATTGGCTATACGCCAGTCCTGTGGTACAGACCCTGTTATTATGGAGTCTTTAAAGATTAAAAATAATGGTCTATCAATGACTGTACTAAATTCCTGCAGTACTCGAGGGTGTATCCCATCCGGGCCCGGAGATTTGTCAATTTTAGTGATTTTTAGACGCTGACGTACTTCCTGCTGGGTTAAGCAGGTGACATTTAATGGGGAATTTTTTATCACTAGTCATTTTGTCTGCCATGGGATTTTCTTGTGTAAATACTGATGATTCAGTGATGAAAAAAAGTAATTTAGCATATTGGCTTTTTCCTCATCCTCATCCTCATCCACCATTTCACCAAGACTATTTTTAAGGGGGCCAACACTATCATGTTTTAGTTTCTTACTATTTACTTGGTAAAGAATATTTTAGGATTATTTTTATGCTCTCTGGCAATGAGTCTCTCTGTCTCAATCTTAGCTGCCTTGATTTGCTTTTTACAGAATTTATTTAATTTTCTGTATTTATTTAATGCCTCCTCACTACCTACTTCCTTTAATTCTCTAAATGCTTTCCTTTTGTCACTTATTGCGCCCCTTACAGCTCTATTTAGCCATATTGGTTTTCTCCTATTTCTATTATGTTTATTCCCATACGGTATATACTCTGCACAGGTCCTATCCAGGATGCTAATAAATGTCTCTCATTTTCTTTGTGTATTTTTGTGTCTCAGGATATCGTCCCATTTAATTGCACCAAGATCCTCTCTCATCCGTTGAAAATTTGCCCTCCTGAAGTTTAGTGTCCTTGTAACCCCGCCACTATACATCTTATTAAAGGATACATGAAAACTTATTATTTTGTGATCACTATTCCCCAAGCAAGTGACCCCCAACCCTTATATTTGATATGCGGTCTGGCCTGTTGGTTAATATTAGGTCTAGCAGTGCCCCCCTTTTTGTTGGGACCTGAACCAGTTGTGAAAGATAATTGTCTCTCATAGTTGTCAAAAACCGATAACCTTTGCTGTAACTGCAGATTTCCGTTCCCCAATCTATTTCAGGGTAGTTGAAGTCCCCCATAATGACTTCCCCTTGAGTCGCAGCTTCATCTATTTGCTTTACGAGGATATTCTCCATTGCTTCCATTATTTTTGGAGATTTATAACAAATCCCTATCAGTAATTTATTATTTTTTTCCCCTCCCCTTATCTCCATCCACAGGGACTCTACATTTTCATTAGATTCACCTATAATATCACGCCGGATGGGTTTTAAGGATGATTTTACATATAGACACACCCCTCCCCCTCGCTTATCCGTTCGGTCATTTCTGAACAGACTATAACCCTGTAAGTTAACAGCCCTTGCATTTACATAAGCTTATATTCTGATACAGCAAACATTGTATAGATTGAATGCAGGCATTTAAAGCTTTTAAGAGTTGTGATAGGATTAAGCTCAGATCCCTACTGTTATACACAGATGCCAGCTGTTTAAAACAGCTGGCATCTGCTGTTTTTACAGTGGACTCAGCTGCTGAACTTAGCTTTGTGTGTAATGCACAAAATTAGAGCTGTGTATGAATGGGCTGGCTGACTGTTGAATTCAATAACTAGACCAGCCTCCATCTCTGTCCATAGAAGGAAGGGCACTGGCTTAGCTACACTTATGATGGAAAACTTGCAGAGTGACAACTTATTGCGTTTCTCAATACTGATATTACTACCACATAAATATTAAATGCAGTGGCATAATGATCACGGTGACAACATTACAATGCACTCTGTTGTAATGTAAGGGAATATGATCATATTGCAACTAGTAAGTTTTCTGGACCATGACTCAGGAAAAAAATAATTATTTTGATTTGATGTGACTTGCAACTTCATTTATTTACATTAAGAGGTATGTGAAAGATTTGTAATGTGATCTTTGGACATTCAATGTGAATTGTGTGCAAAGTTGTTGTGCCTAAAAGGGCAAATTCAACCAGTCTGTATATGGACTCCAATAATTATGCTGATATGTTACCTTTAGGATACTTCATCATATCAGATCAGTTGGGGGGCTACAATGGCACCTCGACAGATTCGCTGCTTTTAGCTCCTGCTGCAGTCGGATGTACACGGTGTACACCACAGCTCAGTACATGGCCATTCTCAGGTTCTACAGATCAGATCCTAATGAAGTGAATGTGAATTGAATTGCAGTACCTGAAAATGGCCACTTTGCAGTAAATGGCACTGTGCTGTTCAGCTCAATTCACTATATACACTACTCAAAAAAATAAAGGTAACATTGAAATACCACATCCTAGATATCACTGAATGAAATATTTCAGTTGCAAATCTTTATTCATTACATAGTGGAATGTGTTGAGAACAATAAATCATAAAAATGATCAATGTAAATCAAGATTAATATCCCATGGAGGTCTGGATTTGGAATGATACTCAAAATCAAAGTGGAAAATCAAATTACAGGATTATCCAACTTCAGTGGAAATGCCTCAAGACAAGGAAATTATGGTCTGTTGTGTGTGTGTGTGTGGCCTCCATGTGCCTGTATGGCCTCCCGAAAACACCTGGGCATGCTCCAGATGAGGATGCAGATAGTTTCCTGAGGGATCTCCTCCCAGACCTGGACTAAAGCATCCACCAACTCCTGAACAGTCTGTGGTGCAACGTGACGTTGGTGGATGGTGTGAGACATGATGTCCCAGATATGTTCAATCGGATTCAGGTCTGGGGAACGGGCGGGCCAGTCCATAGCTTCATGCCTTCATCTTGCAGGAACTGCTGACACACTCCAGCCACATAAGGTCTGGCATTGTCCTGCATTAGGAGGAACCCAGAGCCAACCGCATCAGCATATGGTCTCACAAGGGGTCTGAGGATCTCATCTCAGTACCTAAAGGCAGTCAGGCTACCTCAGGCGTGCACATGGAGGGCTGTGCGGCCCTGCAAAGAAATTCCACCCCACACCATTACTGACCCACTGCCAAAGCGGTCATGTTAAAGGATGTTGCAGGCACAGATCGCTCTCCACAAAGTCTCCAGACTCTGTCATGTCTGTCACATGTGCTCAGTGTGAACTCGCTTTCATCTGTGATCAGCACAGGGCGCCACAATCCTGGTGTTCTGTGGCAAATGCCAAGAGCCCTGCACAGTGTTGGGCTGTGAGCACAACCCCCATCTGTGGATGTCGGTCACTCAGACCCTCCTCATGGAGTCGGTTTCTAACCATTTGTGCAGATACATGCACATTTGTGGCCTGCTGGAGGTCATTTTGCAGGGCTCTGGCATTGATCCTCCTGTTCCTCCTTGCCCAAAGGCTGAGGTAGAGGTTTTGTTGCTTGGTTTTTGCACTCCTACAGCCCCCTTCACGTCTCCTGGTGTACTGGCCTGTCTCTTGGTAGCACCTCCAGCCTCTGGACTCTATGCTGACAGACACAGCAAACCTTCTTGCAACAGCTCACATTGATGTGCCATCCTGGATGAGCTGCACTACCTGAGCCACTTGTGTGGGTTGTAGAGTCTGTCTCATGCTACCACGAATGTGAAAGCACAACCAACATTCAACAGTGACCAAAACATCAGCCAGAAAGCATTGGTACTGAGATGTGGTCTGTGGTCCCCACCTGCAGAACCACTCCTTTATTGAGTGTGTCTTGATAATTGCCAATAATTTCCATCTGTTGACTATTCCATTTGAGCAACAGCATGTGAAATTGATTGTCCAACAGTGTTGCTTCCTAAGGGGACAGTTTGATTTCACAGAAGTTTGATGTACTTGGAGTTATATTCTGTTGTTTGTGTTCCCTTAATTTTTTTGAGCAGTGTATGTATCTATTCTATCTATTCTATTCTAACCTATTCTATTCTATACTGTACATGGCAGATCATTTGCTGGCTTTTAATCTATCTATCTATCTATCTATCTATCTATCTATCTATCTATCTATCTATCTATCTATATGTTTTGATGAATATTTAGTTTTAGAATGATGTGTAAATGACTTAAACAATTTCGCTATGTAAATGCTCATGTTAAAATCGCATTGCAGTCTGATAGCAATCGCACTGCATTCGGATGTAAATCGGTTCTAGGTGTGAAAAATCGGTTTGTACTCGCACAAAAAAACACATGACACTCGCATGACAATGGCATTGCAATCGTCCGACTCTCCTGCATCAAAATCAGACTGATTTTTAAATCACTAGTGTGTCTCCAGCTTAAGGGCTTGTTTTCACTTGCGAGGAACACGTCCATGTCTCGCATGTGGAAACAAAGCTCTGGTGCCGGCACTGTGGAGCGGAGCGTGCGGCCCCATAGCAACACATGCAGCCGCACGCTCCGCTCTGGAGTGCCGGCACCAGAGCTTCGTTTCCAGATGCGAGACACGGACGTGTTCCTCGCAAATGGAAACAAGCCCTAAGAGCAGAAGTCACATGCCCCAGAGGAGGAGAACATCAGCAGTAGAAACTGTGAAATGCAGCGATCGATGAGCATATTACTGCAGGTACACTACATGACATGTTCATATACAGTGGGGCAAAAAAGTATTTAGTCAGTCAGCAATAGTGCAAGTTCCACCACTTAAAAAGATGAGAGGCGTCTGTAATTTACATCATAGGTAGACCTCAACTATGGGAGACAAACTGAGAAAAAAAAATCCAGAAAATCACATTGTCTGTTTTTTTAACATTTTATTTGCATATTATGGTGGAAAATAAGTATTTGGTCAGAAACAAAATTTCATCTCAATACTTTGTAATATATCCTTTGTTGGCAATGACAGAGGTCAAACGTTTTCTGTAAGTCTTCACAAGGTTGCCACACACTGTTGTTGGTATGTTGGCCCATTCCTCCATGCAGATCTCCTCTAGAGCAGTGATGTTTTTGGCTTTTCGCTTGGCAACACGGACTTTCAACTCCCTCCAAAGGTTTTCTATAGGGTTGAGATCTGGAGACTGGCTAGGCCACTCCAGGACCTTGAAATGCTTCTTACGAAGCCACTCCTTCGTTGCCCTGGCGGTGTGCTTTGGATCATTGTCATGTTGAAAGACCCATCCACGTTTCATCTTCAATGCCCTTGCTGATGGAAGGAGGTTTGCACTCAAAATCTCACGATACATGGCCCCATTCATTCTTTCATGTACCCGGATCAGTCGTCCTGGCCCCTTTGCAGAGAAACAGCCCCAAAGCATGATGTTTCCACCACCATGCTTTACAGTAGGTATGGTGTTTGATGCATGCAACTCAGTATTCTTTTTCCTCCAAACACGACAAGTTGTGTTTCTACCAAACAGTTCCAGTTTGGTTTCATCAGACCATAGGACATTCTCCCAAAACTCCTCTGGATTATCCAAATGCTCTCTAGCAAACTTCAGACGGGCCCGGACATGTACTGGCTTAAGCAGTGGGACACGTCTGGCACTGCAGGATCTGAGTCCATGGTGGCGTAGTGTGTTACTTATGGTAAGCCTTGTTACATTGGTCCCAGCTCTCTGCAGTTCATTCACTAGGTCCCCCCGCGTGGTTCTGGGATTTTTGCTCACCGTTCTTGTGATCATTCTGACCCCACGGGGTGGGATTTTGCATGGAGCTCCAGATCGAGGGAGATTATCAGTGGTCTTGTATGTCTTCCATTTTCTAATTATTGCTCCCACTGTTGATTTCTTAACTCCAAGCTGGTTGGCTATTGCAGATTCAGTCTTCCCAGCCTGGTGCAGGGCTACAATTTTGTTTCTGGTGTCCTTTGACAGCTCTTTGGTCTTCACCATAGTGGAGTTTGGAGTCAGACTGTTTGAGGGTGTGCACAGGTGTCTTTTTATACTGATAACAAGTTTAAACAGGTGCCATTACTACAGGTAATGAGTGGAGGAAAGAGGAGACTCTTAACCCCTTCAAGACCCAGCCTATTTTGACCTTAAAGACCTTGCCCTTTTTTGCAATTCTGACCAGTGTCCCTTTATGAGGTAATAACTCAGGAACGCTTCAACGGATCCTAGCGGTTCTGAGATTGTTTTTTCGTGACATATTGGGCTTCATGTTAGTGGTAAATTTAGGTCAATAAATTCAGCATTTATTTGTGATAAACACGGAAATTTGGCGAAAATTTTGAAAATTTCGCAATTTTCACATTTTGAATTTTTATTCTGTTAAACCAGAGAGATATGTGACACAAAATAGTTAATAAATAACATTTCCCACATGTTTACTTTACATCAGCACAATTTTGGAAACAAAATTTTTTTTTGTTAGGAAGTTATAAGGGTTAAAATTCGACCAGCGATTTGTCATTTTTACAACGAAATTTACAAAACCATTTTTTTTAGGGACCACCTCACATTTGAAGTCAGTTTGAGGGGTCTATATGGCTGAAAATACCCAAAAGTGACACCATTCTAAAAACTGCACCCCTCAAGGTACTCAAACCCATATTCAAGAAGTTTATTAACCCTTTAGGTGCTTCACAGCAGCAGAAGCAACATGGAAGGAAAAAATGAACATTTAACTTTTTAGTCACAAAAATTATCTTTTAGCAACAATTTTTTTATTTTCCCAATGGTAAAAGGAGAAACTGAACCACGAAAGTTGTTGTCCAATTTGTCCTGAGTACGCTGATACCTCATATGTGGGGGTAAACCACTGTTTTGGCGCACGGCAGGGCTTGGAAGGGAAGGAGCGCCATTTGACTTTTTGAATCAAAAATTGGCTCCACTCTTTAGCGGACACCATGTCACGTTTGGAGAGCCCCCGTGTGCCTAAAAATTGGAGCTCCCCCACAAGTGACCCCATTTTGGAAACTAGACGCCCCAAGGAACTTATCTAGATGCATAGTGAGCACTTTGAACGCCCATGTGCTTCACAAATTGATCCGTAAAAATGAAAAAGTACTTTTTTTTCACAAAAAAATTCTTTTAGCCTCAATTTTTTCATTTTCACATGGGCAACAGGATAAAATGGATCCTAAAATGTGTTGGGCAATTTCTCCTGAGTACACCAATACCTCACATGTGGAGGTAAACCACTGTTTGGGCACATGGTAAGGCTCGGAAGGGAAGGAGCGCCATTTGACTTTTTGAATGAAAAATTATTTCCATCGTTAGCGGACACCATGTCGCGTTTGGATAGCTCCTGTGTGCCTAAACATTGGCGCTCCCCCACAAGTGACCCCATTTTGGAAACTAGACCCCCCAAGGAACTAATTTAGATGCCTAGTGAGCACTTTAAACCCTCAGGTGCTTCACAAATTGATCTGTAAAAATGAAAAAGTAATTTTTTTTCACAAAAAAATTCTTTTCGCCTCAATTTTTTCATTTTCACATGGGCAGTAGGATAAAATGGCTCATAAAATTTGTTGGGCAATTTCTCCCGAGTACGCCGATACCTCATATGTGGGGGTAAACCACTGTTTGGGCACTCGGCAGGGCTCGGAAGAGAAGGCGCGCCATTTGACTTTTTGAATGGAAAATTAGCTCCAATTGTTAGCGGACACCATGTCGCGTTTGGAGAGCCCCTGTGTGCCTAAACATTGGAGCTCCCGCACAAGTGACCCCATTTTGGAAACTAGACCCCCCAAGGAACTTATCTAGATGCATATTGAGCACTTTAAACCCCCAGGTGCTTCACAGAAGTTTATAACGCAGAGCCATGAAAATAAAAAATAATTTTTCTTTCCTCAAAAATGATTTTTTAGCCTGGAATTTCCTATTTTGCCAAGGATAATAGGAGAAATTGGACCCCAAATATTGTTGTCCAGTTTGTCCTGAGTACGCTGATACCCCATATGTGGGGGTAAACCACTGTTTGGGCGCACGGCAGGGCTCGGAAGGGATGGCACGCCATTTGGCTTTTTAAATGGAAAATTAGCTCCAATCATTAGCGGACACCATGTCACGTTTGGAGAGCCCCTGTGTGCCTAAACATTGGAGATCCCCCAGAAATGACACCATTTTAGAAACTAGACCTCCAAAGGAACTAATCTAGATGTGTGGTGAGGACTTTGAACCCCCAAGTGCTTCACAGAAGTTTATAACGCAGAGCCATGAAAATAAAAAAAAAAATTATTTTCTCAAAAATGATCTTTTAGCCTGCAATTTTTTATTTTCCCAAGGGTAACAGGAGAAATTTGACCCCAAAAGTTGTTGTCCAGTTTCTCCTGAGTACGCTGATACCCCATATGTGGGGGTAAATCACTGTTTGGGCACATGCCGGGGCTCGGAAGTGAAGTAGTGACGTTTTGAAATGCAGACTTTGATGGAATGCTCTGGGCATCACGTTGCGTTTGCAGAGCCCCTGATGTGGCTTAACAGTAGAAACCCCCCACAAGTGACCCCATTTTGGAAACTAGACCCCCAAAGGAACTTATCTAGATGTGTGGTGAGCACTTTGAACCCCCAAGTGCTTCATAGAAGTTTATAATGCAGAGCCGTGAAAATAATAAAAACGTTTTCTTTCCTCAAAAATAATTATTTAGCCCAGAATTTTTTAATTTTCCCAAGGGTAACAGGAGAAATTTGACCCCAATATTTGTTGTCCAGTTTCTCCTGAGTACGGTGATACCCCATATGTGGGGGTAAACTACTGTTTGGGCACATGCCGGGGCTTGGAATTGAAGTAGTGACGTTTTGAAATGCAGACTTTGATGGAATGCTCTGCGGGCGTCACGTTGCGTTTGCAGAGCCCCTGATGTGCCTAAACAGTAGAAACCCCCCACAAGTGACCCCATTTTGGAAACTAGACCCTGAAAGGAACTTATCTAGATGTGTGGTGAGCACTTTGAACCCCCAAGTGCTTCATAGAAGTTTATAATGCAGAGCCGTGAAAATAATAAATACGTTTTCTTTCCTCAAAAATAATTATTTAGCCCAGAATTTTTTATTTTCCCAAGGGTTACAGGAGAAATTGGACCCCAAAGGTTGTTGTCCAGTTTCTCCTGAGTACGCTGATACCCCATATGTGGGGGTAAACCACTGTTTGGGCACACGTCGGGGCTCAGAAGGGAAGTAGTGACTTTTGAAATGCAGACTTTGATGGAATGGTCTGCGGGTGTCACGTTGCGTTTGCAGAGCCCCTGGTGTGCCTAAACAGTAGAAACCCCCCACAAGTGACCCCATTTTAGAAACTAGACCCCCCAAGGAACTTATCTAGATAGTGGTGAGCACTTTGAACCCCCAAGTGCTTCACAGACGTTTACAACGCAGAGCCGTGAAAATAAAAAATCATTTTTCTTTCCTCAAAAATTATGTTTTAGCAAGCATTTTTTTAGATTCACAAGGGTATCAGGAGAAATTGGACCCCAGTAATTGTTGCGCAGTTTGTCCTGAGTATGCTGGTACCCCATATGTGGGGGTAAACCACTGTTTGGGCACACGTCAGGGCTCGGAAGTGAGGGAGCACCATTTGACTTTTTGAATACGAGATTGGCTGGAATCAATGGTGGCGCCATGTTGCGTTTGGAGACCCCTGATGTGCCTAAACAGTGGTAACCCCTCAATTCTAACTCCAACACTAACCCCAACACACCCCTAACCCTAATCCCAACTGTAGCCATAATCCTAATCACAACCCTAACCCCAACACACCCCTAACCACAACACTAACCCCAACACACCCCTAACCCTAACCACAACCCTAATTCCAACCCTAACCCTAAGGCTATGTGCCCACGTTGCGGATTCGTGTGAAATATTTCCGCACCATTTTTGAAAAATCTGCGGGTAAAAGGCACTGTGTTTTACCTGCGGATTTTCCGCGGATTTCCAGTGTTTTTTGTGCGGATTTCACCTGCGGATTCCTATTGAGGAACAGGTGTAAAACGCTGCGGAATCCGCACAAAGAATTGACATGCTGCGGAAAATACAACGCAGCGTTCCCGCACGGTATTTTCCGCACCATGGGCACAGCGGATTTGGTTTTTCATATGTTTACATGGTACTGTAAACCTGATGGAACACTGCTGCGAATCCGCAGCCAAATCAGCACCGTGTGCACATAGCCTAATTCTAAAGGTATGTGCACACGCTGCGGAAAACGCTGCGGATCCGCAGCAGTTTCCCATGAGTGTACAGTTCAATGTAAACCTATGGGAAACAAAAATCGCTGTACACATGCTGCGGAAAAACTGCACGGAAACGCAGCGGTTTACATTCCGCAGCATGTCACTTCTTTGTGCGGATTCCGCAGCGGTTTTACAACTGCTCCAATAGAAAATCGCAATTGTAAAACCGCAGTGAAATGCGCAGAAAAAAACGCGGTAAATCCGCCATAAATCCGCAGCGGTTTAGCACTGCGGATTTATCAAATCCGCAGCGGAAAAATCCGCAGAGGACCAGAATACGTGTGCACATTCCTAACCCTAACCCTACCCCTAACCCTACCCCTAACCCTAGCCCTAACCCTAGCCCTAACCCTAGCCCTAACCCTAACCCTACCCCTAACCCTACCCCTAACCCTAACCCTAGCCCTACCCCTAACCCTAACCCTACCCCTAACCCTAACCCTAACCCTAACCCTAGCCCTATTCTAACATTAGTGGAAAAAAAAAATTTCTTTATTTTTTTATTGTCCCTACCTATGGGGGTGACAAAGGGGGGGGGGGTCATTTATTATTTTTTTTATTTTGATCACTGAGATAGATTATATCTCAGTGATCAAAATGCACTTTGGAACGAATCTGCCGGCCGGCAGATTCGGCGGGCGCACTGCGCATGCGCCCGCCATTTTGGAAGATGGCGGCGCCCGGGAGAAGACGGACGGGACCACGGCTGGATCGGTAAGTATGATAGGGTGGGGGGGGACCACAGGGGGGGGATCGGAGCACGGGGGGGGAATCGGAGCGCGGGAGGGGTGGAACGGAGCGTGGGGGGCGTGGAACGGAGCACGGGGGGGCTGGAACGGAGCACGGGGGGGTGGAACGGAGCACGGGGGGGGTGGATCGGAGTGCAGGGGGGGTGATTGGAGCACGGGGGGGTGATTGGAGCACGGGGGGAGCGGACACGAGCACGGGGGGGAGCGGAGCACTGGATGGAGGGGAGCCGGAGCAGTGTACCGGCCAGATCGGGGGGGTGGGGGGGCGATCGGAGGGGTGGGGTGGGGGCACACTAGTATTTCCAGCCATGGCCGATGATATTTCAGCATCGGCCATGGCTGGATTGTAATATTTCACCCGTTATAATGGGTGAAATATTACAAATCGCTCTGATTGGCAGTTTCACTTTCAACAGCCAATCAGAGCGATCGTAGCCACGAGGGGGTGAAGCCACCCCCCCTGGGCTAAACTACCACTCCCCCTGTCCCTGCAGATCGGGTGAAATGGGAGTTAACCCTTTCACCCGGTCTGCAGGGACGCGATCTTTCCATGACGCCGCATAGGCGTCATGGGTCGGATTGGCACCGACTTTCATGACGCCTACGTGGCGTCAAAGGTCGGGAAGGGGTTAAAGAAGAAGTTACAGGTCTGTGAGAGCCAGAAATCTTGATTGTTTGTTTCTGACCAAATACTTATTTTTCACCATAATCTGCAAAAAAAATGATAAAAAAACAGACAATGTGATTTTCTGGATTTTTTTTTCTCAGTTTGTCTCCCATAGTTGAGGTCTACCTATGATGTAAATTACAGACGCCTCTCATCTTTTTAAGTGGTGGAACTTGCACTATTGCTGACTGACTAAATACTTTTTTGCCCCACTGTATGTAGGTTTAATGAATAAAAAAATTATGGGAGTGCTTCTTTAAGTGAGTTTTTAAGGACATGACAAATTAAGGCCTCATTCTGACATCCAATTTTCATGAATGTGTCCTATTTATGATGTTCAAAGACAGAGCAGGCATCCTTATAGTCTATGGAACTGTTCACATTTCTGTGTTTTTTGCAGACTGTATACTGCAAAAAATTATAGAGATATGGTCTAATGTAGATTTAAATCATGGATCAAAATCACACAAACAAGTCTATGGTTCTATGAAAATCATAGACAGCACACATTGCCATCCGTGTGCAATCCGTATGATATCAGTTTTTAACATTGTAATGGCAGCTTTGCATTTTTTTTTTGGTATCTGAGAAAATCAGTGATGGTAAAAATAGACACACCGACCAAACACTGATGAAAGTGGGGCAGCTATTTTTTACGCATTAGAAAAAAATGGGTGCCTGGATGAGACAAAAGAAAAATTTACTGAACTTTGCATTGGAAATGTTTCCTAGCTGGGATGAGTAGTTGTATTGTATGTGAGTCCGGTCAACTTTTTATGCCAGAGCATGCTTTTTAGATCCAGTATGACTCTGGACAAAAGGAAGGTATTGTAACTGTAAAATTGGAGGAAAATGTGGAGATGTTGCTCTAGATGTGATCTGCCATAGATGCCAGTGTATTACATTTTGCAGACAGCAATCTTGGCTGGAAAAATTCTGTGCTGGGTGAAGAGAAAAGGAGAAAATGAATTAAATTGGAGGCATCACTGGTGATTATCTAGAGTTACCTGTACCGTGCATACTGATACTTTCCACCAGATGGTCATTGCATATGGGTAATATTATAGTTAGTACTGTGGTTTTTATTAATAATCAGTATAATAGTATTATTTATTTATTTCAGTTACAAATATTGTGTAGTTAATTCTGCTGCACTTTACACGCATCATTATAACTGTCCCCAATGGGTCTCCCAATCTACATTCCCTAGCAATATGTCTCTGGAGTGAGGTAGGAAACCAGGGAACCCACAGGAAATTCATGGAAAGACCAGACAATTTCCTTGAAGCTCTTATCCTTGGTGGGGTTTATGTCATGATTCCAATGGCAGGGAATCACAAAAGGACAAGCACCAACGAGCTCTAGGGTGATGGAACCTGAGCTGACCGCGACCCTAAACCTGAACACACAAATAACAATAGCCGGGGAACGTGCCTACGTTGATCCTAGACGTCTCGCACCAGCCGAAGATCTAACTTCCCCTATTAGAAGAAACACAGACCTCTCTTGCCTCCAGAGAAACTCCCCACAGAAATAGCAGCCCCCCACATATAATGACGGTGAAATGAGAGGAAGGCACATACACAGTATGAAAACAGATTCAGCAAAATGAGGCCCGCTAAAACTAGATAGCAGAGGATACAAAAGTAAACTGTGCGGTCAGCAAAAAACCCTTCAAAAAACCATCCTGTAATTACTTGAACTCATGTTCCAACTCATAGAACATGAGGAGCAATTACAGCCCGCTAGAGCAACCAGCAGCAAAGAAACACGTCAATGCAAGCTGGACAAGACAAAAATAAAGCAAACGTGGAACAAGAAAATCAAAAACTTAGCTTGTCCTGAAGATTACTGAGGCCAGAAGCTGAGGTAACAAAACACTCTGATAACCTTGATAGCCGGCCAGGAAATGACAAGAAGGCCCGGTTAAATAGGAAACTCCCAAATTCTAATAGAACAGGTGGACACCAGAGACAGCAGAACACAAATCACCCAGTACCATCAGTAACCACCAGAGGGAGCCCAAAAACAGAACTCACAACAGGTTAAATCCCGAGATCCCATAACTCCAAGCCCACTGTGATACCACTACTTTTACGTCACTATCTGGTGGTATTTTATGGTCATCGGGTGTCAGTATTTGTCCCTTGTATCCAAAGATATTGGTAATATTGATCTTAGCATAGTTAGTTTTGTTGGGTAACAGGATGGTAGTAATATCCAGACACTATGTGGTAGTAATATGTGTTTATGATGTGAAAGCATTATTTGTTTCTGATTGAGATATTACTTTTTATATTGGTTTTGGAATAGTGGACTTTGTTTAGTAATAGTATGTTGATAATATTTGGTATTCGGTAACTAAATGACTATGCTATTTAGAAGTATTACTTGAAATATTATCTTATTGCTGTATTTTTCTGTTATGTGCGGCTAACAGCTACCCGTACATACAAATCTGATCAACATGCTAATATTTTTGTGTGTGGAGGATGAAACCTCGAATTACAAAAGAAAGGAGAAACCAAGGTAGCAGAACTAGCCCGATTATTAAGGGCAAACTCGGCCAGCGGCAAAAAGGTAACCCAGTCATCCTGATCAGCAGAAACAAAACACCTCAAATAAGTTTCCAAGGTCTGATTAGTTCGCTCCGTCTGGCCATTCGTCTGAGGGTGGAATGCAGACGAAAAGGACAAATCAATGCCCATCTTAGCACAGAACGTCCGCCAAAATCTAGACACAAACTGGGATCCCCTGTCAGAAACGATGTTCTCCGGAATCCCATGCAAACGAACCACGTTCTGAAAAAACAGAGGGACCAACTCAGAGGAGGAAGGCAACTTAGGCAAGGGTACAAGATGACCCATTTTAGAAAAGCGGTCACACACAACCCAGATGACGGACATTTTTTGAGAGACAGGGAGATCCGAAATAAAGTCCATGGAAATGTGCGTCCAAGGCCTCTTCGGGTAGGCAAAGGTGACAACAATCCACTGGCTCGAGAACAGCAAGGCTTAGCCCGAGCACAAACCTCACAAGACTGCACAAAAGAACGCACATCCCTCAACAAGGAAGGCCACCAAAAAGACCTGGCCGCCAAGTCTCTAGTACCAAATATTCCAGGATGACCTGCCAACGCAGAAGAATGGACCTCGGAGATGACTCTACTGGTCCAACTATCCGGAACAAACAGTCTCTCAGGCGGACAACGATCAGGTTTACCCGCCTGAAACTCCTGCAAAGCACGTCGCAAGTCAGGGAAGACAGCCGACAAAATCACCCCATCCCTAAGGATACCAGTGGGCTCAGAATTTCCAGGGGAGTCAGGCACAAAACTCCTAGAAAGAGCATCCGCCTTCACATTCTTTGAACCTGGCAGGTATGAAACCACAAAATTGAAACGAGAGAAAAACAGTGACCAACGAGCCTGTCTAGGATTCAGACGCCTGGCAGACTCAAGGTAAATCAGATTTTTGTGATCAGTCAAGACCACCACACGATGTTTAGCACCCTCCAGCCAATGACGCCACTCCTCAAATGCCCACTTCATGGCCAAAAGTTCCCGATTACCCACATCATAATTCCGCTCAGCGGGCGAAAATTTTCTAGAGAAGAACGCACATGGCTTCATCACCGAGCAATCGGAGCTTCTCTGTGACAAAACCGCCCCCGCTCCAATCTCGAAAGCATCAACCTCAACTTGGAAAGGAAGCGAAACATCAGGCTGACGCAATACAGGAGCAGAAGAAAACCGGCGTTTAAGTTCCTGAAAGGCCTCCACAGCCGTAGGAGACCAATCAGCAACATCAGCACCCTTCTTAGTCAAATCCGTCAAAGGCTTAACAACACTAGAAAAATTAGTTATAAAACGACGATAGAAATTAGCAAAGCCCAAGAACTTCTGTAGACTCTTAAGAGATGTAGGCTGCGTCCAGTCACAAATAGCCTGAACCTTGACGGGATCCATCTCAATAGTAGAAGGGGAAAAAATATACCCCAAGAAAGAAATCTTCTGGACTCCAAAGAGACACTTTGAGCCCTTTACAAACAAGGAATTAGCCCGCAGGACCTGAAACACCTTCCTGACCTGCTGAACATGAGACTCCCAGTCATCAGAAAAAAACAAAATATCATCCAAATACACAATCATAAATTTATCAAGATATTCACGGAAAATATCGTGCATAAAGGACTGGAAGACTGAAGGAGCATTAGAAAGTCCGAAAGGCATTACCAAATACTCAAAATGGCCCTCAGGCGTATTAAATGCGGTTTTCCACTCATCACCTTGCTTTATTCGTATAAGATTATACGCACCCCGAAGATCAATCTTAGTGAACCATTTAGCCCCCTTAATGCGAGCAAACAAATCAGTCAACAAAGGCAAAGGATACTGATATTTTACGGTAATCTTATTCAAAAGACGATAATCTATACAAGGCCTCAAGGACCCATCTTTTTTGGCCACGGAAAAAAAACCTGCTCCCAAAGGGGACGAAGATGGACGGATATGTCCCTTTTCCAAGGACTCCTTAACATAATCCCGCATAGCAGTATGCTCTGGCACTGACAGATTGAACAAACGACCTTTAGGAAATTTACTACCAGGAATTAAATCTATAGCACAATCGCAATCCCTGTGAGGAGGAAGCGAACTGAGCTTAGGCTCCTCAAAAACATCCTGATAATCAGACAAAAATACAGGAACCTCAGAAGGAGTAGATGAAGCGTTAGAAATCGGAAGTGCATCATCATAAACCCCCTGACATCCCCAGCTTAACACAGACATTGTTTTCCAGTCAAGGACTGGATTATGAGTTTGTAACCATGGCAGACCAAGTACTAGAACATCATGTAAATTATACAATACCAGGAAGCGAATCACCTCCTGATGAACGGGAGTCATACGCATGGTCACTTGTGTCCAGTACTGAGGTTTATTCATAGCTAAAGGTGTAGAGTCAATTCCCTTCAAAGGAATAGGGACTTCCAGAGGCTCAAGACTAAACCCACATCGCTTGGCAAATGACCAATCCATAAGACTCAGGGCAGCGCCTGAATCTACATAGGCATCGACGGAAATGGATGATAATGAACAAATCAGAGTCACAGACAGAATGAACTTAGACTGTAACGTACTAATGGCAACAGACTTATCAACCTTTTTTGTGCGTTTAGAGCATGCTGATATAACATGAGCTGAATCACTACAATAAAAGCACAACCCATTTTTCCGCCTATAGTTTTGCCGTTCATTTCTAGACTGAACTCTATCACATTGCATTGTCTCAAGTGCCTGTTCAGAAAACACCGCCAAATGGTGCACAGGTTTGCGCTCCCGTAAACGCCGATCAATCTGAATAGCCATAGTCATAGTCTCATTCAGACCTGTAGGCGCAGGGAACCCCACCATAACATCTTTAATGGCCTCAGAAAGGCCATCTCTAAACTTTGCAGCCAGGGCGCACTCATTCCACTGAGTAAGCACTGACCATTTCCGAAATTTTTGACAATATATTTCTGCTTCATCTTGCCCCTGAGAGAGAGCTAATAAAGCTTTTTCAGCCTGAATCTCTTGGTTAGGTTCCTCATAGAGCAAACCCAATGCCAGAAAAAACGCATCCACATTAAGCAACGCAGAATCCCCTGGTGCCAATGCAAATGCCCAATTTTGAGGGTCACCCCGCAGGAAAGATATAATAATCTTAACCTGCTGAGCAGGGTCTCCAGAAGAGCGAGATTTCAAAGAAAGGAACAACTTGCAATTATTCCTAAAATTCAGAAAACTAGATCTATCTCCAGCAAAGAACTCTGGAATAGGAATTCTAGGTTCAGACATAGGAGCATGTACAACAAAATCTTGTATATTTTGAACCTTAGCAGCAAGATTATTCAGGCTGGAAGCTAAACTCTGGACGTCCATGACAAACAGCTAAGGTCAGAGCCATTCAAGGATTAAGAGGAGGAAAAAAAAAATCAGCCAGGCTGCAATTAAGGCTAGGCAGCAACCTCAGAGGAGAAAAAAAAAAAAAAAAAAAAACTTCCTCAGACTGCTTTTCCTCCTACTTCAGCCCAAACTTTGTGGCCGGCTATACTGTCATGATTCCAATGGCAGGGAATCACAAAAGGACAAGCACCAACGAGCTTTAGGGTGATGGAACCTGAGCTGACCGCGACCCTAAACCTGAACACACAAATAACAATAGCCGGGGAACGTGCCTACGTTGATCCTAGACGTCTCGCACCAGCCGAAGATCTAACTTCCCCTATTAGAAGAAACACAGACCTCTCTTGCCTCCAGAGAAACTCCCCACAGAAATAGCAGCCCCCCACATATAATGACGGTGAAATGAGAGGAAGGCACATACACAGTATGAAAACAGATTCAGCAAAATGAGGCCCGCTAAAACTAGATAGCAGAGGATACAAAAGTAAACTGTGCGGTCAGCAAAAAACCCTTCAAAAAACCATCCTGTAATTACTTGAACTCATGTTCCAACTCATAGAACATGAGGAGCAATTACAGCCCGCTAGAGCAACCAGCAGCAAAGAAACACGTCAATGCAAGCTGGACAAGACAAAAATAAAGCAAACGTGGAACAAGAAAATCAAAAACTTAGCTTGTCCTGAAGATTACTGAGGCCAGAAGCTGAGGTAACAAAACACTCTGATAACCTTGATAGCCGGCCAGGAAATGACAAGAAGGCCCGGTTAAATAGGAAACTCCCAAATCCTAATAGAACAGGTGGACACCAGAGACAGCAGAACACAAATCACCCAGTACCATCAGTAACCACCAGAGGTAGCCCAAAAACAGAACTCACAACAGGTTAAATCCCGAGATCCCATAACTCCAAGCCCACTGTGATACCCCTACTTTTACGTCACTATCTGGTGGTATTTTATGGTCATCGGGTGTCAGTATTTGTCCCTTGTATCCAAAGATATTGGTAATATTGATCTTAGCATAGTTAGTTTTGTTGGGTAACAGGATGGTAGTAATATCCAGACACTATGTGGTAGTAATATGTGTTTATGATGTGACAGCATTATTTGTTTCTGATTGAGATATTACTTTTTATATTGGTTTTGGAATAGTGGACTTTGTTTAGTAATAGTATGTTGATAATATTTGGTATTCGGTAACTAAATGACTATGCTATTTAGAAGTATTACTTGAAATATTATCTTATTGCTATATTTTTCTGTTATGTGCGGCTAACAGCTACCCGTACATACAAATCTGATCAACATGCTAATATTTTTGTGTGTGGAGGGCATGCAAAGGAAGGGCACATCCAAATGTTGCCTTGTGGCTGATTAAGTAATGTATGAAATAAATATCCCCTAAATACCACATATGTATGAATTTATCTTTTTATTTTTATTTACTTTTATATTTATAAATTTCACATGGATAACTACTGTGCATTTACTTATACCTAATATGAAAATGTGAATTTTGGCTTTTTAACATAAACATTAGCATGATTTGTGAGACAATATATAACATTGATAAAGTATTTTATTGTTTATTTTCAGTACCAGTAGAATATACCTTGCTTTGAGCATAGCATATTACAACCCTTCAAATATTTCTGGAGCAGTGCCAAAATGTCGATATTGTACAGTCACACCAACGAAGATTCACTGAACTTAGTGAACAACAATGGGCTTGTAATTTCACAGCTTTGCCTCAGCAAACCCCAACAGTAAATGCATGCTGTACTCAGAGGACTGAGAAACTGTTTCCAGTACAGAATCAGGTTTATCTCAGGATCATACTTAGGAGTTTTTTTTTATTTAACAAAAAAAGCACATGATTACTTCCATAAAACCACACTTAAAATACAATAACTCCATGGAGACTGTGGAGTTTTGGGTCATTTATGACCAGGATTAAACACTGGTTTTCCAAAATTAAACAAATATGACAAACTTGATCAATTGATGCTAATAATAATAATTTTATTTCAATGCTTATACAGGTCTTAGCTTGGATACACATGAATTAATGGAACCATTTTTTCCATGCTTCTAATATTAGTGCACTAAAAACAAAAACCTTAAAGTCTCTATGAGTGTACCAAACATTTTTTTGACTATTAAGGTAAGCAAGTGAGTGAATGTTTTTTGTTTTTTTTTTTACTAAAGGTAAAAGCAGTTATGATAGAATAACAGTTGAAAAGGCCTAAAACATTGGGGACTAATAACAACTAATCAATCTGATATAAAAAATAAGAAGGGTGTATGCCAAGCCTGCAAGAAGATAAATGTAATAGCTAGGACCACCCATGACAAATGTTGCTTATTTTGCCAATAAATTGTCTGGGGGACTTTGTCCGACAATAGAGTTGCCATGTGACATCCAATTTTAAATATTCATCTTTAAATTTTAAACATTATGCTCAGGGATTTTTTTTTTTCCACAGAACTTTTAATCAAGTTTACTCACACGTAAGATGCTGTCGACCGTATTACTCAAGCCAGAATTGCATCTCAATCCTCCGACTAGCTGTCCGCTCTCCTGATCTGAGCGTGACGGCTGCATAGAAATACATGCTGTCACATTCCACTCAGGAGAGCCAACAACCAGTCTGAGCTTTGCAAGGCGATCATTGTCCATGCTATACGGCTGTCTGACTGGGCCCGTACGTACAGAAAGGTGCAAAAGTTTTTGACAAAAGTGGAAAAAATGCTGCAAACCAAGAATGCCTTTAAGGGTTTGTGCACACGTTGCGGATTCTCTGTGGATCCGCAGCGTTTTTTGCGGTGCAGAAACGCTGCAGATCCGCAATTGATTTACAGTACAATGTAAATCAATGAGAAAAAAAAATGCTGTGCACACTTTGCAGAAAATCCGCTGCGGAAAAGCTGCGGTTTAAAAGAAGTAGCATGTCACTTCTTTTTTGTGAATCTGCAGCATTTTTGTACCCATTCCATTATAGAAAACCGCAGGGGAAAAAAAACCGGCAAATCCACAAGAAAACCGCAGCAAAAACGCACAAAAAACGCTGTGGAACCGCACAAAAAATGCGACAAATCCGCAGGTGCGTTTTCTGCCAGGAGAGGCAGAATCCGCACCAGAAATTCCTAAGCCTAATCCGCAACGTGTGCACATAGCCTAAAAATAGAAGAGCTGATAGTTTTATTGTATAAGTTAACAAAATAAGTGAATGAACAAAAGAGAAATCTAAATCAAGTCAATATTTAGGGTCACTCTATCTTTGCCTTCAAAACAGCACAAATCATTAATTCTTCAGCAGATACTTGCACGTAGTTTTTGAAGGAACTCAGCAGGCGGGCTATGCCAAATACTTTAGAAAACTATCCACATATCTTTTGTGAATCTAGGCTTGTGAAAATCCATAGGTCTCTTCATGTAATGCAAGACAGACTCAGTTATGTTGAGGACAGGGCTCTATGGGACTACATGTCATCATTTTCAAGACTCTGTTCTTCCATATACTAAATATAGTTCTTAATTACATTAGCTTTATGTTTTGGGTCATTGTCCTTCTTCAGAATATTTTTATTTGCCTCCCTGATGCCTGATGGGATTGCGTGTTATAAAGGTATCTGACTGCATTTTTCATAATTAAAGACATCAAGAAAAGGGCAACGTTGAGGGCGATAGACATGGTAATCGGTCAAGGAAATTTAAAGTAGCAGATTAAAGACACATCATCTTTGCTTACTTTCAAGATCAGATTTCCAACATTGTTTTCATTTCAGAACTGGCAGCAACCAGTGGAAACAGCTACACCTTTTTACTTGTCTGGCAAGAAGTGGTCTTCATAAATGAATTTCACCAAAGACAAATTCTGCTACATATAAACAACACCAAGTGACTCAAGAATGAATGAAAACATTGGAAATAAGGTGCAGAAAAATGGCAGCAGGTATTCTGAACTGATGAGTCAAAATTTGAAATATTTGGCTGTAACAGTAGGCAACTTGGGCGCTAAAGGGCTGTAAAGGATTATTTTAATGTCTGCATACAACCATGAAGCATGTAGGAAATTCCTTGTAAGTTTGAGCCTGTGTTTTAGCAAATGCAATGGAATTTGTTGAGGATTAAGAATATCTTCAATGCTAAAAAATACAGGCAAATACTTATCCATTAAAAAATGCCAAGAAGCAGGCTATAATTTTTATTTTCCGCAGAATAATGACCATAAATATACAGCCAATATCTCTAAGAACTATATTCACACTAAAGAAAAAAATGTGTCCTGGAAGTGATGATATGACTTCCAGTGAACCCTGATCTCATGTTCAAGTCTGTCTGATAACATAAAATGACAGAAGGATTTATAAAGGCCTACATTCATCAAAGATCTGTGGTTGGTGGAAAAAAATGAAGTTGCCTAATACTGCATACAATCTGTTTTTCTGTCACTTTTGGTTTGATGGAAAGAGAAAGAGAGATAGACCAAACTTTTGCAATGATGGTGTCCCATGAGCAATCTCCGCACAGAAACATTGAAAACACCTAAACATAATATAGAACTGCCCTTCTCCATCTTCTAAAAATCATATAAGTATTATGCTCATATTAGACTAGTAACTAATAAATATATTTTTATTGTGTAAGTAAAAAGTGTAGAAGAAGATTTTGAAAGAAACCCAGGCCACCCAGAGAAAGTCAAGCATGTGATGCATCCAAATCTTGCAAATCAGTCATGCATGTCAAAGACACAAATATCATTTATTGTAATTACCATTCATTGTTCTACTTTCCTATAAAACCAAGTTTTATGATCAATTCAATTAATATTATTTTAATTAATCAAAGTTCCCATCTAGTGCTAAAGCAGTATGAACACAGTTTTGCATTCTTTGAAATATATAGTCATACTGGTATTAATTTAAGCAATTATATTATATCAAACTGAAATAAAATTTGCAGGAAAGTCAGTTTTTTTTCTTAGCAAGTATTTTTCTTGTCTATTTTGAAAGAAAATGGTGAGTAGTACATTAAAAGAAGTAGAGATGAGCAAACCTTTCAAAGCTTGGTTCAGTTCGATTCTCCGAACGATTTGAAGTTCGCCAAACATGTTCGACGAACGTTTCGATGAACATACCTGAAAGCTATTAGATACAATTGGCGTCCAAACCAAAAGCATACACAACACCTTAAAGATTGAAATAAAGCTTCCCAAACAGCTAAAATTAGGGGCAGACACCATAAAAACTGGCATTAATTGACCCACAGTAGAAATATGCAAATGGCACAGCAGCAGTCATCCATGGGCCATGCATGAGGTATTGGAGTCTGTCCCAGCATTTACACCTTGGAATTGAAGTTTCAATGAGGACCTGGTGGTTAACGGAGCAGTGTAATGTTCCTTAGCTTGCAGACCTGATACCTCATGCAACACATCCAGTTTTTTTTTTTTTATTCCAATCACACTCAGATGGCGCAAACATCAGTTTCATAGCCTACTATTGGTAGAAAAATGTAAGAATAGTAACACAGGTAGTTGACTGATAAATTGACCCACAGTTTAACCTTTTATAATGGCAGAAGCAGTCAGCCATGTCCCAGGCATGAGGCATCAGAGTCTGGCCCAGCATTTACAGCTTGGAATTTAAATTTTAATGAGGGCCTGGTGGTTAAGGGAGGGGTGTAAACCTTTCTAGCAGGAAGCCCAGATACCCCATACAACAGCTCAATTTTCTTCTTTCTCAGCCACACTCAGGTGGCACAAGCATCCATTTTATAGGCTACTATTGGTAGAAAAATGTAAGGATAGTAATACAGGTAGGTGACTGAGCAATTGACCAACAGTAGAACATTTTATAATGGCAGGGCAGCAGTAAGCAATAGGCTATGCATGCGGTATCAGGGTCTGGACAGCATTTAGAGCTTTGAATTGAAGTTAAAATTAAGATGAGGTTGGTGAGGGTCCAGTGTAAGTTGGCTGTGCTGGGAGCTCTGATACCTCATGCAACACGTGTGTGAGGCTGCCCGGGTGTAGGACCACCATCAGGTTTGAACCATTAACGCACACTGCCTTACCTGCCTCCAAAGCATATTAATTTAAACACTGCCTGATTGTAGTGAGACATGACTGCACAGTAGTAGTAGGTTGGGGAGATTCCCTCTGCACTGTTGGAACGTGTGTCTGATTAAGGGAGAGATTGAGGGCACAGGGGAAGGCCCTAGAGAAGGTGGAGGAGGCAGAAGCAGTGGATAAACTGCCAGATACAGACATTTCACAGCAAGACTTGGAGATTTAAAGACTTGTGGAGCAACCCCTTAACTGCCTGCCCCCACAGCCACCAGATTCATTCAGTACCCAGTCAGCGAGATGTAATGACCCTGCCCTATTTTGCTCATCCAGGTATCAGTAATGAAATGCACCTTGGCAGACATAGATTTTTTCAGGGAACGGGTGATGTTGTCGCTGACATGCTGGTGTAGTGCAGGCACAGCTTTCTTTAAGAAGTAATGGTGAAAGGGCAACTGGTTCTGGGGACTGCGATGGCAATGAAGTTTCGGAAACCATCTTTATCAACCAGGAATGGAAAGGCAGCATTATCATGGCCAACAGTTTGGAGATGGTGGGGATCAAGCTCTTAGCTTTGCCATTTGGAGAAAGAAACATTCTTTTACGTGACCACAATTGCGGCAATGAAGGCTGGCTGCTGTGCTGAGAAAGGGGGGAGTACGGAGAACAGGACAAGCTGCTGGACTGTGAGTGAGGTGCAGATGGAGATGTTATGATGGATTGAAAAAGATGTGTTGCGCTAGGTGACATCATGTCCACTTCCATATTAGCTGACCGTCTTTCACACACCCTGACTGTTGTGGGTAAACTATTGTAGTTTCTGCTGCAACAGACCTGTGTTTAAAGACTTGGAATTGTTGATGGAGGAGGAAGAAGCAGCAGATGGAGTTGATGGAATGGACGGTGGTTGGCTAGGTGGTTGGTTGCATTTTAGCACACTAAGCTTCTCACACTAAGGCATATTGATCACGTATGTGCTGGTTCATGCATGTAGTTGTACAGTTACTGCAATTTTTGCTTCTACTGGTTTTTTTTTTGCAAATTTGACAGATAATGTGTGTTGGGTAATCCTTTGCGGTCTTAAAAAATGCCCAAGCTAGGCAACCTTTGCTGTCACTGTGAACTGAATACTCGTGACAGGTCTGGTCACAACCAGCGTTGGAGCTGAGGATGCAGTGCTTGTTATGGTTGCATCACTTGGTGTCTGTGTGGGAAGTCGCAACATAACCTCCTCATCTTCCTCCACCTCCTCTGCTGAGCTACTCTGCTGCATACTTCTGGGTTCCCACAAAGTGGAATCTACAACTTCATTTTTATCCTCCATGTTCTCACTCCTCACCCTGAGAGTCACCCTCATCCTGCCCTGACACCACAGTACAGTCCACGTGCACCTATGTTATCTGAGTCTCATCAGGATCACCTCCCCCTTTGGTGGTTAACATCTGGTGACAGGGGTATGGATTCTGCTCAGACCCTACTTCATCTGGCTCCAAATCCAACAGGAAAAAATTGGGGCATCAGTGCATTTGCTTTTCTCCTTTGGATTCTGTGTTTCTTTGGAGCAGACCTCTGATGCCTGTGGAATACATTGTGTGAACAACTCTTCACAATGGCCCATTTGAGGTTCCACGCAGTCTGTTGGGAGTTTGAAAATCTTTGGCGCCTGGAAAAACAAGATTGATTGAGGTGCCACCTCTGATTTTTGCACTATGTATGATGTTAAGGTGGAGGAAGAAGAGGAGAGGACACTTTATGCAGCGCTTGCCATCCACTGGAGCACATGCTCTCTCTGAGCCTCATCTACCAGGCGTACCACTGTTTGGCTACCAAAGAAAGGGAGTCGAGTAAACCGGCCAGTGACAGATCTTGTCATTGTTCTTTGGAAAGAACGAGATGGTGAACTATCATTCACACTTACAGCTAACCCACGTACATCTTGAACACCAAGCCTATTCCCCTTACACCACAACCTTGATTTTTCCCACTGAATTTGTAAGTAGCCTTCCCCTCTTGTACTATAAATCACTAAAATGCCTAACAGTTTTTATATGAAAATATTTGCTTTCTGATTTGCCACTGAAACACAGATTTAACACAAATGATTTGGAGTAGCTAATTGGGCCTTGTGGCTGCACCACTACATTAGGCCTAGAAATTTTTAACTGGAAATTTGATCTTCTGATTTTTCACTGAAACACAGTTTTAGCACAAACTAATTTGAGTAGCTATTTGTCCCTCCAGGCTGCAACCCAATATTAGTCCTAACAAATTTAAAGTGGAAATCTTGTCTTCTGATTTTCCACTGAAACACAGTTTTAGCACAAGCCAATGGGAGCAGCTAATTGGGCCTCGTGGCTGCAGCACTAAATTAGGCCTAATGATTTTTACGTAGAAATCTGGGTTTCTCATTTGCCACTAAAACACAGTTTTAGCACAAGCAATTTGAAGTAGCTAATTTGGGCCTCGTGGTTGCACAACTACATGAGACCTAATGATTCTTAAGTGAATATCTGGCCTTCTGATTTGCCACTGAACTACAATTTTAGCACAAACGATTTGGAGTAGCAATGGGGCTTTCAGAGACTGCCACACAGTTTTTGCGATGCTGGAAGACCGTGTTCACACAGGACAGGATCCTATCAATTTCTCTGACAAGTTCACTTTCAGCACCAGCACTAGTGCAGGAGTGACCTCTGTACAATGTAACATTGAGCATATGGTGCCAGCAAAATGACATGTACGCTTTTTATATGGCCAGTGACATGTGACCTTGGCAGCCAATCACCCAAGACCTTGTGTCATGACGTTGTGAATGGTTTCTGCGCCCTGATTAATTGCCAGAATCAACACATAGAAAGTTAATGGAAAACAAAAAAAGTATGTGCCTCTCCTGTAATCTCTTTAGACATTCCTGTAACCTCTCCATACCCCCTCCCCTCATCAAACATGTCCCTCTGTCACTCTCGCTCATCATATAGCATCACTATCCTAGCCAAAGTGATAACAAAAGCCTTAGTGGAAACGCAAAGATTTAGTGAACTATGACTGATTTTTGAAGACTTTGAGTAAAAATGCTGGTGAAAGCATACACAAATCCGAATGTGCTACATATGTGCCAAATTTGAGATTGGCAAACATTTTCCGAACATGTTCCTCATCTATAACCTCTTAGTGACGGGGCCAATTTTTTTTAAATCTGACCATTGTCATTTTATGAGATTATAACTCAGTAATGCGTCAACATATCCCATTTAGTTTGAGATTGTTTTTTGAAGACATATTGTACTTTATGATAAATTTATGTCAATATTTTCTACATTTATTCATAAAAATATCAGAAATTTTTCAAAAATTTCAAAAAATTAGCAATTTTTTAAATTACAATGATTCCACACAAAAACATTAAAAAATGGCATTTTTATCATGTTTGCTTTACAACAGCACAATTTGTAAAATACAAGAAAAATTCTCCAGATAAGCATAATTAATCGTAACGCAATTGTATGCAAATAATTCCCAAAACAAATATAATGTAGAGCAGACTCACTGACTAAGCAATTAAAAAATGGAGAACCTGAGTCAAAACTACAAAAAAGTATTTAAATATTTTTTAGAATACAAAAAGACACATAGATGCAACAGAACACATTAAAGTGACAGAGTGAGTGGATAAATGGCAAATACAGTGACCAGAATACCAAAAGAAAAATGCTGGCCGGGCTGCACTAAGGCTACTTTCACACTAGCGTTAACTGCAAACCGTCACAAATCGTCTTTTTTCCGATGCAAAATATATCAAATCAACTTATTCATGCAGGGAAGTCCCGTATTACCTCGTATATTGTAGGTTATGATATCCAGTACTCTCACTGATTAGTCCTTCTGTGTGTGAATAAGTTGATTTGATATTATATTAGTATCAAAGCTTGGCTGGTGCTGTATATATTGAGAACGAATCTACGTACCACAAATACTGATTCTTTTTTTTTCCTCATATGGGGTATATGCATTCATTTATTTAATTAGCTCTGTTTTTAATGACTAGATAGTGTGGGCACTTTTTAAATTTCTTTTATAAACAAATCACCCATATACAAGTTTTGGGAGGTTGAGGAGTATGAGGATCCAGCGCAGATAATTCATTTTGTTATTATAGTTATAGATACAGGAGAGTGGCACTGTATATTTTTTCTGCTGCAGGACTCAAAGGATCTGAAGCGCTACTGGTGTTTTTATCTTTAATATTAGAGAAAGGATGCAAATTACAAGGATTCACTGAGGCCATGAAGGGTCATTGTTGTTTTTTTTTCTATTTTATCTGATTACTAATTATTACACCTGAATGATTCTGTTAGTGATTGGGAGAAGATGCTGTGATCAGAAGAGACAAAAAATAAGATCTTTGGCATTAACTCAATTCGGCGTGTTTGGAGGAGGAGACATGCTGCCTATGACCCAAAAACACCGTCCCCACTGTCAGACATGGAGGTGGAAACATTATGTTTTGGAGGTGTTTCTCTGCTAAGGAAACAGGACTACTTCACCCCATCAATTGGTGAATGGATGGAGCCTTGTAGCATAAAATCCTGAGTGACAACCTTCTTCCCTCCACCAAGACATTAAAAATGGGTCGTGACTGTGTCTTCCAGCAAGACAATGACCCAAAACATACAGCCAAGGCAACAAAGGAGTAGATTAAAAAGAAGCACATTAAAATCATGGAGTGGCCTAGCCAGTCTCCAAACCTTAATCTCATAGAAAACTTATGGAGGGAGTTGAAGCTCTGAGTTGCCAAGCAACAGCCTCAAAATAGTAACATAGTAACATATTTTGCAAGGCTGAAAAAAGACATTTATCAATCCAGTTCAGCCTATATTCCATCAGAATAAATCCACAGATTTACATCCTTCTAAAGAACCTAATAACTCTAAGAAACAATATTGTTCTGCTCCAGGAAGACATCTGAGCCTCTCTTGAACCCCTCAACTGAGTTCGCCATCATAACCTCCTCAGACAAGGAATTCCAGATTCTCACTGCCCTAACAGTAAAGAATCCTCTTAAATGTTGGTGGAAAAACCTTCTCTCCTCCAGACGCAGAGAATGCCCCCTTGTGACCGTCACATTCCTTGGTATAAACAGATCCTCTGAGAGATATTTGCACTGTCCCCTTATATACTTAAACATGGTTATTAGATCACCCCTTAGTCGTCTTTTTTGTAGACTAAACAATGCTAATTTTGCTAATCTCTCTGGGTATTGTAGTTCCCCCATCCCTTTATTAATTTTGTTGCCCTCCTTTGTACTTGCTCAAGTTCCATTATATCCTTCCTGAGCACCGGTGCCAAAAACAACTGTACACAGTATCTCTATGTGATGTTAATGTTAATGGTTTAGAGATGATCTCCAAAAATGAGTGGATCAAAATTCCTCCAGACATGTGCGCAAACCTAATCAACTGTAAAAAACTTCTCACTGCTGTGCTTGCCAACAAGGGTTTTGCCACCAAGTATTAAGTCTTGTTTGCCAGAGGGATCAAATACTTATTTCTCACTGCAAAATGCAAATACATTTATATAATTTATACAATGTGATTTTCTGGATTTTATTTTTGATATTCTATCTCTCAATGTTGAAATTAACCAACCCTTAAAATTATAGACTGTTCATGTCTTTGTCAGTGGGAAAACTTACAAAATCAGTAAGGGATCAAATACTTATTAGCCCCACTAGGGTTGAGCGAAACGGGTCGTTCATTTTCATAAGTCACCGACTTTTGGCAAAGTCGGGTTTCATGAAACCCGACCCGATCCCTGTGTGGGGTCGACCATGCGGTACGCGACTTTAGTGTTAGGCAGGGTCCATTAACCCCCAAACCGCTTGTGCTGTAGCGATTTCCACTGTCCAACACCACCTTTTGTTTGCAGGGACAGTGGAAGCTACATTTTTTTTCCCCAGCGCTGTAGCTCATTGGGCTGCCCTAGAAGGCTCCCTGATAGCTGCATTGCTGTGTGTACACCGCTGTGCAAACCAACTGCTTTTTTCAAAGCACAAATCCTGTTGTTCCTTCCTTTCTGCACAGCTATCTTGTTTGTTTGTCCACACTTTTGATTTAATTTGTGCAGCAGTCCACTCCTTGTTATTGCTGTCTGCCATACCTTGCTGAGATTACTGCAGGGAGATAGTAATTGTAGGACAGTCCCTGTTTTTTTTTTTGTTTTTTTTAATTCTCCCTGAAAAAAAAAATAGTGGGAGATTAATCTTGGCATTTGTGCTTGAGTGCCAGTCGTGTGTGCCATCTCTCTCCAATTGTGGGGCACAGAAAGCCTAGTGTCTATAATCCTTTATTTATTTATTTTTTTAATTCTCCCTAAAAAAAATAGTGGGAGATTAAGATTGGCATTTCTGCTAGAGTGCCAGTCCTGTGTGTGCCATCTCTCTCCAATTTTGAGGCACAGAAAGCCTAGTGTGTAATACTGGCCCTGATTTCTTGGCAATTCTCCCTAACAAAAAAAGTAGTGGGAGATTAAGATTGGCATTTCTGCTAGAGTGCCAGTCCTGTGTGTGCCATCTCTCTCCAAATTTGGGGCACAGAAAGCCTAGTGTGTAATACTGGGCCTGATTTCTTGGCAATTCTCCCTAACAAAAAAAAGTAGTGGGAGATTAGGATTGGCATTTCTGCTAGAGTGCCAGTCCTGTGTGTGCCATCTCTCTCCAATTTTTGGGCACAGAAAGCCTAGTGTTTAAAACTGGGCCTGATTTCTTGGCAATTCTCCCTAACAAAAAAAGTAGTGGGAGATTAAGATTGGCATTTCTGCTAGAGTGCCAGTCCTGTGTGTGCCATCTCTCTCCAATTTTGGGGCACAGAAAGCCTAGTGTGTAATACTGGCCCTGATTTCTTGGCAATTCTCCCTAACAAAAAAAAGTAGTGGGAGATTAAGATTGGCATTTCTGCTAGAGTGCCAGTCCTGTGTGTGCAATCTCTCTCCAATTTTGGTGCACAGAAAGCCTAGTGTGTAATACTGGGCCTGATTTCTTGACAAATCTCCCAGAAAAAAAAAGGGGGAGATTAAGATTGGCATTTGTGCTTGAGTGACAGTCCTGCGTGTGTGGCATCTCTCTCAAAATGTGGGCCACAGAAAGCCTAGTGTCTGCAATACTGCTTTTTTTTTGGTTTTTAATTCTCCCTTAAAAAAAAAA
The DNA here is from genome assembly GCF_032444005.1 of Ranitomeya imitator. NCBI lineage: Eukaryota > Metazoa > Chordata > Amphibia > Anura > Dendrobatidae > Ranitomeya > Ranitomeya imitator. The sequence continues at coordinate 1,078,434,759 of NC_091282.1, read as the reverse complement.
ATATGGGAGATTAATATTGGCATTTTTGCTCGAGTGACAGTCCTGCGTGTGTGGCATCTCTCTCAAATTGTGGGCCACAGAAAGCCTAGTGTTTGCAATACTGTTTTTTTGGGTTTTTAATTCTCCCTTTAAAAAAAAATGGGAGATTATTATTGGCATTTGTGCTTGAGTGCCAGTCGTGTGTGCTATCTCTCTCAAATTGTGGGTCACAGAAAGCCTAGTGTCTGTTTTTTTGGTTTTTGGTTTTTAAATTCTCCCTGAAAAAAAATAAATAGTGGGAGATTAATATTGGCATTTGTGCTTGAGTGCCAGTCGTGCGTGCCATCTCTCTCAAATTGTGGGCCACAGAAAGCCTAGTGTCTTTTTTTTTTTTTTTTTTTTTATTTTTGTTTTTAAATTCTCCCTGAAAAAAAATAAATAGTGGGAGATTAATATTGGCATTTGTGCTTGAGTGCCAGTCGTGCGTGCCATCTCTCTCAAATTGTGGGCCACAGAAAGCCTAGTGTCTTTTTTTTTATTTTTGTTTTTGAATTCTCCCTGAAAAAAAATAAATAGTGGGAGATTAATATTGGCATTTGTGCTTCAGTGCCAGTCGTGTGTGCCATCTCTCTCAAATTGTGGGCCACAGAAAGCCGTGTCTGCAATACTGTTTTTTTTTTGTTTTTAATTCTCCCTTTAAAAAAAATGGGAGATTAATATTGGCATTTGTGCTTGAGTGCCTGTCGTGTGTGCCATCTCTCTCAAATTGTGGGCCACAGAAAGCCTAGTGTCTGTTTTTTTGTTTTTTGGTTTTTAAATTCTCCCTGAAAAAAAATAAATAGTGGGAGATTAATATTGGCATTTGTGCTTGAGTGCCAGTCGTGTGTGCCATCTCTCTCAAATTGTGGGCCACAGAAAGCCTAGTGTCTTTTTTTTTATTTTGGTTTTTAAATTCTCCCTGAAAAAAAAAATAGTGGGAGATTAATATTGGCATTTGTGCTTCAGTGCCAGTCGTGTGCCATCTCTCTCAAATTGTGGGCCACAGAAAGCCTAGTGTCTGCAATACTGTTTTGTTTTGGTTTTTAATTCTCCCTTTAAAAAAAAAATGGGAGATTAATATTGGCATTTGTGCTTCAGTGCCAGTCGTGTGTGACATCTCTCTCAAATTGTGGGCCACAGAAAGCCTAGTGTCTGTTTTTTTGTTTTTTGGTTTTTAAATTCTCCCTGAAAAAAAATAAATGGTGGGAGATTAATATTGGCATTTGTGCTTGAGTGCCAGTCGTGTGTGCCATCGCTCTCAAATTGTGGGCCACAGAAAGCCTAGTGTCTTTTGTTTTATTTTGGTTTTTAAATTCTCCCTGAAAAAAAAAAAATAGTGGGAGATTAGTATTGGCATTTGTGCTTCAGTGCCAGTCGTGTGTGCCATCTCTCTCAAATTGTGGGCCACAGAAAGCCTAGTGTCTGTTTTTTTGTTTTTTTGTTTTTGAAATTTTCCCTGAAAAAAAATAAATAGTGGGAGATTAATATTGGCATTTGTGCTTCAGTGCCAGTCCTGCGTGTGTGGCATCTGTCTCATTTTGTGCCACAGAAAACCGAGTGTGTAACATTGTGCCTGATTTTCCTTGCAGTCTCACCCACCTATAAAGGGATATCTAAATCCTACAGAAGTTTGAGTTCACCTTGTAAGTTGTTTTACAGTAACAAATACCATTACTTTGCTTACGTTTTTAAAACAATGAAGAAGTCTGGTGGAAGAGGTCGTGGCCGTGGGCGTTCATTGCCAGCTGGTAATGATGGTAGTGGTGGTGGATAGGGTTGAGCGACCTTCACTTTTATAGGATCGGGTCGGGTTTCACGAAACCCGACTTTTGGAAAAGTCGGGTCGAGTGAAATCGGCCGATCCTATAAAAAAGTCGGGGTCGGGGTCGGCCGAAACTCGAAACCCAATGCAGTGCATTGGGTTTCCATGGTTCCCAGGGTCTGAAGGAGCGGAAACTCTCCTTCAGGCCCTGGGATCCATATTTAAGTGTAAAATATAGAATTAAAATAAAAAATATTGCAATACTTACCCTCTGACGCGCCCTGGTACTAACCGGCAGCCTTCCTCCTTCGAATCCGCGCTTCTAGGACCTTGCCGTGACGTCGCGGTGACGTCGCGGCTTGTGATTGGCCGCGCGGCCGCCCATGTGACCGCTCGCGCGGCCAATCACAAGCCGCGACGTCACCCGCGACGTCACCGAAGGTCCTGGAAGGGCTGATTCTTAGGAAGGAAGGCTGCCGGAAGGAAGCAGGGCGCTTCCGAGGGTGAGTATATTCCTATTAGGTATATACTCACCCTCGGAAGCGCCCTGCTTCCTTCCGACAGCCTTCCTTCCTAAGAATCAGCCCTTCCAGGACCTTCGGTGACGTCGCGGGTGATGTCGCGGCTTGTGATTGGCCGCGCGAGCGGTCACACGGGAGGCCGCGCGGCCAATCACAAGCCGCGACGTCACGGCAAGGTCCTAGAAGCGCGGATTCGAAGGAGGAAGGCTGCCGGTTAGTACCAGGGCGCGTCAGAGGGTAAGTATTGCAATATTTTTTATTTTAATTCTATATTTTACACTTTAATCTGAATTCCGATACCAATTCCCGATATCTTAAACATATCGGGAATCGGGATCGGAATTCCGATTCCAGATTCAAAAGATCGCCGACTTCATGGCCGACCCCCCACTGGGGTCGGGTCGGGTTTCATGAAACCCGACCTTGCCAAAAGTCGGCGACTTTTGAACAATTTCGACCCGTTTCGCTCAACCCTAGTGGTGGAGCATCAGGTGGTCATGGGAAAAACAATATAGCACCTAACTCTCGAGCTGTGGAGCCAGGTTCGTCGTCTGGCTACACAAGGCCTCGAACGCTCCCTTTTCTGGGAGTAGGAAAACCGCTTTTAAAGCCGGAGCAGCAAGAGCAAGTTTTGGCTTTCCTTGCTGACTCAGCCTCTAGCTCTTTTGCCTCCTCTTCTGAAACTGGTAAATGTAAAAGCAGCGCGTCGTTAGTGGATGTTCACGCTCAGGGACAAGTCGCTCCATTGTCGTGTTCAGCAAAAACAACAACAGAGAAGGATGCGTCAGGTGACACAACGGGTTACTCCATGGAGCTCTTTACACATACCGTTCCTGGGTTAGAAAGTGAAACAGTTAACAGGCCATGCCCATTACAAGTTGAATCGGACATGGAGTGCACAGATGCACAGCCACAGCCAGATTACTATGCTGTTCCTTTGACTCAGACCACCACATTGCCCTCGCAGTGTATTGATCCAGAATCAGACCCTGATGAGACTATAGTGCCCCATCACAAACGCTATACCACCGGCTTACACGGTAACACAGACGAAGTTGCACATGAGATAGAAGAGGAGGTCACAGATGACCCAGTTGTTGACCCCGATTGGCAGCCATTGGGGGAACAGGGTGCAGGCAGCAGTAGTTCTGAAGCAGAGGAGAAGGGGCCGCAGCAGGCATCAACATCGCAACAGGTTCCATCTGCCGGGCCCATATCTGGCCCAAAACGCGTGGCAAAGCCAAAACCAGTTGGAGGACAGCGTGGCCATCCGCTTAAAGAAGCTCAGTCTGCAATGCCTGAAAAGGTATCCAATGCTAGAAAGAGTGCAGTCTGGCATTTTTCTAAACAACATCCAATTGATCAGCGCAAAGTCATCTGTCAAAAATGTTCAACTACCTTAAGCAGAGGTCAGAATCTGAAAAGTCTAAATACAAGTTGCATGCATAGACATTTAACCACCATGCATTTGCAAGCCTGGACTAACTACCAAACGTCCCTTAAGGTTGTAGCACCCTCGGCCAATGAAGCTACTCAGCAACGCTACATCCCTTCCGTTACTGTAAGGCCGCAATTTTCCGCACCAGTATCTGTGCAGGTTTCGTTGCCAGGCCAAAGCAGTCAGGGTCAGGGAATCACCAGTTTCATAGTAGGAAACACTGCATCTAGGGCATCGGCAAGAATATCGTCTCCAACCATCTCTCAGTCTGCCATGTCCACCGGCACCCCTGCTAGTTCCACGATCTCCAGCTCTCCAGTCCAGCTCACCCTACATGAGACTCTCATTAGAAAAAGGAAGTACTCATCCTCGCATCCGCGTACACAGGGTTTTAATGCCCACATAGCTAGACTAATCTCGTTGGAGATGATGCCCTACCGGTTAGTTGAAAGCGAAGCTTTCAAAGCCCTGATGGACTACGCTGTACCACACTACGAGCTACCCAGTCAACACTTCTTTTTGAGAAAAGTCATCCCAGCCCTCCACCAGCATGTTAAAGAGCGCATCGTCCATGCACTCAGGCAATCTGTGAGTACAAAGGTGCACCTGACAACAGATGCATGGACCAGTAGGCATGGCCAGGGACGTTACTTGTCCATCACGGCACACTGGGTGAATGTGGTGGATGCAGGGTCCACAGGGGACAGCAATATTGGGACAGTTCTGCCTAGCCCACGGTCTAGGAAACAGTTGGCTGTAGCCGTTCGCCCCCCATCCTCCTCCTCCTCGTCCTGCTGCAGAAGCGAGAGCTCATCCACAGACCGCAGTCGCACAACCACTCCATCCACAGCTGCCACTGTTGCATACCAGGTGTCCCATTATGGGGCAGCTACTGGCAAGCGTCAGCAGGCTGTATTGGCTATGAAGTGTTTGTGCGACAACAGACACATCGCGGAAGTTCTGTCCGAGTTCTTGCAGAAAGAAACGCAGTCGTGGCTGGGCACTGTAGATCTTGAGGCAGGCAAGGTAGTGAGTGATAACGAAAGGAATTTCATGGCTGCCATCGCCCTTTCCCAACTGAAACACATTCCTTGCCTGGCTCACACCTTAAACCTGGTGGTTCAGTGCTTCCTGAAAAGTTATCCGGGGTTATCCGACCTGCTCCTCAAAGTGCGCGGACTTTGCTCGCATATCCGCCGTTCGCCCGTACACTCCAGCCGTATGCAGACCTATCAGCGGTCTTTGAACCTTCCCGAGCATCGCCTAATCATCGACGTTGCAACAAGGTGGAACTCAACACTGCACATGCTTCAGAGACTGTGCGAACAGAGGCGGGCTGATATGTATTTGTGGGAGGAAACACATACACGGGCAGGCAGTAGGATGGCAGACATGTAGTTGTCAAGTGTGCAGTGGTCGAAGGTACAAGACATGTGTCAAGTCCTTCAGTGTTTTGAGGAATGCACATGGCTGGTTAGTGCAGACAACGCCATAATAAGCATGAGCATCCCCTAATGCATCTGCTGATGCAAAGTTTGACGCACATAAAGGAGCAGGCGTCTGCAGCAGAGGAAGAGGAAAGCCTTGATGACAGTCAGCCATTGTCTGGTCAGGGCAGTGTACAGGATGAGGTAGCGGGCGAACAGGAGGAGGAGGACGAGGAAGATGATGGGGATGAGTATTTTTTTAATGAGGAAGCTTCTCCGGGGCCACTGGAAATTGGTGGCGTGGCAAGGCCGGGCTCTGGTTTTTTGAGGGACACAAGTGACGTAGATTTGCCTGAAACTGCCCCTCAACCCAGCACAACCGTAGATTTGACAACTGGAACTTTGGCCCACATGGCGGATTATGCCTTACATATCCTCAAAAGGGACACACGCATTACTAAAATGATGACCGATGACGATTACTGGTTTGCCTGCCTCCTTGATCCTCGCTATAAAGGCAAATTACTAAATATTATGCCACATGAGAACTTGGAACAAATATTAGTAACCAAACAATCAACTCTTGTTGACCGTTTGATTCAGGCATTCCCAGCACACAGCGCCGGTGATCGTTCTCACACGAGCTGGAGGGGACAGCAGACCAGAGGTGTTAGAGGTGCACAAATCAGAAGTGGCATTGGACAGAGGGGTTTTCTGACCAGGTTGTGGAGTGATTTTGCTATGACCGCAGACAGGACAGGTACTGCAGCATCAATTCAAAGTGACAGGAGACAACATTAGTCCAGTATGGTTACTAACTATTTTTCATCCCTTATCAATGTTCTCCCTCAACCGTCATTCCCATTTGATTACAGGGCATCCAAATTAGACACCTGGCCAGAATTGGCAGAATATGCATTGCAGGAGCTTGCTTGCCCAGCAGCTACTGTGATATCAGAAAGAGTAATCAGTGCTGCTGGTTCAATATTAACCCAATAAAGGACTCGTCTGGCTACCCACAATGTTGATGATCTAACCTTCATTAAAATGAACCACTACTGGATTTCGAAATATTTTGCCCCACCTTTCCCAGCTGACACCTAGCTTTCCAATGAAAAGGTCTTGCTTCTGGACTGCTCTGACTGAGTTTTCCAATCTCGTAATTTGCAGCAGCTGTTTGTCCAGCATACGACATGCTTACACCTCCCTAAATGGCCAAACTCCCCCCATGGGGCCGTGGTCTCGCCACTTGGCGCAAGCACCCATGAGAGTGCCGTTTGTCTGAAGAGGTGGGTGTGCACGCTTTTTGTCGAGAGCACTGCCACTGAGTCCCTCATAGTACAATAAAGTGTCTCTGGCGGTGGTGGCGCGCAAACAACGTCAGACCCACCGTTGCAACATGAGGGGCCCTGGGCCTGTACCGCCGGCCACAAGACAGTTTCCTCCCCCCCAAGCTCAAACAGTGCTCTATGATTTGCAAAATTATCTCTCACAGCTCCACCAATGTTTAGTCTATGCGCTGACATCCTTCAATGCCTGGCACTGACAATACCAATGTGTTGACATGTATGATGCTACTTAAAAGAGTCAGGGGCAGTGTCCTATATTTACACCAGTAAATACTTTGTGCCAAATTACTAGATCTGAAACTCAGCAGAGGAGCCCACCCCTGTACCTAAGTATGCCACCCTTTTGTTTTTTGGTTTTGTTGTATTGCGAGACATTAACATCTATTTATTTTTTGGGAGTACTAACTGTCAGACACTCATTACAATCGGCCTCCGCTGACAACACCAATGCTGCCTGTGTACCCCTGCAAGATAATTCCAAGTGCATAGAGCCTACTTTTGTTATGTTAGGCCTACTAAGCCTGTCTGTGGCCCCTCCTTCCAATAGTCCTCCACTGACCAGACCACTGCTGCCCGTGTACCCCTGGAAGCTATTTTAAAGTGCCTACAGCCAACTTTTGTTATGTTAGGCCTACTAAGCCTGTCTGCAGTCCCTCCTTCCAATAGTCCTCCACTGACCACACCACTGCTGCCCGTGTACCCCTGGAAGCTATTTTAAAGTGCCTACAGCCAACTTTTGTGATGTTAGGCCTACTAAGCCTGTCTGCGGTCCCTCCTTCCAATAGTCCTCCACTGACCACACCACTGCTGCCCGTGTACCCCTGCAAGATATTGTAAAGTGCCTACAGCCTACTTTTGTTATGTTAGGCCTACTAAGCCTGTCTGCGGTCTCTCCTTCCAATTTTCCTCCACTGACCAGACCACTGCTGCCCGTGTACCCCTGGAACCTATTTTAAAGTGCCTACAGCCTACTTTTGTTATGTTAGGCCTACTAAGCTTGTCTGCGGTCCCTCCTTCCAATAGTCCTCCACTGACCAGACCACTGCTGCCCGTGTACCCCTGGAACCTATTTTAAAGTGCCTACAGCCTACTTTTGTTATGTTAGGCCTACTAAGCCTGTCTGCGGTCCCTCCTTCCAATAGTCCTCCACTGACCAGACCACTGCTGCCCGTGTACCCCTGGAACCTATTTTAAAGTGCCTACAGCCTACTTTTGTTATGTTAGGCCTACTAAGCCTGTCTGCGGTCCGTCCTTCCAATAGTCCTCCACTGACCAGACCACTGCTGCCCGTGTACCCCTGGAAGCTATTTTAAAGTGTCTACAGCCTACATTTGTTATGTTAGGCCTACTAAGCCTGTCTACGGTCCCTCCTTCCAATAGTCCTCCACTGACCACACCACTGCTGCCCTTGTACCCCTGGAAGCTATATTAAAGTGCCTACAGCCTACTATTGTTATGTTAGGTCTACTAAGCCTGTCTGCGGTCCCTCCTTCCAATAGTCCTCCACTGACCACACCACTGCTGCCCGTGTACCCCTGGAACCTATTTTAAAGTGCCTACAGCCTACTTTTGTTATGTTAGGCCTACAAAGCCTGTCTGCGATCCCTCCTTCCAATAGTCCTCCACTGACCAGACCACTGCTGCCCGTGTACCCCTGGAACTTATTTTAAAGTGCCTACAGCCTACTTTTGTTATGTTAGGCCTACTAAGCCTGTCTGCGGTCCCTCCTTCCAATAGTCCTCCACTGACCAGACCACTGCTGCCCGTGTACCCCTGGAACCTATTTTAAAGTGCCTACAGCCTACTTTTGTTATGTTAGGCCTACTAAGCCTGTCTGTGATCCCTCCTTCCAATAGTCCTCCACTGACCAGACCACTGCTGCCCGTGTACCCCTGGAACCTATTTTAAAGTGCCTACAGCCTACTTTTGTTATGTTAGGCCTACTAAGCCTGTCTGCGGTCCCTCCTTCCAGTAGTCATCCACTGACCAGACCACTGCTGCCCGTGTACCCCTGGAACCTATTTTAAAGTGCCTACAGCCTACTTTTGTTATGTTACGCCTACTAAGCCTGTCTGCGGTCCCTCCTTCCAATAGTCCTCCACTGATCACAACACTGCTGCCCGTGTACCCCTGGAACCTATTTTAAAGTGCCTACAGCCTACTTTTGTTATGTTAGGCCTACTAAGCCTGTCTGCGGTCCCTCCTTCCAATAGTCCTCCACTGACCAGACCACTGCTGCCCGTGTACCCCTGGAACCTATTTTAAAGTGCCTACAGCTTACTTTTGTTATGTTAGGCCTACTAAGCCTGTCTGCGGTCCCTCCTTCCAATAGTCCTCCACTGACCACACCACTGCTGCCCGTGTACCCCTGGAAGCTATTTTAAAGTGCCTACAGCCAACTTTTGTTATGTTAGGCCTACTAAGCCTGTCTGCGGTCCCTCCTTCCAATAGTCCTCCACTGACCACTCCACTGCTGCCCGTGTACCCCTGGAAGCTGTTTTAAAGTGCCTACAGCCGAGTTTTGTTATGTTAGACCTACAAAGCCTGTCTGCGGTCCCTCCTTCCAATAGTCCTCCACTGACTATTCCACTGCTGCCCGTGTACCCCTGGAACCTCTTTTAAAGTGCCTACAGCCTACTTTTGTTATGTTAGACATACTAAGCCTGTCTGCGGTCCCTCCTTCCAATAGTCCTCCACTGACCAGACCACTGCTGCCCGTGTACCCCTGGAACCTATTTTAAAGTGCCTACAGCCTACTTTTGTTATGTTAGGCCTACAAAGCCTGTCTGCGGTCCCTCCTTCCAATAGTCCTCCACTAACCAGACCACTGCTGCCCGTGTACCCCTGGAACCTATTTTAAAGTGCCTACAGCCTACTTTTGTTATGTTACGCCTACTAAGCCTGTCTGCGGTCCCTCCTTCCAATAGTCCTCCACTGACCAGACCACTGCTGCCCGTGTACCCCTGGAACCTATTTTAAAGTGCCTACAGCCTACTTTTGTTATGTTAGGCCTACTAAAACTGTTTGCGGTCCCTCCTTCCAATAGTCCTCCGCTGACCAGACCACTGCTGCCCGAGTACCCCTGGAAACTATTTTAAAGTGCCTACAGCCTACTTTTGTTATGTTAGGCCTACTAAGCCTGTCTGCTGTCCCTCTTCCAATAGTCCTCCACTGACCAGACAACTGCTGCCCATGTACCCCTGGAACCTATTTTAAAGTGCCTACAGCCTACTTTTGTTATGTTAGGCCTACTAAGCCTGTCTGCGGTCTCTCCTTCCAGTAGTCCTCCACTGACCAGACCGCTGCTGCCCGTGTACCCCTGGAAGCAATTTAAAGTGCCTACAGCTTACTTTTGTTATGCTAGGCCTACAAAGCCTGTCTGCGATCCCTCCTTCCAATAGTCCTCCACTCACCAGACCACTGCTGCCCGTGTACCCCTGGAACCTATTTTAAAGTGCCTACAGCCTACTTTTGTTATGTTAGGCCTACAAAGCCTGTCTGCGGTCCCTCTTCCAATGGTCCTCCACTGACCAGACCACTGCTGCCCGTGTACCCCTGGAACTTATTCTAAAGTGCCTACAGCCTACTTTTGTTATGTTAGGCCTACTAAGCCTGTCTGCGGTCCCTCCTTCCAATAGTCCTCCACTGACCAGACCACTGCTGCCCGTGTACCCCTGGAAGCTTTTTTAAAGTGCCTACAGCCTACTTTTGTTATGTTAGGCCTACTAAGCCTGTCTGCGGTCCCTCCTTCCAATAGTCCTCCACTGACCACACCACTGCTGCTCGTGTACCCCTGGAAGCTATTTTAAAGTGCCTACAGCCAAATTTTGTTATGTTAGGCCTACTAAGCCTGTCTGCGGTCCCTCCTTCCAAAAGTCCTCCACTGACCACACCACTGCTGCCCGTGTACCCCTGGAAGCTATTTTAAAGTGCCTAGAGCCTACTTTTGTTATGTTAGGCCTACTAAGCCTGTCTGCGGTCCCTCCTTCCAATAGTCCTCCACTGACAAGACCACTGCTGCCCGTGTACCCCTGGAAGCTATTTTAAAGTGCCTACAGCCAACTTTTGTTATGTTAGGCCTACTAAGCCTGTCTGCGGTCCCTCCTTCCAATAGTCCTCCACTGACCAGACCACTGCTGCCCGTGTACCCCTGGAAGCTATTTTAAAGTGCCTACAGCCTACTTTTGTTATGTTAGGCCTACAAAGCCTGTCTGCGGTCCCTCCTTCCAATAGTCCTCCACTGACCAGACCACTGCTGCCCGTGTACCCCTGGAACCTATTTTAAAGTGCCTACAGCCTACTTTTGTTATGTTAGGCCTACTAAGCCTGTCTGCGGTCCCTCCTTCCAATAGTCCTCCACTGACCACACCACTGCTGCTCGTGTACCCCTGGAAGCTATTTTAAAGTGCCTACAGCCAAATTTTGTTATGTTAGGCCTACTAAGCCTGTCTGCGGTCCCTCCTTCCAAAAGTCCTCCACTGACCACACCACTGCTGCCCGTGTACCCCTGGAAGCTATTTTAAAGTGCCTAGAGCCTACTTTTGTTATGTTAGGCCTACTAAGCCTGTCTGCGGTCCCTCCTTCCAATAGTCCTCCACTGACAAGACCACTGCTGCCCGTGTACCCCTGGAAGCTATTTTAAAGTGCCTACAGCCAACTTTTGTTATGTTAGGCCTACTAAGCCTGTCTGCGGTCCCTCCTTCCAATAGTCCTCCACTGACCAGACCACTGCTGCCCGTGTACCCCTGGAAGCTATTTTAAAGTGCCTACAGCCTACTTTTGTTATGTTAGGCCTACAAAGCCTGTCTGCGGTCCCTCCTTCCAATAGTCCTCCACTGACCAGACCACTGCTGCCCGTGTACCCCTGGAACCTATTTTAAAGTGCCTACAGCCTCCTTTTGCTATGTTAGGCCTACTAAGCCTGTCTGCGGTCCCTCCTTCCAATAGTCCTCCACTGACCAGACCACTGCTGCCCGTTTACCCCTGGAAGCTATTTTAAAGTGCCTACAGCCTACTTTTGTTATGCTAGGCCTACTAAGCCTGTCTGCGGTCCCTCCTTCCAATAGTCCTCCACTGACCACAACACTGCTGCCCGTGTACCCCTGGAACCTATTTTAAAGTGCCTACAGTTTACTTTTGTTATGTTAGGCCTACTAAGCCTGTCTGTGGTCCCTCCTTCCAATAGTCCTCCACTGACTAGACCACTGCTGCCCGTGTACCCCTGGAACCTCTTTTAAAGTGCCTACAGCCTACTTTTGTTATGTTAGACATACTAAGCCTGTCTGCGGTCCCTCCTTCCAATAGTCCTCCACTGACCAGACCACTGCTGCCCGTGTACCCCTGGAACCTATTTTAAAGTGCCTACAGCCTACTTTTGTTATGTTAGGCCTACAAAGCCTGTCTGCGGTCCCTCCTTCCAATAGTCCTCCACTAACCAGACCACTGCTGCCCGTGTACCCCTGGAACCTATTTTAAAGTGCCTACAGCCTACTTTTGTTATGTTACGCCTACTAAGCCTGTCTGCGGTCCCTCCTTCCAATAGTCCTCCACTGACCAGACCACTGCTGCCCGTGTACCCCTGGAACCTATTTTAAAGTGCCTACAGCCTACTTTTGTTATGTTAGGCCTACTAAAACTGTTTGCGGTCCCTCCTTCCAATAGTCCTCCGCTGACCAGACCACTGCTGCCCGAGTACCCCTGGAAACTATTTTAAAGTGCCTACAGCCTACTTTTGTTATGTTAGGCCTACTAAGCCTGTCTGCTGTCCCTCTTCCAATAGTCCTCCACTGACCAGACAACTGCTGCCCATGTACCCCTGGAAGCAATTTAAAGTGCCTACAGCTTACTTTTGTTATGTTAGGCCTACAAAGCCTGTCTGCGATCCCTCCTTCCAATAGTCCTCCACTGACCAGACCACTGCTGCCCGTGTACCCCTGGAACCTATTTTAAAGTGCCTACAGCCTACTTTTGTTATGTTAGGCCTACAAAGCCTGTCTGCATTCTCTCCTTCCAGTAGTCCTCCACTGACCAGACCGCTGCTGCCCGTGTACCCCTGGAAGCAATTTAAAGTGCCTACAGCTTACTTTTGTTATGTTAGGCCTACAAAGCCTGTCTGCGATCCCTCCTTCCAATAGTCCTCCACTGACCAGACCACTGCTGCCCGTGTACCCCTGGAACCTATTTTAAAGTGCCTACAGCCTACTTTTGTTATGTTAGGCCTACAAAGCCTGTCTGCGGTCCCTCTTCCAATGGTCCTCCACTGACCAGACCACTGCTGCCCGTGTACCCCTGGAACTTATTTTAAAGTGCCTACAGCCTACTTTTGTTATGTTAGGCCTACTAAGCCTGTCTGCGGTCCCTCCTTCCAATAGTCCTCCACTGACCAGACCACTGCTGCCCGTGTACCCCTGGAAGCTTTTTTAAAGTGCCTACAGCCTACTTTTGTTATGTTAGGCCTACTAAGCCTGTCTGCTGTCCCACCTTCCAATAGTCCTCCACTGACCAGACCACTGCTGCCCGTGTACCCCTGGAACCTTTTTTAAAGTGCCTACAGCCTACTTTTGTTATGTTAGGCCTAGTAAGCCTGTCTGCGGTCCCTCCTTCCAATAGTCCTCCACTGACCACACCACTGCTGCTCGTGTACCCCTGGAAGCTATTTTAAAGTGCCTACAGCCAAATTTTGTTATGTTAGGCCTACTAAGCCTGTCTGCGGTCCCTCCTTCCAAAAGTCCTCCACTGACCACACCACTGCTGCCCGTGTACCCCTGGAACCTCTTTTAAAGTGCCTAGAGCCTACTTTTGTTATGTTAGGCCTACTAAGCCTGTCTGCGGTCCCTCCTTCCAATAGTCCTCCACTGACCAGACCACTGCTGCCCGTTTACCCCTGGAAGCTATTTTAAAGTGCCTACAGCCTACTTTTGTTATGCTAGGCCTACTAAGCCTGTCTGCGGTCCCTCCTTCCAATAGTCCTCCACTGACCACAACACTGCTGCCCGTGTACCCCTGGAACCTATTTTAAAGTGCCTACAGTTTGCTTTTGTTATGTTAGGCCTACTAAGCCTGTCTGTGGTCCCTCCTTCCAATAGTCCTCCACTGACCAGACCACTGCTGCCCGTGTACCCCTGGAAGCAATTTTAAAGTGCCTACAGGCTACTTTTGTTATGTTAGGCCTACTAAGCCTGTCTGCGGTCCCTCCTTCCAATGGTCCTCCGCTGACCACACCACTGCTGCTCGTGTACCCCTGGAAGCTATTTTAAAGTGCCTACAGCCAAATTTTGTTATGTTAGGCCTACTAAGCCTGTCTGCGGTCCCTCCTTCCAATAGTCCTCCACTGACCACACCACTGCTGCCCGTGTACCCCTGGAAGCTATTTTAAAGTGCCTACAGCCTACTTTTGTTATGTTAGGCCTACAAAGCCTGTCTGCGGTCCCTCCTTCCAATAGTCCTCCACTGACCAGACCACTGCTGCCCGTGTACCCCTGGAAGCTATTTTAAAGTGCCTACAGCCAACTTTTGTTATGTTAGGCCTACTAAGCCTGTCTGCGGTCCCTCCTTCCAATAGTCCTCCACTGACCAGACCACTGCTGCCCGTGTACCCCTGGAAGCTATTTTAAAGTGCCTACAGCCTACTTTTGTTATGTTAGGCCTACAAAGCCTGTCTGCGGTCCCTCCTTCCAATAGTCCTCCACTGACCAGACCACTGCTGCCCGTGTACCCCTGGAACCTATTTCAAAGTGCCTACAGCCTGCTTTTGCTATGTTAGGCCTACTAAGCCTGTCTGCGGTCCCTCCTTCCAATAGTCCTCCACTGACCAGACAACTGCTGCCCGTTTACCCCTGGAAGCTATTTTAAAGTGCCTACAGCCTACTTTTGTTATGCTAGGCCTACTAAGCCTGTCTGCGGTCCCTCCTTCCAATAGTCCTCCACTGACCACAACACTGCTGCCCGTGTACCCCTGGAACCTATTTTAAAGTGCCTACAGCTTACTTTTGTTATGTTAGTCCTACTAAGCCTGTCTGTGGTCCCTCCTTCCAATAGTCCTCCACTGACCAGACCACTGCTGCCCGTGTACCCCTGGAAGCAATTTTAAAGTGCCTACAGTCTACTTTTGTTATGTTAGGCCTACTAAGCCTGTCTGCGGTCCCTCCTTCCAATAGTCCTCCACTGACCAGACCACTGCTGCCCGTGTACCCCTGGAAGATATTTTAAAGTGCCTACAGCCTACTTTTGTTATGTTAGGCCTACTAAGCCTGTCTGCGGTCCCTCCTTCCAATAGTCCTCCACTGACCACACCACTGGTGCCCGTGTACCCCTGGAAGCTATTTTAAAGTGCCTACAGCCTACTTTTGTTATGTTAGGCCTACAAAGCCTGTCTGCGGTCCCTCCTTCCAATAGTCCTCCACTGATCAGACCACTGCTGCCCGTGTACCCCTGGAACCTATTTTAAAGTGCCTACAGCCTACTTTTGTTATGTTAGGCCTACTAAGCCTGTCTGTGGTCCCTCCTTCCAATAGTCCTCCACTGACCAGACCACTGCTGCCCGTTTACCCGTGGAATCTATCTTAAAGTGCCTACAGCCTACTTTTGTTATGTTAGGCCTACTAAGCCTGTCTGCGGTCCCTCCTTCCAATAGTCCTCCACTGACCAGACCACTGCTGGCCGTGTACCCCTGGAACCTATTTTAAAGTGCCTACAGCTTACTTTTGTTATGTTAGGCCTACTAAGCCTGTCTGCGGTCCCTCCTTCCAAGAGTCCTCCACTGACCAGACCACTGCTGCCCGTGTACCCCTGGAAGCTATTTTAAAGTGTCTACAGCCTATTTTTGTTATGTTAGGCCTACTAAGCCTGTCTGCGGTCCCTCCTTCCAATAGTCCTCCACCGACCAGACCTCTGCTACCCGTGTACCCCTGGAACCTATTTTAAAGTGCCTACAGCTTACTTTTGTTATTTTAGGCCTACTAAGCCTGTCTGCGGTCCCTCCTTCCAATAGTATTCCACTGACCAGACCACTGCTGCCCGTGTACCCCTGGAACCTATTTTAAAGTGCCTACAGCCTACTTTTGTTATGTTAGGCCTACTAAGCCTGTCTGCGGTCCCTCCTTCCAATAGTCCTCCACTGACCAGACCACTGCTGCCCGTGTACCCCTGGAACCTATTTTAAAGTGCCTACAGCCTACTTTTGTTATGTTAGGCCTACTAAGCCGTTCTGCGGTCCCTCCTTCCAATAGTCCTCCACTGACCAGACCACTGCTGCCCGTGTACCCCTGGAACCTATTTTAAAGTGCCTACAGCCTACTTTTGTTATGTTTGGCCTGCTAAGCCTGTTTGCGGTCCCTCCTTCCAATAGTCCTCCACAGACCAGACCAATGCTGTCCGTGTACCCCTGGAACCTATTTTAAATTGCATAGAGCATACTTTTTTTAATTGTAGGCGTACTAAGTCTGTCTGCGGTCCATATTTGAAATTGTCCTCCACTGACCAGAGCAATGCTGCCTGTGTACCCCTGTAACCTTTTTAAAACTGCATTGAGCCAAATTTTTTGTTTTAGGCCTACTACCTGTGTCTGTCTGCGCCACTCAATACAGCTGTCCTCCTCTGAAAAAAGCTGAGTGTCAATAGTCTGGTATTCAGCCTATAGGAATTTGAAAACTGCATTGGGGCTACTACTTTGGTAGGGCCTACTAACGGTGTCTGCCGCTCCAAGGTGTTCTCCAGGTTGCCTCTCCATATCTTCGATCTTCTAGCTCTCGTTAAGTAGTTGTTGAAACAGCACTGCATTAGGCCTACAAGTTGGGTCTGGGTTGTAGAGACGGTGTCTTCCGCTCCAATTTGTTCTCCAGGTTGCCTCTCCATAGCTTCAATCTTATAGCTGTCGTTAAGTAGTTGTTGAAACAACACTGCATTAGGCCTACAAGTTGGGTCTGGGTTGTAGAGACGGTGTCTTCCGCTCCTAGGTGTTCTCCAGGTTGCCTCTCCATAGCTTCAATCTTATAGCTCTCGTTAAGTAGTTGCTGAAACAACACTGCATTAGGCCTACAAGTTGGGTCTGGGTTGTAGAGACGATGTCTGCCGCTCCAAGGTGTTCTCCAGGTTGCCTCTCCATAGCTTCGATCTTCTAGCTCTCATTAAGTAGTTGTTGAAACAACACTGCATTAGGCCTACAAGTTGGGTCTGGGTTGTAGAGACGGTGTCTGCCGCTCCAAGGTGTTCTCCAGGTTGCCTCTCCATAGCTTCGATCTTCTAGCTCTTGTTAAGTAGTTGTTGAAACAACACTGCATTAGGCCTACAAGTTGGGTCTGGGTTGTAGAGACGGTGTCTTCCGCTCCTAGGTGTTCTCCAGGTTGCCTCTCCATAGCTTCGATCTTCTAGCTCTCGTTAAGTAGTTGTTGAAACAACACTGCATTAGGCCTACAAGTTTGGTCTGGGTTGTAGAGACGGTGTCTGCCGCTCCAAGGTGTTCTCCAGGTTGCCTCTCCACAGCTTCGATCTTCTAGCTCTCATTAAGTAGTTGTTGAAACAACACTGCATTAGGCCTACAAGTTGGGTCTGGGTTGTAGAGACGGTGTCTGCCGCTCCAAGGTGTTCTCCAGGTTGCCTCTCCATAGCTTCGATCTTCTAGCTCTCGTTATGTAGTTGTTGAAACAACACTGCATTAGGCCTACAAGTTGGGTCTGGTGTTATGGCTGGCAATCAGGCAACACAGCGTGCAGTAATCAGCGCACATACAGAGATCTGGCAATAACCAAAAACAATAGGACGAGCTCTGAGACGTGGAATCTCTGTAGACTGCAGTACCTGATCTATCCTCACACAACTATAAGCAGCAGTGGATTGCGCCTATCACTACCTATGCAACTCGGCACTGCCTGAGGAGCTGACTAGCCTGAAGATAGAAATACAAGCCTGACTTACCTCAGAGAAATACCCCAAAGGAATAGGCAGCCCCCCACATATAATGACTGTTAGCAAGATGAAAAGACAAACGTAGGAATGAAATAGATTCAGCAAAGTGAGGCCCGATATTCTAGACAGAGCGAGGATAGCAAAGAGAACTATGCAGTCTACAAAAAACCCTAAAACGAAAACCACGCAAAGGGGCAAAAAGACCCACCGTGCCGAACTAACAGCACGGCGGTGCACCCCTTTGCTTCTCAGAGCTTCCAGCAAAAGTTAATAGCAAGCTGGACAGAAAAAACAGAAAACAAACTAGAAGCACTTATCTAGCAGAGCAGCAGGCCCAAGGAAAGATGCAGTAGCTCAGATCCAACACTGGAACATTGACAAGGAGCAAGGAAGACAGACTCAGGTGGAGCTAAATAGCAAGGCAGCCAACGAGCTCACCAAAACACCTGAGGGAGGAAGCCCAGAGACTGCAATACCACTTGTGACCACAGAAGTGAACTCAGCCACAGAATTCACAACAGTACCCCCCCCTTGAGGAGGGGTCACCGAACCCTCACCAGAACCCCCAGGCCGACCAGGATGAGCCACATGAAAGGCACGAACAAGATCTGGGGCATGGACATCAGAGGCAAAAACCCAGGAATTATCTTCCTGAGCATAACCCTTCCATTTGACCAGATACTGGAGTTTCCGTCTAGAGACACGAGAATCCAAAATCTTCTCCACAATATACTCCAATTCCCCCTCCACCAAAACAGGGGCAGGAGGCTCCACAGATGGAACCATAGGTGCCACGTATCTCCTCAACAACGACCTATGGAATACATTATGTATGGAAAAGGAGTCTGGGAGGGTCAGACGAAAAGACACCGGATTGAGAATCTCAGAAATCCTATACGGACCAATAAAACGAGGTTTAAATTTAGGAGAGGAAACCTTCATAGGAATATGACGAGAAGATAACCAAACCAGATCCCCAACACGAAGTCGGGGTCCCACACGGCGTCTGCGATTAGCGAAAAGCTGAGCCTTCTCCTGGGACAAGGTCAAATTGTCCACTACCTGAGTCCAGATCTGCTGCAACCTGTCCACCACAGAATCCACACCAGTACAGTCCGAAGACTCAACCTGTCCTGAAGAGAAACGAGGATGGAACCCAGAATTGCAGAAAAATGGAGAGACCAAGGTAGCCGAGCTGGCCCGATTATTAAGGGCGAACTCAGCCAACGGCAAAAATGACACCCAATCATCCTGGTCAGCGGAAACAAAACATCTCAGATATGTTTCCAAGGTCTGATTGGTTCGTTCGGTCTGGCCATTAGTCTGAGGATGGAAGGCCGAGGAGAAAGACAGGTCAATGCCCATCCTACCACAAAAGGCTCGCCAGAACCTCGAGACAAACTGGGAACCTCTGTCAGAAACAATATTCTCAGGAATGCCATGTAAACGAACCACATGCTGGAAGAACAAAGGCACCAAATCAGAGGAGGAAGGCAATTTAACCAAGGGCACCAGATGGACCATTTTAGAAAAGCGATCACAGACCACCCAAATGACCGACATTTTTTGAGAAACGGGAAGGTCAGAAATGAAATCCATCGAAATATGTGTCCAAGGCCTCTTCGGGACCGGCAAGGGCAAAAGCAACCCACTGGCACGTGAACAGCAGGGCTTAGCCCTAGCACAAATTCCACAGGACTGCACAAAAGCACGCACATCCCGTGACAGAGATGGCCACCAGAAGGAACTAGCAACCAACTCCCTAGTACCAAAGATTCCTGGATGACCGGCCAGCACCGAACAATGAAGTTCAGAGATAACTTTACTAGTCCACCTATCAGGGACGAACAGTTTCTCGGCCGGACAACGATCAGGTTTATTAGCCTGAAATTTCTGCAACACTCTCCGCAAATCAGGGGAGATGGAAGACACAATGACTCCTTCCTTGAGGATACTCGCCGGCTCAGATAACCCCGGAGAGTCGGGCACAAAACTCCTAGACAGAGCATCCGCCTTCACATTTTTAGAGCCCGGAAGGTATGAAATCACAAAATCAAAACGAGCAAAAAATAACGACCAACGGGCCTGTCTAGGATTCAAGCGCTTGGCAGACTCAAGATAAGTAAGGTTCTTATGATCAGTCAATACCACCACGCGATGCTTAGCACCCTCAAGCCAATGACGCCACTCCTCGAATGCCCACTTCATGGCCAGCAACTCTCGGTTGCCCACATCATAATTACGCTCAGCAGCAGAAAATTTCCTGGAAAAGAAAGCACATGGTTTGAACACTGAGCAACCAGAACCTCTCTGTGACAAAACCGCCCCTGCACCAATCTCAGAAGCATCAACCTCGACCTGGAACGGAAGAGAAACATCAGGTTGACACAACACAGGGGCACAGCAAAAACGACGCTTCAACTCCTGAAAAGCTTCCACGGCAGCAGAAGACCAATTAACCAAATCAGCACCCTTCTTGGTCAAATCGGTCAATGGTCTGGCAATGCTAGAAAAATTACAGATGAAGCGACGATAAAAATTAGCAAAGCCCAGGAATTTCTGCAGACTTTTTAGAGATGTCGGCTGAGTCCAATCCTGGATGGCCTGAACCTTAACCGGATCCATCTCGATAGTAGAAGGGGAAAAGATGAACCCCAAAAATGAAACTTTCTGCACACCGAAGAGACACTTTGATCCCTTCACGAACAAGGAATTAGCACGCAGTACCTGGAAAACCATTCTGACTTGCTTCACATGAGACTCCCAATCATCTGAGAAGATCAAAATGTCATCCAAGTAAATAATCAAGAATTTATCCAGATACTCACGGAAAATGTCATGCATAAAAGACTGAAAAACAGATGGAGCATTGGCAAGTCCGAACGGCATCACCAGATACTCAAAATGACCCTCGGGCGTATTAAATGCCGTTTTCCATTCATCTCCCTGCCTGATTCTCACCAGATTATACGCACCACGAAGATCAATCTTAGTAAACCAACTAGCCCCCTTAATCCGAGCAAACAAGTCAGAAATCAATGGCAAGGGATACTGAAACTTAACAGTGATCTTATTAAGAAGGCGGTAATCAATACACGGTCTTAGCGAACCATCCTTCTTGGCTACAAAAAAGAACCCTGCTCCCAATGGTGACGACGATGGGCGAATATGTCCCTTCTCCAGGGACTCCTTCACATAACTGCGCATAGCGGTGTGTTCAGGTACGGACAAATTAAATAAACGACCCTTAGGGAATTTACTACCAGGAATCAAATCGATAGCACAATCACAATTCCTATGCGGAGGTAGGGCATCAGACTTGGACTCTTCAAATACATCCTGAAAGTCAGACAAGAACTCTGGGATGTCAGAAGGAATGGATGACGAAATAGACAAAAATGGAACATCACCATGTACTCCCTGACAACCCCAGCTGGTTACCGACATAGAGTTCCAATCCAATACTGGATTATGGGTTTGTAGCCATGGCAACCCCAACACGACCACATCATGCAAATTATGCAGTACCAGAAAGCGAATAACTTCCTGATGTGCAGGAGCCATGCACATGGTCAGCTGGGCCCAGTACTGAGGCTTATTCTTGGCCAAAGGTGTAGCATCAATTCCTCTCAACGGAATAGGACACCGCAAAGGCTCCAAGAAAAATCCACAACGTTTAGCATAATCCAAATCCATCAGATTCAGGGCAGCGCCTGAATCCACAAACGCCATGACAGAATACGATGACAAAGAGCACATTAAGGTAATGGACAAAAGGAATTTGGACTGTACAGTACCAATAACGGCAGAGCTATTGAACCGCCTAGTGCGTTTAGGACAATTAGAAATAGCATGAGTAGAATCACCACAATAGAAACACAGTCTGTTCAGACGTCTGTGTTCTTGCCGTTCTACTTTAGTCATAGTCCTGTCGCACTGCATAGGCTCAGGTTTACTCTCAGACAATACCGCCAGATGGTGCACAGATTTACGCTCGCGCAAGCGACGACCGATCTGAATGGCCAAGGACATAGACTCATTCAAACCAGCAGGCATAGGAAATCCCACCATTACATCCTTAAGAGCTTCAGAGAGACCCTTTCTGAACAAAGCCGCTAGTGCAGATTAATTCCACAGAGTGAGTACTGACCACTTCCTAAATTTCTGACAATATACTTCTACATCATCCTGACCCTGGCATAAAGCCAGCAGATTTTTCTCAGCCTGATCCACTGAATTAGGCTCATCGTAAAGCAATCCCAGCGCCTGGAAAAATGCATCAACATTACTCAATGCAGAATCTCCTGGTGCAAGAGAAAACGCCCAGTCCTGTGGGTCGCCGCGCAAAAAAGAAATAATAATCAAAACCTGTTGAATAGGATTACCAGAAGAATGAGGTTTCAAGGCCAAAAATAGCTTACAATTATTTCTGAAGCTCAGGAACTTAGTTCTGTCACCAAAAAACAAATCAGGAATCGGAATTCTTGGTTCTAGCATCGATTTCTGATCAATAGTATCTTGAATCTTTTGTACATTTACAACGAGATTATCCATTGAGGAGCACAGAGCCTGAATATCCATGTCCACAGCTGTGTCCTGAAGCACTCTAATGTCTAGGGGAAAAAAAAGACTGAAGACAGAGCTAAGAAAAAAAAATGATGTCAGGATTTCTTTTTTCCCTCTATTGGGAATCATTGGTGTGGCTCCTTGTACTGTTATGGCTGGCAATCAGGCAACACAGCGTGCAGTAATCAGCGCACATACAGAGATCTGGCAATAACCAAAAACAATAGGACGAGCTCTGAGACGTGGAATCTCTGTAGACTGCAGTACCTGATCTATCCTCACACAACTATAAGCAGCAGTGGATTGCGCCTATCACTACCTATGCAACTCGGCACTGCCTGAGGAGCTGACTAGCCTGAAGATAGAAATACAAGCCTGACTTACCTCAGAGAAATACCCCAAAGGAATAGGCAGCCCCCCACATATAATGACTGTTAGCAAGATGAAAAGACAAACGTAGGAATGAAATAGATTCAGCAAAGTGAGGCCCGATATTCTAGACAGAGCGAGGATAGCAAAGAGAACTATGCAGTCTACAAAAAACCCTAAAACGAAAACCACGCAAAGGGGCAAAAAGACCCACCGTGCCGAACTAACAGCACGGCGGTGCACCCCTTTGCTTCTCAGAGCTTCCAGCAAAAGTTAATAGCAAGCTAGACAGAAAAAACAGAAAACAAACTAGAAGCACTTATCTAGCAGAGCAGCAGGCCCAAGGAAAGATGCAGTAGCTCAGATCCAACACTGGAACATTGACAAGGAGCAAGGAAGACAGACTCAGGTGGAGCTAAATAGCAAGGCAGCCAACGAGCTCACCAAAACACCTGAGGGAGGAAGCCCAGAGACTGCAATACCACTTGTGACCACAGAAGTGAACTCAGCCACAGAATTCACAACAGTCTGGGTTGTAGAGACGGTGTCTTCCGCTCCAAGGTGTTCTCCAGGTTGCCTCTCCATAGCTTCGATCTTCTAGCTCTCGTTAAGTAGTTGTTGAAACAACACTGCATTAGGCCTACAAGTTGGGTCTGGGTTGAAGAGACGGTGTCTTCCGCTCCAAGGTGTTCTCCAGGTTGCCTCTCCATAGCTTCGATCTTCTAGCTCTCGTTAAGTAGTTGTTGAAACAACACTGCATTAGGCCTACAAGTTGGGTCTGGGTTGTAGAGACGGTGTCTTCCGCTCCAAGGTGTTCTCCAGGTTGCCTCTCCATAGCTTCGATCTTCTAGCTCTCATTAAGTAGTTGTTGAAACAACACTGCATTAGGCCTACAAGTTGGGTCTGGGTTGTAGAGATGGTGTCTTCCGCTCCAAGGTGTTCTCCAGGTTGCCTCTCCATAGCTTCGATCTTCTAGCTCTCGTTAAGTAGTTGTTGAAACAACACTGCATTAGGCCTACAAATTGGGTCTGGGTTGTAGAGACGGTGTCTGCCGCTCCAAGCTGTTCTCCAGGTTGCCTTTCCATAGCTTCGATCTTCTAGCTCTCGTTAAGTAGTTGTTGAAACAACACTGCATTAGGCCTACAAGTTGGGTCTGGGTTGTAGAGACGGTGTCTTCCGCTCCAAGGTGTTCTCCAGATTGCCTTTCCTGAGCTTCTATCTTCAGGCTCTTGTTAAATAGTTGTTAAATGGAACAACTGCATTTGGCCTACTATTTGGGTTGGGGCCTACTAACAGTGTCTGCCGCTCCTTGCTGTTCTGCTGGTTTCCTGTCCTGAAATTCCATTTTCAGGCTCTCGTTAAGTAGTTGTTAATGTTAGACTGCATTTGGCCTAATGGGTGGGTTGGGGCCTACTCTCTGTGTCAGCCTCTCATTACAGTTGTCCTTCACTGAACAAAGCAATGCCCCCTGGTTAGTCCTGTTACCAATTTTGAACTGCATTTAGCCCACTTTATTCTTTGGGCCTATATCTGTGTTTCCTCCTCATCCTGCCCATTGCCCAGCCAGTGATAGATGAGTCTGCTGGTACATTGACCCATAACGCAACATTCCCCGTGCACGCTACACAGCAAGATTGTGACCCTGCTGAAAGTCAGGTTCCTCTTCCCGCATACCATACCACCTTGCACGGGGAAAAAGAGGAAGGTGCAGATGAAAGTGCAGGTTCCTTCATCAGGTGGGGGAGGAATATTCGTTGGCGATGTCACTGGCACAGGGCCCCTCATAGTACGCAAAAGTGTCGCTGCCGGTGGGAGGTGCCCCCACCGTGCAAACACACAACCGTACTTTGAGGGGCCCTGTGCCAGTGCCAATGCCAACGAGTGGGCCCCCCCTGCTTGCTCAGGATCACAGCACTTGCAAAATTGAAATACTTACCTCTCCCTGCTCCACTGCCGTGACGTGGTCCAGATTTCCTGGGCCCACTAAATACTTGAACCAGCCCTACCCCCCACAACTTTAGCCAAATGACCCCCAATTTCCAATGCCTTACTGTTATTTTAATGTAAATTAAGATTGACAAGCTTCAGTAACAAGAATGGATGTTTTTGCCATTAAAATGGGCACTGTACATGTTTTCCTGGCCTCCACTCACTGCCGACTATGCTCCCCCATTGACTTGCATTGGGTTTCGTGTTTCGGTCGATCCCCGACTTTTCGCGATAATCGGCCGATTCCACTCGACTCGACTGTTGAGATAGTCGGGTTTCGCGAAACCCAACTCGACCCTAAAAAACTAAAAGTCGCTCAACTCTATTCCCCACTGTAGTTTGAAAAATGACCTAGGTCCATAAAGATCGTCCTTTCTCCTCCAATTATACATTTTGTCAGTAATGTAACTATAACCCACAATGTTATGTGTATTGAGGAAATCATCCAGCTCTTTTTTAAAAGTTATCACAGTGTCTGCCATTACTACCTCTTGTGGTAGGGCATGTAACAGTCTGACTGCTCAAACTGTTATGAACCCTTTTCCATTTAGCTGCCGGAATCGTATTTCCCCCTGTAATGAGTGCCCCTTGGTCCTTTAGTATGGTCCTTGGAAGGAATAAGTTGTGTAAGTCCACTGTACTGATCACGCATATATTTACACATGTAAATGAAATCTCCCCTGTGACGTCTTTTTTCTAAGCTAAACAAGCCAACCTTTTTCAGCCTCTCATCATATAAGACGCTTTCCATCTCTTGTAAAAATCTAATTGCCCGCCTTTGAACTGACTCTAATTTCTGATATCCATTTTAAAATGTGGAGCTCAAAACTGGATCCCATGTTCTAGATGTGGCCTCACCAGTGATTTATAAAATGGCAACAATACCTTGGGATCATAGGAATTTATTTATCTTTCTATATATCCTAAAATATTGTTTGCTTTTGTACCTGATGCTGGACATTGAGTACTGCTGCTCAGCTTACTTGTAATCAGAATACCCAAGTCCTCCTTTTTTGTGGTCCCAAGTATAATCCGATTTAATGTATATACAGCAATAGGATTACTCTGCCCTAGGTGCATTACTTTACATTTATCTATATTAAACCTTATTTGCCAAGTATTAGACCATTCAGACATCTTATTCAGATCGTTTTGCAATATTGTAGACTGGCACCTTACTCTGAATCTCACCCACTGTCATTAGTAAAGAGGCTAAAAATAATCTGTCCTAGCACAGATCCCTGCCTTACCCCACTGCTGACTATATCTCATTTAGATAACGTGCCATTTATGATGACACTTTGCTTGCTGTCATTTAGCCAATTCTTTACCCTTCTGCATATAATTTCCTCCAGTCCTTGCCACTTTAGCTTCAGTATAAGGCCGCCGTCACACTTGCGAGTTTTACGGACGTAAGAGCGCAGAAACTACGTCCGTAAAACTTGCATAACATACGGCACAATGATTCTCAATGGGTCTAGTCCTATCAGCCGTATATTACGGATCCGTAATATACGGCGTTCTACGGCTGTAGAAAATCGCAGCATGCTGCGTTTGTCACCGTATTGCGCAAAAAAAGCCAATGAAAGTCTATGGAAGCCCCAAAAATACGGATTACACACGGACCAGCAGTGTGACTTGCGAGAAATACGCAGCGGTGTTAGAGAGAAAAGCCGGCAATTCAGTGCGGTGTACAGTAAAATCACACTGACAGCTTACAGTAGAATAGGTAGAATAAATGTGTACACATAGAATAGGTATATATATATATATATATATATATATGTCAGTGAGACACATATATGTATTTATATTATTACTTCATACAGCGCTAGATAGATTTAAAGCCGGTAATTCAATTACCAGCTTTTGCTATCTCCTTCCCAAACCCGACATGATATGAGACATGGTTTACATACAGTAAACCATCTCATATCACGTTTTTTTGCATATTCCACACTACTAATGTTAGTAGTGTGTATATGCAAAATTTGGCCTTTCTAGCTATTAAATTAAAGGGTTAAATGGCGGAAAAAATTGGCGTGGGCTCCCGTGCAATTTTCTCTGCCAGAGTAGTAAAGCCAGTGACTGAGGGCAGATATTAATAGCCTGGAGAGGGTCCACGGTTATTGGCCCCCCTGGCTAAAAACATCTGCCCCCAGCCACCCCAGAAAAGGCACATCTGGAAGATGCGCCTATTCTGGCACTTGGCCACTCTCTTCCCATTCCCGTGTAGCGGTGGGATATGGGGTAATGAAGGGTTAATGCCACCTTGCTATTGTAAGGTGACATTAAGCCAGATTAATAATGGAGAGGCGTCAATTATGACACCTATCCATTATTAATCCAATACTAGTAAAGGGTTAAAAAAAACACACACACATTATTAAAAATTATTTTAATGAAAAAATCACAAAGGTTGTTGTAATAATTTATTCTACGCTCAATCCACTCACTGAAGACCATCGATCTGTACCAAAGTCAAAATAATAAACCAACAATATACATACCTTCCGAAGAACTGTAACGTGCAACGATGTAAATCCATCTGAAGGGGTTAAAAAATTTTGCAGCCAGGAGTTCTGCTAATGCAGCGATGCTCCTTGCTGCAAAACCCCGGAGAATGAAGGTAAAGTAGGTCAATCACCTATATTTACCTTCATTCGCGGTGAGGCGCCCTCAGCTGGCTGTTCCTAGATCATGGGAACTTTCCTAGAAAGCTCCCAGGCTCGAGTTCATATGTGGCGCCCTCTGCTGGTTGTCCTCATATGAACTCGAGCCAGGGAGCTTTCTAGGAAAGTTCCCACGATCTAGGGACAACCAGCAGAGGGCGCCTCACTGCAAATGCAGGTAAATATAGGTCATTGACCTACTTTACCTTCATTCCCCAGGGTTTTGCAGCAAGGAGCAACGCTGCATAAGCAGAGCTCCTTGCTGCAAAATATTTTAACCCCTTCAGATGGATTTACATCGTTGGACGTTACAGATCTGCGGAAGGTATGGATATTGTTGGTTTATTATTTTTTTTTTGTTACAGATCGAGGGTCTTCAGTGATTGGATTGAGCGTAGAATAAAATATTACAACAACCTTTGTTTTTATTTCATTAAAATAATTTTTAATAATGTGTTTGTGTATTTTTTAACCCTTTACTAGTATTGGATTAATAATGGATAGGTGTCATAATTGACGCCTCTCCATTATTAATTTGGCTTAATGTCACCTTACAATAGCAAGGTGGCATTAACCCTTCATTACCCCATATCCCACCGCTACACGGGAATGGGAAGAGAGTGGCCAAGTGCCAGAATAGGCGCATCTTCCAGATGTGCCTTTTCTGGGGTGGCTGGGGGCAGATGTTTTTAGCCAGGGGGGGCCAATAACCGTGGACCCTTTCCAGGCTATTAATATCTGCCCTCAGTCAATGGCTTTACTACTCTGGCAGAGAAAATTGCGCGGTAGCCCACGCCAATTTTTTCCACCATTTAACCCTTTAATTTAGTAGATAGAACGGCCAAATTTTGCATATACACACTACTAACATTAGTAGTGTGGAATATGCAAAAAAAAAGGTGATATGAGTTGGTTTACTGTATGTAAACCATGTCACAAATCATGTCGGGTTTAGGAAGGAGATAGCAAAAGCCGGTAATTGAATTACCGGCTTTAAAGCTATCTAGCGCTGTATGAAGTAATAACATATATACATATATGTGTCTAATGACATATATATATATATATATATATATATATATATAGACAGTATATATATATATAAAAATTTTTTTTTTTTTTAACACATGGATCCCTTGTATAGCCGTGTGTTGGTTTTGCAAGCCTGCGAGAAAAACACGCAGTACCATGCGGATTACACACGGAGGATGCCATGTGCAAAATACGCTGACACACCCTGCCTACGGAAGAGCTACGGACCACTTTTTTGGGGACTTTTCAGCGTATTACGGCCGTAATATACGGACCGTATTGTCTTACGCCAAGTGTGACGCCGGCCTAAGGCTGTTATGTGGTTCAGTATCAAATGACTTTTCAAAGTCCAGATAAATTACATCAGTTGCATTACCAACATGCAGATTTAGGCCCGCGTCACACTGGCGTTATAAACGGCCGAGTGCAATGCGATAAAAAATCGCATTGCACTCGGACCAGCAGCCGACTTTTTTCGGCCGTTTTACTTGGTCCGAGACAATCGCAGCATGCTGTGATTGTCTCAGACCGAGGAAAACTCTCGGCTCACTCGCACCCATATAAGCCTATGGGTGCGAGTGAGACAGCGCACACCACTCGGATATCATTCAAGTAATGTGCGCTGTAAGCGGACCCCAGCAATGGAGGAGATGGAGAAATTCATTTCTCCGCCTCCTCCGCAGCTGTGCTCCGATCCTCCCTATGCGAGAGAATCGGAGCACAGACGCATGACACTCGGCTCCGACTCTGCTGCGAGCAGGAGCCGAGGGTCATTAGCATATCGCATCCGATGATCTCGCATCGGATGCGATGCGCCAGTGTGAAGCTGGCCTTACACTTACCTCCTCACAGAAACCCAACATAGTGGTTAGACACAACATATCTTTCATGAATCCATGGTGAATTTTGATTTTTACCTTGCTGAAAGATCACTTAACAACCAGGTTATTTGTGAACATGGATGAAAAGTGTCTGTTTAACCCCTTCATGACCTTGGGATTTTCCTTTTTTCTGTGTTCGTTTTTCGCTCCCCTCCTTCCCAGAGCCATAACTTTTTTATTTTTCCGTCAATATGGCCATGTGAGGGCTTATTTTTTGTGCGAAACAAGTTGTACTTTTGAACGACATCATTAGTTTTAGCATGTCGTGTACTAGAAACTGGAAAAAAAATTCCAAGTGCATTGAAATTGCAAAAAAAGTGCAATCCCACTCTAGTTTTTTGTTTGGCTTTTTTGCTAGGTTCACTAAATGCTAAAACTGACCTGCCATTATGATTTTCCAGGTCATTACCAGTCCATAGACACCTAACATGACTAGGTTATTTTTTATCTAAGTGGTGAAAAAAAATTCCAAACTTTGCTAAAAAGTTTCTGATACCCGTAGCCTCCCCATTTATCATGATCTGGGGTCAATTAAGGGCTTTTTTTTGCATGCCGAGCTGGCATTTTTAATGATACCATTTTGGTGCAGATATGTTCTGTTGATCGCCCATTATTGCATTTTAATGCAATGTCGCCGCGACCAAAAACACGTAATTCTGGCGTTTTGAATTTTTTTCTCACTACGCTGTTTAGCGATCAGGTAAATGCTTTTTTTTATTGATATATCAGGCGATTCTGAACTCAGCGATACCAAATATGTTTTTTTTTTATTGATTTATTTTGAATGGAACGAAAGGGGGGTGATTTAAACTTTTATATTTTTTTATTCTTTTCACTTTTTTTTACTTTTTTTTTACTTTTGCCTTGCTTCAACAGCCTCCATAGAAGGCTAGAAGCTGGCACAACTAGATCACCTCTGCTACATAGCAGCAATCATCAGATCGCTGCTATGCAGCAGAAAAGCAGGTGTGCTATGAGCGCCGACCACAGGGTGGTGCTCACAGCTAACCAGGATCAGTAACCATAGAGGTCTCAAGGACCTCTATAGTTACTATGCAGAAGCATCGCTGACCCCGAATCATGTGATGGGGTCAGCGATGCGCTCATTTCCGTCCGGATGGACGGAAGCACCGGTTAAATGCCGCTGTCAGCGTTTGACAGCGACATTTAACATAGTAACATAGTAAGGCCGAAAAAAGACATTTGTCCATCCAGTTCAGCCTATATTCCATCATAATAAATCCCCAGATCTACGTCCTTCTACAGAACCTAATAATTGTATGATACAATATTGTTCTGCTCCAGGAAGACATCCAGGCCTCTCTTGAACCCCTCGACTGAGTTCGCCATCACCACCTCCTCAGGCAAGCAATTCCAGATTCTCACTGCCCTAACAGTAAAGAATCCTCTTCTATGTTGGTGGAAAAACCTTCTCTCCTCCAGACGCAAAGAATGCCCCCTTGTGCCATTTAACTAGTTAATAGCGGCGGGTGAATCACAATTTCACCTGCCGCTATTGCAGGCACATATCAGCTGTTCAAAACAGCTGACATGTCCTGGCTTTGATGCGGGCTCATCGCCGGAGCCCTGCATCAAAGCGGGGGATCTGACCTCTGACGTACTATCCCGTCCGAGGTCAGAAAGGGGTTAACATCTCAGCCTTTTCCTTGTCCTCTATAATTATCCTGTTTTCGTCTTTTAAGGGGCCGATACCATCTGTTTTTTTTCTTTTTGCCATTGTTATAAAAAATTTTGAAATTAATTTAAATGTCATGGGTTATATGTTTCTCTGTAGATAACTTTGCTAGCTTGAATTCTTTCTTATATTTCTTACTTAGATCTTTATACTCCTGAAATGCTATTTCTGTTTTCCCTTCATTCAGGATTTTGAATGCACTTTGTTTTTGTCTTATTAAACTTTGTACTGCCTTATTAATCCATAATGGTTTCTTTTTATTCCTTGACATTTTATTGCCGAAGGATATAAGTTTTCTACAGGATTCTAGTAGTATTTCCTTAAACATGCCCCATTTATGTTCGGTTTCCCCCGTTACCATGACATGGTTCACTTCCAGGTTCCAGGTTTTTGCAGTGCTGCTTTGGAAAGTTTGATTGAAAATAAAATTGAAACTTACCATATTATGGTCACTGCTTTAAAATTGCTCCCTGATCTGTAGACCTGAAACTGTATCTGGTTTATTTGACAGAACCATATGCAGCAGATTACCTTCCCTGGTTGGTTCGTCTACCAACTGAGAGAGGTAATTATCCTGAAGTGTGGATAAAAACTTGCAGCTTTTAGCATAACCAGAAGATTCTGTGTCCCATTGAATGTCTGGATAGATAAAA
This sequence comes from Ranitomeya imitator, assembly GCF_032444005.1. NCBI lineage: Eukaryota > Metazoa > Chordata > Amphibia > Anura > Dendrobatidae > Ranitomeya > Ranitomeya imitator. The sequence continues at coordinate 1,078,403,484 of NC_091282.1, read as the reverse complement.
TCCCCCATAATAAGGTCCCTATTATATGCTGACTTTTTAATTTGTTGCAGCCTTTCATCCTCTATCTGCTCAGCTATGTTAGGAGGTTTGTAGCAAACTCCAATTAGCAGCTTTCCATTATTACCATCCCAATGTACATTACCCATACTAACTCTTCATTGTCACACATCCCCCCAATGTCATCATTGAGCAGTGGTTTTAAGTTGGATTTTACAAAAATACATACCGTATATACTCGAGTATAAGCCGACCCGAGTATAAGCTGACCCCCCTAATTTTGTCACAAAAAACTGGGAAAACTTATTGACTCGAGTATAAGCCTAGGATGGGAAATGCAGCAGCTACCGGTGAATTTCAAAAATAAAAATAGATGCTCCATACCGTTCATTATTGCCCCATAAGATGCTCCATATAAAGCTGTGCCACATATAATGCTCCATACTGTTCATTATTGCCCCATAGATATAAAGCTGTGCCATATAGTGCTCTGCACCATTCATTATTGCCCCATAGATGTGCCATATAAAGCTGTGCCATATAGTGCTCTGCACCGTTCATTATTGCCTCATAGATGTGCCATATAAAGCTGTGCCATATAGTGCTCTGCACTGTTCATTATTGCCCCATATATGTGCCATATAAAGCTGTGCCATATAGTGCTCTGCACCGTTCATTTTTGTCCCATAGCTGTGCCATATAGTGCTCTGCACCGTTCATCATTGCCCCATAGCTGTGCCATATAGTGCTCTGCGCCATTCATTATTGCCCCATAGCTGCCATATAGTGCTCTGCGCCGTTCATTATTGCCCCATAGCTGCCATATAGTGCTCTGCGCCGTTCAGTATTGCCCCATAGCTGCCATATAGTGCTCTGCGCCGTTCATTATTGCCCTATAGCTTCCATATATTGCTCTGCGCTGTTCAGTATTGCCCCATAGCTGCCATATAGTGCTCTGCGCCGTTCAGTATTGCCCCATAGCTGCCATATAGTGCTCTGCGCCGTTCAGTATTGCCCCATAGCTGCCATATAGTGCTCTGCGCCGTTCATTATTGCCCCATAGCTGCCATATAGTGCTCTGCGCCGTTCAGTATTGCCCCATAGCTGCCATATAGTGCTCTGCGCCGTTCATTATTGCCCCATAGCTGCCATATATTGCTCTGCGCTGTTCAGTATTGCCCCATAGCTGCCATATAGTGCTCTGCGCCATTCAGTATAGCCCCATAGCTGCCATATAGTGCTCTGCGCCGTTCATTATTGCCCCATAGCTGCCATATAGTGCTTGCGCCATTCAGTATTGCCCCATAGCTGCCATATAGTGCTCTGCGCCGTTCAGTATTGCCCCATAGCTGCCATATAGTGCTCTGCGCTGTTCAGTATTGCCCCATAGCTGCCATATAGTGCTCTGCGCCATTCAGTATTGCCCCATAGCTGCCATATAGTGCTCTGCGCCGTTCATTATTGCCCCATAGCTGCCATATAGTGCTTGCGCCGTTCAGTATTGCCCCATAGCTGCCATATAGTGCTCTGCGCCGTTCAGTATTGCCCCATAGCTGTGCCATAGAAATCTGTGCCATTGCTGCTGCTGCTGCAATAAAAAAAAAAACGCCATACTCACCTCTCTTGCTTGCAGCTCCCAGCGTCCGGTCCCGGCGTCTCTCTGCTCTGACTGATCAGGCAGAGGGCACTGCGCACACTATATGCGTCATTGCGCCCTCTGACCTGCACAGTCAGAGAGGAGAGACGCCGGGAAGATGGAGCGGCGCCCGGCGGGTGAAATGTGGACAGGTGAATATTACATACTTACCTGCTCCCAGCATCCCGCTCCCTCTGCCTGTCACACGGTCTTCAGTGCCGCAGCCTCTTCCTCTATCAGCGGTCACCGGCACCGCTGATTAGAGAAATGAATATGCGGCTCCACCCCTATGGGAGGTGGAGCCGCGTATTCATTTCTCTAATGAGCGGTCCCACGTGACCGCTGAAGAGGAGAAGAACTGCAGCACCGAAGACCATAGGACAGGCAGGGGGAGCGCCAGGATCACCGGGACTAGGTGAGTATGCCTCAGCGCCCTCTCCCCCTCACTCGCCGACCCTGCCACCCACCGTGACTCGAGTATAAGCCGAGAGGGGCACTTTCAGCCCAAAATTTTGGGCTGAAAATCTCGGCTTATACTCGAGTATATACGGTACCCCTTCACAATTTCTGCCTTTTCTGTAATTTCTAAATGTAGTGTAACCATCTACCTTTGTCACCCAGTTATTTTTGTTTGCGAGACTTCTTGCATTTCTAGCAGACATTTAATACTATTAGTACATTTGTTACTCCAACTCAGCTCTCTACTTTCCTTGCATATCCCAGTCGTAACTAAATCCTAATTGACCCCTACTGTCTCACCCTCTTTGCCTATCTATCCCCTTATTAGCACAACTACCCTCCTTCGCCCCAGATCCTACTTTAAAAGCTCCTCCATCCGAAAGACCATTTTTTCCCAAGCACAACTGCATCCTCCCCATTAACGTGACTCCTGTCCCTACCATACAGCCTGTAGCTGACAGAGAAGTCAGCCTAGTTCCCAATGAACCCAAACCCTTTCTTCCTGCACCAATTTCTAATCCATTTATTTATCTCCCTAAGCTCACGCTATCTTTCCAGTGACAATCGTGGCACTGGCAGTATTTCTGAAAACACCACCTCGGAGGTCCTGGCCTTCTGCTCCTCAACTAGTTCCTTTCATCATTTTTAAGGACTTTCCATCTCACTCTAACTTTGGCATTGGTACCAATTATCATGATCACTGGGTTTTTCCCAGCCTCACCCAGCAATCTGTCTATCCGATCCGCAATATGTCAAACCTAAGCACCCGGCAGGCAACACATGATAGAGTCCCCTAACACCAACATCTGTTTTGCCTTCACTCCTATCCCCCTCCTTATTACAGCAGCATTCCTTTACTTGTATTACAATGTGATGTAGCAGTTTCACATAGCAAACCTTGGTCATGGGACAGATGTCGCTGTTAAATTTGTGGTGCAGCCCCAGCTTAAACTCTTTTTTTCTGTTTTGACCTGTTCTTGTTCACCACTTAAAAGAAAACACAGTCATTTTAACTCTAATCAGTTCTCTATTTTTTGCATATTTTCTTATGTAATTGATTTGTCTTTACTTTGGAAAAGTAATCATTAATAATGAGCTTGCTTCCATTTTTACAGCCTGCATTTCTGCACATGGATGTTATTGACTTTGAAGCCTATTGAGAAAGTGAACTTTAGCAGTTTCCTTTTCCCTGCTGAAGTGACAGGTAGCACCATATGATTGATTACAGAGCTCCAATCCATTTGTATGTAGCTCTGTTTATTGTATCAGATTTCCCCCTTGAAATATATACAGTTTATCACTTTTTTGCTGTGTCACTTTTAAATCTTATTAGTATTTTTTAATTCAATTTTATTGAATTTTGTCAGAGAATCAATAAGTCTAATGTCTAGAATACCAGTCCATTAATAGACTAAATAGAAATTATAAAAATTATTGAGAACTTTTATACCACAACAAACATAGGAGAGATAAAGTCAGTGACCACAACAATCACATGTCCCTCTTTCTGTTGAACCTGATTACCTAACCACATGATCAGCAAATGTCCAGAACCTTTCATGTCCCCAAATGCTATTACATATCACATGTCCCTCTTTCTGTTGAACCTGATTACCTAACCACATGATCAGCAAATGTCCAGAACCTTTCATGTCCCCAAATGCTATTACATTGCAGATATAATAATAATCTTTATTTTTATATAGCGCTAACAAATTCCGCAGCGCTTTACAGTTTGCACACATTATCATCACTGTCCCCGATTGGGCTCACAATCTAGAATTCCTATCAGTATGTCTCTGGAATGTGGGAGGAAACCAGAGTGCCCGGAGGAAACCCACGCAAACACGGAGAGAACATACAAACTCTTTGCAGATATTGTCCTGGGTGGGATTAGAACCCAGGACCCCAGCGCTGCAAGGCTGTAGTGCTAACCACTGCGCCACCGTGCTGCCCAGATATAGGGTTATTCAACAGCCCTATACTGTCTGGCCACCTTACTGAAATTTCAGTTACCAGTAAGAAATTAATTTTTTTTCTATGAGTACTCACCAGAATTTCAGTCATAGAAGTATACTGGAGAGGATTTAACCACTGCTCACCACATTGTCAACTGTGGCTGTCAGTATAACCTGACTTTCTGATTGGCAAAAAATATGTTTCGTTTTGTATCGATCCTGTCACGTGCTTAGTCAGTTTTCATATCTTGCAGTAGAGCTGTCAGGCTGATAAGCAGAATGGGTTTACAAATGAGTACAATGCAGGATGAGCCTGGAAAATTGGCCCGTGGTGCTCCTTCGCTAAGAAATCAGATCAGCTATAATATTTCACAATGCTGCTATGAAAGCATCTCATCACATCTCAAGCTCTCTTAATTCTGGATGCAACCCATCTGTACAAAAAGGCAAATGCAATTCTGGGATGTATTAACAGAAGCATACAGTCTAGATCACGTGAAGTCATTATTGCCCTCTACTCCTCTTTGGTCAGACCTCATCTGGAATACTGTGTCCAGTTTTGGGCACCACATTTTAAAGAAGACATCAACAAACTGGAGCAAGTTCAGAGAAGAGCGACCAGAACGGTGACCGGTGTGAAAACCATGTCCTATGAGGAACGGTTACAGGATCTGGGAACGTTTAGCTTGCAGAAAAGAAGACTGAGAGGAGACTTAATAGCTTCAGCAAATATCTCAGTGCCAGGAGTGGTCACACACAGCTCCTGGCACCTTAACCCCCCCAAAATGCTGCGATTTAATTTTATCTCAGCATTCCGGGAGCCGAAGAGGGATGACAGCCCCTCTGCCTTTGGATTGGAGACCCCACTGCATGACGCAGGGTCCCGATCTTTGCCAAGACAACATCCAGGTCACCAAATCTAGGAAAGTTGCTTCATCATGTGCAATGCATGATCAGCAACTTTCTTTGTCAGTACAGTACTCATCCCCATGCTGTACAAGTGATCAGCTTGCAAAAAATCCCATAAAGGGATAAAGTAAAAAAGTAAAGAAAAGTAAACATTTTTTTTAAAATAATTATAAAAATATTTAAAAGAAATATCAAAAATAATAATAAAAAATCAAAAGATATTGTATCTATAAATACACATTTGTATGAAAAAATAAACAATAAAAGTACACATATTGGGTATCACCACGTCCGTAATGATATGATCTATAAAACTGTACCAGTAGTTAACCCCTTCAGTGAACGCCATAAAAAAATAAAAAATAAGGCAAAAAACAATGCTTTATCATCATACCGCCAAACAAAAAGTGGAAAACGCGATAAAAAATGCAGATATACATAAACATGATAGCGTTGAAAATGTCATCTTGTCCTGCAAAAAAAAAGCCGCCACGCAGCTTCATGAGCGGAAAGTAACAATGTTATAGCTCACAGAATAAAGCGATGCAATTATTTTTTCTACAATATAGTTTTTATTATGTAAAAGCGCCAAAACATAAATAAACTGTAAAATCAGGTATCACTGTAATTGTACTGATCCGAAGAATAAAACTGCATTATCAATTTTACCACACACGGAAAGCGATCAAAAGATTTCATGTGCTCGAAAATAGTACCAATAAAAATGTCAACTTGGGCAGCACGGTGGCTCAATGGTTAGCTCTGCAGACTGGCCGTGCTGGAGTCCTGGGTTCAAATCCCACCAAGGACAACATCTGCAAGGAGTTTGTATGTTCTTCCTGTGTTTGCGTGGGTTTCCTCTCTACATAAAGATTATTGTTATGATTATAACTTGTTCCGCAGAAAACAAGCCATTACATGACTCTGTGGGCAACGATATGGAAAATTATAGCTCTCAAAATATGGTGATGAAAAAACTTTTTTTGCAATGCAAAGCGTCCTTTAGTGTATGATAGCAGCCAAATACACTGCTCAAAAAAATAAAGGGAACAATAAAATTCCACATTTAGATATCACTGAATGAAATATTCCAGTTGTAAATCTTTATTCATTACATAGTGGAATGTGTTGAGAACAATAAAAGCTAAAAATGATCAATCGTAAATCACAACAAATATCCCACAGAGGTTTGAGTTGGAATGATGCAAAAATTGAAAGTGGAAAATGAAGTTGCAGGCTGATCCAACTTCAGTGGAAATGCCTCAATGCAAGGAAATGATGCATGTGGAGGCTCATGTGGCCTCCAAATGCCTGTATGATCTCTCTACAATGCCTGGGCATGCTTCAGATGAGGTGGCAGATGGCCTCTTAAAGGGATCTCCTCCCAGACCTGGACTAAAGCATCCACCAACTCCTGGACAGTCTGTGGTGCAACATGACATTGGTGGATGTTGCGAGACATGACGTCCCAGATGTGTTCAATTGGATTCATGTCTGGGAATGGGTGGGCCAGTCCATAGCTTCAATGCCTTTCTCTTGCAGGAACTGCTGACACGCTCCAGCCACATGAGGTCTGGCATTGTCCTGTATTAGGAGGAACCCAGGGCCAACCGCACCAGCATATAGTCTCACAAGGGGTCTGAGGATCTCATCTCGGTACCTAATGGCAGTCAGGCTACCTCTGGCGAGCATATGGAGGGCTGTGCGGCCCTCCGAAGAAATGCCACCCCACACCATTACTGACCCACTGCCAAACTGGTCATGCTGAAGGATGTTGCAGGCAGCAGATCGCTCTCCACTGCGTCTCCAGACTGTGTCAAGTCTGTCACATGTGCTCAGTGTGAACCTGCTTTTATCTGAGAAGAGCACAGGGCGACAGTGGCGAATTTGCCAATCCTGGTGTTCTGTGGCAAATGCCAAGTGTCCTGCACAGTGTTGGGCTGTGAGCACAACCCCCATCTGTGGACGTCGGGCACTCAGACCATCCTCATGGAGTCAGTTTCTAACCATTTGTGCAGACACATGCACATTTGTGGCCTGCTGGAGGTCATTTTGCAGGGCTCTGGCAGTGCTCCTCCTGTTCCTCCTTGCACAAAGGCAGAGGTAGAGGTCCTGCTGCTAGGTTGCTGCCTTCCTACGGCCCCCTCCACATCCCCTGGTGTACTGGCCTGTCTCCTGGTAGCGCCTCCAGCCTCTGAACACTACGCTGACAGACACAGCAAGCTTTGTGCCGCAGCTCGCATTGATGTGCCATCCTGGATGAGCTGCACTACCTGAGCCACTTGTGTGGGTTGTAGAGTCTGTCTCATGCTACCACGAGTGTGAAAGCACAACCAATATTCAAAAGTGACCAAAACATCAGCCAGAAAGCATTGGTACTTAAATGTGGTCTGTGGTCCCCACCTGCAGAACTACTCCTTTATTAAGTGTGTCTTGATAATTGCCAATAATGTTCATCTGTTGTCTATTCCATTTGCATAACAGCATGTGAAATTGATTGTCAAACAGTGTTTCTTCCTAAGTGGACAGTTTGATTTCACAGAAGTTTGATTTAATTGGAGTTATATTCTGTTGTTTAAGTGTTCCCTTTATTTTTTTCAGCAGTATATTTAATGGCTGAGTTAAATTTCTTTTTTTTGCAACATTTTGGAGAGCATACTATTTTTTGATCGCTTTCAGCATAAGGATAATATCACATTTATCCTGTGCTGTATACTGACCAGTTGAAGTAACCTGTCTGCAAGATTTTGTAATGAAAATTGAAGACATGACTGTATTAGCTCTCTTTTATTCATTACACCGATACCTTTGATAAATAAATCTGCTTTGTTGTTCATTTTTAATCACCATTTGAAGCTGTCTTCAAATTAGATTTTGGTGCACAGGGGTTGGACTGCAAACTGGAGCTTCTCCTCCTGGTCTATGACTTCCCGACACCCCTGCCTACCTCCGGACTATGAATGAAAGTTCACTGCTAAAAATCCAAACACAGGAGGCAGGTCATTCAAAAATCACAGGCAGGTAGAGGAGCTGTGATATCCCAATTCGGATGAAAACCCAGTGTACAGTCCACCCATAGTGCACTGAAATCTATTTAGCAGAAAACATCAAAAGGGGATTAAATAAGAATCGCAAAGTGGATTTCTTCACCAAAGATATCAAGTTAATCTGTTTTGCAATGTCATTACAGTGATGTATTTACTTTACACTTTTTAATAAATGAGTTGATGAGTTCCCTTTAACTGGGGGTGTCAGTTTACATTCCCAAATAACAATGTTTAAATTAAACTCCTAATGGATCCATTCCCTATATTGGGACAGATGGAGTCACCTTGGTAGATCACTAAGGGTACCGTCACACAGTGCAATTTTCATCGCTACAACGGTACGATCCGTGACGCTCCAGCATCGTAACAATATCGCTCCAGCGTCGTAGACTGCTGTCACACTTTGCAATCTACGACACTGGAACGATAATTTCATGACGTATGTGCGATGTAGAAGCCGTTGGTTACTATGCGCACATCGTATACGATATATGTTACACCATGCGATCATGCCGCCACAGCAGGACACTAGACGACGAAAGAAAGTTTCAAACGATCTGCTACGACGTACGATTCTCAGCGGGGTCCCTGATCGCAGGAGCATGTCAGACACTGCGATATCGTAACTATATCGCTCGAACGTCACAAATCGTGCCGTCGTAGCGATCAAAATTGCACTGTGTGACGGTACCCTTAGTTCGATTACACAATTGTGCACTAAAAGAGATGCCTAAAATGACAGCACGCTGCCAGAACAGGAGTAAGTGGGGTTGGCTATTTGCAGGACGAGAAAAGGTTTTCCGATATACAATATTTTTTTACATACAAATTTTGTATCTCTTTTTAGTAATTTTTGCATGTCAGTATGATGAAAAGGCTACATTTTTTTACATTGACCACATTAGATAAATAATTTAAAAATGTTATAGTGAGTAATTCTGAATGGTGTGATGTCAGTTATATGTTTTTTATTTGTTTTAAGTTTATTGATGTTTTGCATGAAACCTATGTTATTAGAAACAAAACATTTTTCATGTGATTTTTTTATCATTTTTCTATTTTATAGTGTTACATACTTTTTAAAAATTTTACTTAGAGCTACTAAGCACTTGCTGCAATGCATGAGAGCTGTCTGTTTTACATTGACACTTTGACTGTTAGACCCTGCTCCTGGCAAGTTCTAAAAAGGCACCAATGATGAACATGATAACCATCAATATTAACAATAGAATCTAGAAAGTTAAAAGGAAAATGCTGATTTTGATCATGGCTGAAGAATGTATAACACCCTTCTGCAGCACCTGATAGCTGGCTCTGATCTTGTCTGTGACATCAATGAAAAGATAAGAGCCAGAAAAGCAGGTTAATTTGCTGAATCACACTACTACATGGTGACTGGTCTGTCTATGCAGACAGACGAATCACAGCGATTGTTGGTCACGAACAAAGCTAAGTGGTCCTGGGCCAGCCTGCTTCTTGTCTCTGGTGTCTGGTAAAGCAGCCTTATACTAAACAATGACAGCTCAAAGGAAACCTGTCCCAGATATGTAGTTATTCTACAGGTTAATAGCTTTCTGAACTTGTCGAGCATTGGTATGTAGACCCCCAAATGAACATTATTCCTCCAGGTAACATACACGTTTCAGTCACAGGGTTGGTGCTGGTGCCGGTTCAGTCGCCGCTCAGTGGATATAGAGTGATATCTGTAATTGTGCCCCCAGCACTGGTTAACAGTAACTCAGCATTAGGGTCGGCTGTCAGTCATTGCCTGGGGTGCAGTTACAGCTCCGGCTCTCTATAAGGAGAGCACTGACTGACACTTTGTCAACGTCACCCCACGACCAGAGATGAGTGAATATTTGAATTTTTGGTTCTGCTCACAATCACTGAAATTGCAATATTTGCTGATTTAATAGCCCAATATAGCCGAATATACTCAGCTCTAAAGTCGGTGTATGGCTGTGGGCTGCTATTTTTAGGTTGGGGGGAACCAATATCAATGGGCCCTTACCAGCCTGAAAATACCAGCTCCCAGCTGTCAACTTTAGCAAGGCCGGTTGTCAAAAGTGGGGGGAACCCATGCCATTTTTTAAATTATTTAGTTAAATAATTAAAAATACGGTGTGGGGACCACTCTATTCTTGATAACCAGCCTTGTTGAAGCTGACAGCTGAGGGTTGCAGCCTCAAGATGTGAATTTTGCCTGGCTGGTTAACATGGGAACCATGGGAATGCAGTTTTTTTAATTCATTTATTTATTTATAGTGCAGGCAGCGGGTGATGAATACTCCCATCAGCCGCTCTTGCTGACACTGTTATTAGTGGCAGCAGGTGTAGGCTGATGGGAGTGATAGTCCCAAAAGCCAACACCTGCTTTCATTATTCTTACTTGAATACAACTCTCATCATTCTCCCATGCTTGTGCTGATTGCTGGCAGTTCAGAGGAGAATGATGAGAGTCGTCTTCAGCACTCAACACCAGGGAACAGCACTTACTGTACCGCTGCTTCCCTGGCGCCTGCCGTGTGGTGCTGATGTGGTACATGGGTGGCACACGGTTGCCACATGTGTCACATATTTCACACACTGGCAGTGTCATCTCCAGTACCATTTTGACATTAGCGAGGGCGAGGTGGGAAAATTTCCCACAGCACTCGTGCTAACATCAGATAGGTGAAGTGAGTTCATTGGCTGTGAACTTCCAGGACCTTTCTGAAGGCAGCAGGAATAGGAGAACTTTCTAACACTCTCGGTGACTTCAGACAGGTTCTACCAGTTCACCGCGAGACACTGAGCAGTGGTAGCAGACACTGCTCAGTGGGTCTGCTGGATGACAGGCTGTATGGTCGCATCATGAAACCATTCAGCCTGTCTTCTAGATGTAGCAGAGCTAGACCCATTTAAGAACAAATGGATTAATTTCTTCTTTCCTCTTTTACGGAAGACAATGGCATCGGTGGAATGAGTGATGTGGTGAGTTTGGTTTAATTAAGATTTATCAAAGGAGTCTGTGTCATTCAATCAATTAAAGGACTTTTTACTGGGTGTCAGTGTTTTTATACAATATGACTATGGGGTTACAATTTGGGGCATTTTATTGACGCCTCTCCATTACTAACCTCGGGCTTGATGTCACCTGGCAATACAAAGGTGACATCAACCCCCCAACTATAACCCCAATTGCCACCGCTACAGGGCAAATGGAGAGAGCGAGGTTAAGTGCCAGAATTGGCGCATCTTTGTCAGGTCGCCATTATCACCGCCGCGGCCCCTGCTGTCCGCTTTTACTTACCGCTCCTCGGTGTCCCGGCGCGCTCCTGTTCCAGCGCCGCCTTCTCTGCTCGCTCTCCCGGCTCCTGCTTCCTGTCGGGCACACGCGCACTAGGGTGTCCTGCGCACGCGCACTCTGCCTTCCCTGCTCCGGTCAGCCCTGTGTCTCGCTGGCAGCACTGACGTTACTAGCAGCGCTCCTGCGCGTCCACAGCGCCCTCTACTGGGAGCACTTGTATGCGCACTCTGCCTTTTTCTTTGGACACTCTTTCCCCTGCTCTCTGTGGTCCTGGAGGACCATGACCCGGAAGGTATGCTGCCACTCTGCATTTAAGGCCGCCTCTTCCTTTTGGCTGAGCCTGTCTGTCATTTGTTTTCTGGCAAATGCCTCTGGCTCCCTCGCTTCCTAGTATACCTTACGTTCTCCCTGCTGCTTGTCTCTGACTTTTCGTTTCTGTGTATTATCATTAACTGTCTCCGTGCTTCCCTTGCAGCTCCAGTTCTCCTGTACCTTCGTTTCTTCCCGGTGTTCCAGATCCTCTGCCTAGTCCTTCCGCCATCGTCTCCTGCGCTTCCGTGGTCTCGTGTCTCCATCCTGTCTTCCGGTTTGTCCTTCCATTCTCTGTCTATCTTGTCAGTTTCCGTTACCCGTTCCGCTTCTCCTTCTTTGTTCTCTTTTCCGTCGTCCCTGCCCTGACCTTTTCCTTTCCTTGTACTTTTGTACCGGCTGCCGTTCAGTAGTCTCCCCTGGGCCTGCTCCTAACGCTCCCTGTATAGGGGGCGGTCCACCTGGTCCACTCGTCCTGGGGAGGTTCGCTGTTTCGGTCCAGTGGGTCCACTTATCTCGCTTTCCTGGTCCCTGAGCGTAACAGTACAGACAGGCCATGGATCCCGCTGGTACCTCTGCTTCCACCCAAAAGGAACTCTTGTTTTTACGGGAGAAACAAAGCCGGATTATGGGTTTTCTTAAATCTATGGAGTTCCGTTTAGCTGCTCTTCAACCCTCCGACCCGGGGAGCGCAACCCAGCTGGCCAGTCTCCAGCAAGAGCTCGCCCAGCAACGTGATACCCAGGGCCACATACTGAGTTACATGGCTTCTGTGGATAATCGTCTGCTCGCCCTTCAAACTGCCACCTCAGCCCATGCCCAGGCTCCGGCTTCGCACCCTCCTCCTCGTCTGGCTAGGCCGCCGCGATACGGGGGAGATCCTAAATTGTGTCGAGGTTTCCTAAACCAATGCCAGATACACTTTGAACTTCTGCCACAACAATACCCCACTGACCGAGCTAAGGTGGCCTTTATTGTGTCTCACTTGGAGGGTGTGGCCCTGGCCTGGGTTAACCCCCTTTGGGAACGTGATGATCCTCTCGTCTCCCAACTCTCTTCTTTTCTAGAGACCTTTCGCAAGGTCTTCGATGAGCCGGGATGGTTGGCTTCTACTACCGAGTCTCTTTTTAGTCTCCACCAGGGTACTCTTTCTCTCGGCCAGTACGCCATTCAATTTCGTACCTTGTCGTCCGAGCTGGGCTGGAACAATGAGGCTTTGGTTGGGGCCTTCTGGCGCGGTCTGTCTGGTCGAATTAAGGACGAGTTGGCAGGTAGAGACACTCCTACAATTCTGGAGGATCTGATTTCCCTGGCGACCCGCATTGACTTGCGTTTTCAGGAACGTCTCCGTGAATCGGCCAGGGAGAGGAGACCGCCTCGTCCAGTCCGATCTTCTCGCAGTCCTCCTCGCTCTCCTCAAGTCTCTCCTTCTGTGGTATCTGCTCCTGAACCTATGCAGGTGGACCGTATCAAGCCAGCGGAGCAGCGTCGTAAGGAGAGACTGGCACAGGGTCTCTGCTTTTACTGTGGCAGTGCCTCCTATCTTCTGCGTTCCTGTCCGGTGAGGCCGGGAAACGCTTCCGCCTAGGTCAGGTAAGGGAGGCTTACCTGGGTGATAGTGAATCCTCTCTACCTTTTACTCTTTCAGTTCAGTTGCATATCGGTTCCGCTCGCTTTTCTGAAGTAGCGTATGTTGATTCTGGAGCGGCTGGAAATTTTATTCAACTCGAGGCGGTCAGTAGGTATCAAATTCCTGTCAGATCCTTGGAGTCTCCTCGGCAGTTAGCTTCAGTTGACGGTCGGCCCTTGCAGGAGACCGTTACTTTGGTCACAGAAGAAGTGGAACTGCAAATCAGAGCTTTACATCGGGAGAAGATTGCCTTCTACGTGTTGCCATCTTTATCTCATACGTTTCTCCTGGGTCTTCCGTGGTTAAGAATACACGAGCCAGTTTTAGATTGGCGTTCTGGTGATGTCCTCCGTTGGGGTCATTCCTGTCAAACTAAATGTCTACGTCCTGTTCTTCCTTTAAGGTCATCCATGTCTACTTCTCCTCCGGCAGGTTTGCCTTCAGCCTATCACTCCTTTGCTGATGTCTTCGATAAGAAAGAAGCGGAGAACTTGCCCCCACATCGCCCATATGACTGCCCGATCGACCTCGTTCCTGGTTCAACTCCACCCAGAGGACGAATCTATCCACTGAATCTTCTTGAGTCTCAAGCCATGTCCGAGTATGTTCAGGAGAATTTGGCTAAGGGTTTCATCCGGAAGTCCTCCTCACCCGCAGGTGCAGGTTTCTTTTTTGTTAAGAAGAAGGACGGAACCCTCCGTCCCTGCATCGACTACCGTGGTCTTAATTGTATTACTATTAAGAACAAGTATCCACTGCCTCTTATTCCTGAACTTTTTGATCGGCTACGGGGAGCTCAAATTTTTACTAAGCTGGATCTACGCGGGGCCTACAATCTTATCCGAATTCGTTCCGTAGATGAGTGGAAGACCGCTTTCAACACCAGAGATGGTCACTACGAGTACCTCGTCATGCCCTTCGGCTTATGCAATGCCCCCGCGATATTCCAAGAATTTGTGAATGACATTTTCCGTGATCTTTTGCATTCTTGCGTGGTGGTATATCTGGACGATATTCTCGTTTATTCTCCTGACCTGTCTACTCACAGAAGGGACGTTCGTCTTGTTCTTCTGCGTCTGAGGGAGAATCGTCTATTCGCCAAGATCGAGAAATGCGCCTTTGAGCAGTCATCTCTTCCTTTCCTGGGATACATTATCTCCGACTCTGGTCTATGCATGGATCCGGAAAAGGTGTCCGCCGTGCTCAACTGGCCATGTCCTCTTGATACCAAAGCTATCCAGCGATTCGTCGGTTTCGCGAATTACTACCGACAATTCATTCCTCACTTTTCTTCTCTAATCAAATCCATCATCTCCTTGATTCACAAGGGATCCGATCCTCACATCTGGACCCCTGAAGCTGAAGATGCCTTTCTTTCTTTGAAACAAGCCTTCTCCACAGCTCCCGTACTTCATCGTCCTGAAGTCAATAAACCTTTTATTTTCGAAGTGGATTCTTCTGCAGTAGGAGTAGGGGCAGTACTGTCTCAAGAATCCTCGTCTGGGCGATTTGTCACCTGCGGTTTCTTTTCCAAGACCTTCTCTCCTTCTGAGCGAAACTATTCTATTGGTGACAGGGAGTTATTGGCCATAAAGTTGGCTCTACAAGAGTGGAGATACCTTTTGGAGGAAGCTGTTCACCCGTTCAGGATCTATACGGACCACAAGAATCTACTTTATATTCGTTCGGCTCAGAGACTTAATCCCCGGCAAGCTAGATGGTCCCTTTTCTTTGCTCGCTTTAATTTCGAGTTACATTTTCGTCCTGGCAATAAAAATCTTAAGGCCGACGCTCTCTCCAGATCCTTTTTGCCTATCGACTCAGAGGAAGAGGCTTCGCATATTCTGGATCCCTCCAAGGTCATCGTAGTAGCTCCCGTCAATCTGTCTTCGCTGCCTCCGGGCAAGACCTTCGTCTCTGAGCGCAACAGAAGGCGAGTTTTACGTTGGGGTCATGCCTCCAAGTTTGCTGGTCATGCCGGTCTTAAGAAGACGCTCTTGCTTCTTTCCCGCTACCACTGGTGGCCGACTCTTTCCCAGGATGTTCAAGATTTTGTTGCTTCTTGTCCGTCTTGTGCCAAGATCAAGATTCCTAGACGACGGCCCTCAGGACTTCTTCATCCGCTGCCAGTTCCTTCAGCTCCGTGGCAACACATTGCAATGGATTTCATCACCGATTTGCCTCGCTCTTCCGACTGCACTGTCATCCTTGTTGTTGTGGATAGGTTCTCCAAAATGGCTCATTTTTTATCCCTTCCTGGTTTACCCTCTGCACCTGAACTGGCAAAAATTTTTGTCCGCCATATTTTTCGTATTCATGGCTTTCGTCAACATATCGTTTCGGATAGAGGAGTTCAGTTTACATCTCAGTTCTGGAGAGCGCTCTGTAAATATATGAACATCTCACTTGACTTCTCTTCTGCCTACCACCCTCAGTCCAACGGTCAAGTGGAACGCACCAATCAGACTCTGGTAACTTATCTTCATCATTTTTCCAATGCACATCACAGTGACTGGTCTGATCTTCTTCCTTGGGCAGAATTTGCATACAACAACCATCCCAGTGAATCTTCTTCCAAGTCGCCCTTCTTTATCGTCTACGGTCAACATCCTGGTGTACCTCTACCGGTTCCTCCTGTCTCGGGGGTGCCGGCGGCTGATCTTTTGTCCGGGGAGTTCTCCAGGATCTGGCAGGAGACCAAGGCCGCTCTCGAATTTGCGCGAGACAGAATGAAGAGACATGCTGACAAGAGGCGCCTAGACCCTCCGTTATATCATCCCGGTGATAGGGTATGGTTATCCTCTAAATTTGTTCGCTTAAAGATTCATTCTCATAAATTGGGTCCTCGTTATATTGGGCCTTTTGAGATTCTGACCCGTATTAATGTCTCCTACAAGTTAAAGCTGCCCTCCTCGCTACGCATTCCTAATTCCTTCCATGTTTCCCTTCTGAAGCCACTTGTTCTCAATCAGTTTCATGCCTCTACTGCGCCTTCTTCCCGGCCAGTCTCCGCTAATGATGTTTTTGAGATTAAAGACATCCTTGCCATGAAGAGAGTGAGGGGGGAGGACCTTTTTTCTGGTAGACTGGAAGGGTTTTGGTCCAGAGGAGAGATCCTGGGAGCCTCGGGAAAACATCCAAGCTCCTCAAGTTTTGACTAGATTTCTTTCTGGTCTTAGAAAGGGGGGAGGTAAGGAGGGGAGTACTGTCAGGTCGCCATTATCACCGCCGCGGCCCCTGCTGTCCGCTTTTACTTACCGCTCCTTGGCATCCCAGCGCGCTCCTGTTCCAGCGCCGCCTTCTCTGCTCGCTCTCCCGGCTCCTGCTTCCTGTCGGGCACACGCGCACTAGGGTGTCCTGCGCACGCTCACTCTGCCTTCCCTGCTCCAGTCAGCCCTGTGTCTCGCTGGCAGCGCTGACGTTACTAGCAGCGCTCCTGCGCGTCCACAGCGCCCTCTACTGGGAGCACTTGTATGCGCACTCTGCCTTTTTCTTTGGACACTCTTTCCCCTGCTCTCTGTGGTCCTGGAGGACCATGACCCGGAAGGTATGCTGCCACTCTGCATTTAAGGCCGCCTCTTCCTTTTGGCTGTGCCTGTCTGTCATTTGTTTTCTGGCAAATGCCTCTGGCTCCCTCGCTTCCTAGCATACCTTACGTTCTCCCTGCTGCTTGTGTCTGACTTTTCGTTTCTGTGTATTATCATTAACTGTCTCCATGCTTCCCTTGCAGCTCCAGTTCTCCTGTACCTTCGTTTCTTCCCGGTGTTCCAGATCCTCTGCCTAGTCCTTCCGCCATCATCTCCTGCGCTTCCGTGGTCTCGTGTCTCCATCCTGTCTTCCGGTTTGTCCTTCCATTCTCTGTCTATCTTGTCAGTTCCCGTTACCCGTTCCGCTTCTCCTTCTTCGTTCTCTTTTCCGTCGTCTCTGCCCTGACCTTTTCCTTTCCTTGTACTTTGGTACCGGCTGCCGTTCAGTAGTCTCCCCTGGGCCTGCTCCTAACGCTCCCTGTATAGGGGGCGGTCCACCTGGTCCACTCGTCCTGGGGAGGTTCGCTGTTTCGGTCCAGTGGGTCCACTTATCTCGCTTTCCTGGTCCCTGAGCGTAACAATCTTTTAGATGTGATTTTAATAATTAAATTCTCGCACATAAAGCTGCACACACGTTGTACTACACTGTGTACAGAATTATTAGGAAAGTTGTATTTTAGAGGATTATTTTTATGATTGATCAACAGCTATGTTCTCAATCAACCCAAAAGACTCATACATATCAAAGCTTAATATTTTTGGAAGTCGGACTGTTTTTTTTTTAGATTTGGCTATCTTAGGAGGATATCGGTTTGTGCAGGTAACTATTACTTTGCAGAATTATAAGGCAACTTAATAAAAACCAAATATATTCCCATCTTACTTGTTTATTTTCACCAGGTAGACCAATATCAGTGCACAAAATTTAGAAATAAACATTTCTGACATGCAAAAACAAAACCCCCCAAAATTAGTAACCAATATAGCATATTTCTTTATGATGATACTCAACAGCCTTCCATCCATAGATTCTGTCAGTTGCTTGATCTGTTTGCAATCAACATTGCGTGCAGCAGCCACCACAGCCTCCCAGACACTGTTCCGAGAGGTGTACTGTTTTCCCTCCCTGTAGATCTCACATTTTGTGAGGGACCACAGGTTCCCTATGGGGTTCAGATCAGGTGAACAAGGGGGCCATGTCATTATTTTTACTTCTTTGAGACCTTTACTGGCCAGCCATGCTGTGGAGTAGTTGGAAGCATGTGATGGAGCATTGTCCTGCATGAAAATCATATTTTTCTTGAACGATACCGACTTCTTCCTGCACCACTATTTGAAGACGTTGTCTTCCAGAAACTTTCAATAGGTCTGAGAGTTGAGCTTCACTCCATCCTCAACCCGAAAAGGTCCCACAAGTTCATCTTTGATGATACCAGCCCATACTAGTACCCCACCTCCACCTTGCTGGTGTATGAGTCAGAGTGGAGCTCTCTGCTCTTTACTCATCCAGCCTCTGGCCCATCAAGAGTCACTCTCATTTCATCAATCCATAAAACCTTTGAAAAGTCTGTCTTAAGATATTTCTTGGCCCAGTCTTTACGTTTTATCTTATGTTTCTTGTTCAAATGTGGTTGTTTTTCAGCCTTCCTTACCTTGGCCATATCCCTGAGTATCAAACACCTTGTGCTTTTGCTACTCCAGTAACGTTGCAGCTCTGAAATATGGCAAAACTTGTGTCAAAAGGCATCTTGTCAGCTTCACGCTTGATTTTCCTCAATTCATGGGCAGTTATTTTGCGCCTTTTTTGCCAACACGCTTCTTGCAACCCTGTGGGCTATTTGCCATGAAACGCTTGATTGTTCGGTGATCACGCTTCAAAAGTTTGACAATTTCAAGACTGCTGCATCCCTCTGCAAGACGTCTCACAATTTTGGACGTTTCGGAGCCCGTCAAGTCTTTCTTCTGACCCATTTTGCCAAAGGAAAGGAAGTTGCCTAATAATTAAGCACACCTTATATAGGGTTTTGATGTCATTAGACAACAACCCTCCTCATTACAGAGATGCACATCACCTGATTTACTTAATTGGTAGTTGGCTCTCAAGCCTGAACAGCTTGGAGTAGGACAACATGTATAAAAAGTATCATGTGATCAAAATACAACTTGCCTAATAATTCTGCACACAGTGTAATTGTATATATCACTGACATCTGTATATCTATCTATTCTATGTGTATATACTATGTGTAATCAATCTATTCTATCTTGTCGGCTCCTGCTGTGATTTTACAGTATGTGACTGCTGAATTAGCCGCCTTTTCTTTTATCTATGTAATACATATATATATATATATATATATATGTATTACATAGATAAAAGAAAAGGCGGCTAATTCAGCAGTCACATACTGTAATATCACAGCAGGAGCCGACAAGATATATATACAGTACAGATAAAAGTTTGGACACACCTTCTCATTTAAAGATTTTTCTGTATTTCCATGACTATGAAAATTTTAATTTCAAACTTAAGGCATCAAAACTATGAATTAACACATGTGGAATTATATACTTAACAAAAAAGTGTGAAACAATTTAAAATATGTCTTATATTCTAGGTTCTTCAAAGTAGCCACCTTTTGCTTTGATGACTGCTTTGCACACTCTTGGCATTCTCTTGATGAGCTTCAAGAGGTAGTCACCGGAAATGGTCTTCCAACAATCTTGAAGGATTTCCCATAGATGCTTAGCACTTGTTACATAGTTACATAGTTACATAGTTATTAAGGTTGAAGGAAGACTTTAAGTCCATCTAGTTCAACCCATAGCCTAACCTAACTTGCCCTAACATGTTGATCCAGAGGAAGGCAAAAAAAACCCATGTGGCAAACAGTAGGCTCCACCTTGGGGAAAAAAATTCCTTCCCGACTCCACATATGGCAATCAGACTAGTTCCCTGGATCAACGCCCTATCAAGGAATCTAGTGTATATACCCTGTAACATTATACTTTTCCAGAAATGTATCCAGTCCCCTCTTAAATTTAAGTAATGAATCACTCATTACAACATCATACGGCAGAGAGTTCCATAGTCTCACTGCTCTTACAGTAAAGAATCCACATCTGTTATTATGCTTAAACCTTTTTTCCTCCAAACGTAGAGGATGCACCCTTGTCCCTGTTTCAGGTCTATGATTAAAAAGATCATCAGAGAGTTCTTTGTACTGTCCCCTCATATATTTATACATTAACATAAGATCACCCCCTAGTCGTTTTTCCAAACTAAATAGCCCCAAGTGTAATAACCTATCTTGGTATTGCAGACCCCCCAGTCCTCTAATAACCTTAGTCGCTCTTCTCTGCACCCGCTCCAGTTCAGCTATGTCTTTCTTATACACTGGAGACCAGAACTGTGCACAGTATTCTAAGTGTGGTCGAACAAGTGACTTGTATAGAGGTAAAATTATATTCTCCTCATGAGCATCTATGCCTCTTTTAATGCATCCCATTATTTTATTTGCCTTTGTAGCAGCTGCCTGACACTGGCCACTGAATATGAGTTTGTCATCCACCCATACTTTTTCATTGACGGTTTTGCCCAGAGTTTTAGAATTAAGCACATAATTATACATCTTATTACTTCTACCCAAGTGCATGACCTTACATTTATCCCGATTAAAGCTCATTTGCCATTTATCAGCCCAAGCTTCTAGTTTACATAAATCATCCTGTAATATAAAATTGTCCTCCTCTGTATTGATTACCCTGCAGAGTTTAGTGTCATCTGCAAATATTGAAATTCTACTCTGAATGCCCCCCTACAAGGTCATTAATAAATATGTTAAAAAGAAGGGGGCCCAATACTGACCCCTGTGGTACCCCACTGCTAACCGCTACAAAGTCCATTAATAACCACCCTTTGTTTCCTATCCCTGAGCCAGCTCTCAACCCACTTACACATATTTTCCCCTTTCCCCATTATTCTCATTTTATGTATCAACCTTTTGTGTGGCACCGTATCAAAAGCTTTTGAAAAGTCCATATACACTACATCTACTGGGTTCCTTTGGTCCAGTCCAGAACTTACCTCTTCATAGAAACTGATCAAATTAGTCTGACATGAACGGTCCCTAGTAAAACCGTGCTGATACTGGGTCATGAGGTTATTCCTCTTCAGATACTCCAGTATAGCATCCCTTACAATGCCCTCCAGGATTTTACCCACAGTAGAGGTTAAGCTTACTGGCCTATAATTACCGAGTTCAGTTTTTGTCCCCTTTTTGAATATTGACACCACATTTGCTATACGCCAGTCCTGTGGTACAGACCCTGTTATTATGGAGTCTTTAAAGATTAAAAATAATGGTCTATCAATGACTGTACTTAATTCCTGCAGTACTCGAGGGTGTATCCCATCCGGGCCCGGAGATTTGTCAATTTTAGTGATTTTTAGACGCCGCCGCACTTCCTGCTGGGTTAAGCAGGTGACATTTAATGGGGAATTTTTATCACTAGTCATTTTGTCTGCCATGAGATATTCTTGTGTAAATACTGATGAAAAAAAGTCATTTAGCATATTGGCTTTTTCCTCATCCTCATCCACCAATTCACCCAGACTATTTTTAAGGGGGCCAACACTATCATTTTTTAGTTTCTTACTATTTATGTAGTTAAAGAATATTTTGGGATTATTTTTACTCTCTCTGGCAATGAGTCTCTCTGTCTCAATCTTTGCTGCCTTGATTTGCTTTTTAAAGAATTTATTTAATTTTTTGTATTTATTTAATGTTTCCTCACTACCTACTTCCTTTATTTCTCTAAATTTGCCTTCATTCTGCGGTCCAGCTCACCCCAAACCATCTCGATTGGGTTCAGGTCTGGTGACTGTGGAGGTCAGGTCATCTGGCGTAGCACCCCATTACTCTCCTTCTTGGTCAAATAGCCCTTACACAGCCTAGAGATGTGTTTGGAGTCATTGTCCTGTTGAAAAATAAATGATGGTCCAACTAAACGCAAACCGGATGGAATAGCATGCCGCTGCAAGATGCTGTAGTAGCCATGCTTGTTCAGTATGCCTTCAATTTTGAATAAATCCCCAACATTGTCACCAGCAAAGCACCCCCACACCTTCACACTTCCTCCTCCATGCTTCACGGTGGGAACCAGGCATGTAGAGTCCATCCATTCACCTTTTCTGCATCACACAAAGACACAGTGGTAGGAGTCAAAGATTTCAAATTTGGACTCATCAGACCAAAGCACAGATTTCCACTGGTCTTATGTTCATTCCTTGTGTTCTTTAACCCAAACAATTTTCTTCTGCTTGTTGCCTGTTCTTAGCAGTGGTTTCCTAGCAGCTATTTTACCATGAAGGCCTGCTGCACAAAGTCTCCTCTTAACAGTTGTTGTAGAGATGTGTCTGCTGCTAGAACTCTGTCTGGCATTGACCTGGTCTCTAATCTGAGCTTCTGTTAACCTGCGATTTCTGAGGCTGGTGACTCGGATAAACTATCCTCAGAAGCAGAGGTGACTCTTGGTCTTCCTTTCCTGGGGCAGCCCTTATGTGAGCCAGTTTCTTTGTAGCACTTGATGGTTTTTGCAACTGCACTTGAGGACACTTTCAAAGTTTTCCCAATTTTTCGGACTGACTAACCTTCTTTTCTTAAAGTAATGATGGCCACTCGTTTTTCTTTACTTAGCTGCTTTTTTCTTGCCATAATGCAAATTCTAACAGTCTATTAAGTAGGACTATCAGCTGTGTATCCACCAGACTTCTGCTCAACACAACTGATGGTCCCAACCACATTTATAAGGCAAGAAATCCCACTTATTAAACCTGACAGGGCACACCTGTGAAGTGAAAACCATTTCCGGTGACTACCTCTTGAAGCTCATCAAGAGAATGCCAAGAGTGTGCAAAGCAGTTATCAAAGCAAAAGGTGGCTACTTGGAAGAAACTAGAATATAAGACATAATTTCATTTGTTTCACACTTTTTTGTTAAGCATATAATTTCACATGTGTTAATTCATAGTTTTGATGCCTTCAGTGTGAATTGACAATTTTCATAGTCATGAAAATACAGAAAAATCTTTAAATGAGAAGGTGTGTCCAAACTTTTGGTCTGTACTGTATGTGTGTGTGTGTTTCACTGACATCTATATATCTATCTATTCTTTGTGTATATATTTCTTCTATCTATTCTATTCTAACCTGTCACGCTGTGATTTTACTGTACGCAGCAGATGAATTGTTGGTTTTTTATCTATCTACTTCAAAATACTTTAGTGGCAACGCAATTATTTTTTCCACACTTTTTCCTACACTTTTTACTGACATTTTCCGATTTTAAGAAAAATGCTCGTGTTACCGATCACAAGAAAAATGCTTGTGTTACCGATCACAGATCTGAATGTGCCATATTCGTGTCGAATTTATGTTTGGTGATTGTTTTCCAAACATATTTGCTCATCTCTATCTGTGACTGAAACTCGAATGTCACCGTGAGGAATAACATGAATTTCCTCGTGGCAGTGGGGTCTAAGTGATGGGCCGGGCCAGGTTACTAGTGTTTTTTTTTTTTCACGTGACAGGTTCCCTTTAAATCAATGATGTGCATATATGGCAAAATGTGGGAAAGAACAGTATCCCTTACTTTTATGTGGTTTTGCATTAAGAGATAAGCTTGATAACTATCTTCTATTGTTCCTAAAGGGTATTTTATTAAAAAGAGAACATTTAGTTAGCAAATAGAAACACATTTTAGTTCACTCACACACACACAATGTAAGAAGTCTCTTACTGTACTATTCAAAAAGAGGTATTTGGCTAGTCCATGTTTAGTTTACTGCTCCATTTGTCCTTTCTGATAGAAAAAAAAAACATCGCTCAGAAGGCAATTTTCTCTCAAGTACTCTATGCTGGATAATAATACATAGTGCTACCAAAGCAGAAAACAAATAGTATTTCAGATTTGATGCATGCACCATGTTTACAGCTTGTTGTTTTTTGACAAGATAGAAAAAGAAGTTGCAAGTTTTCCTTTGCAAGTTATGAAATATTATCTCCTGTCAGGATACTAATTCAACTAGTTGTGAGCTGAATCAGCAAATATACAGGTCCTGTTAATAAGAAGCTGGTTATAACCTATTTCCCAGGTGAAAAATAGGAAACCATTAATCAAACACCTCTTCTTTTGTATGATTGTGTCCATACATTATAATACTTAGATACACACCTTTTCACACATCTTATATACTTATATTTTGTGTATATATTTATCTGCACCTATTTCATTTAACAAGGCTGGTTCACAAGTTTTCATTTTGTTGGGTATTCTACCCCTTCCAAATAATCCACTAGTATCATATATTAGGTTTGTATCACAGCCTACAGTGGCTTGAGAAAGTATTCACCCCTTGGCTTTTTACTTATTTTGTTATATTATAACCTGTGTTTAAATATTTTTGTAATCCACTTTTTGTGATGCATCAGCCCTAAATAGTCTTGGAGAAGTGAATTGAGAAAAATATAGGCATTAGTCATGAGCGAGTATGCTCGTTACTAGGGTTTCTCCAAGCATGCTCGGGTGGTCTCCGAGTATTTCCACGTGCTCTGAGATTTAGATGGTCGATGCAGCTGCATGATATCTGACTGGTAGACAGCTTAAGTACACGTGGGGTTTGTCTGTTTGTTTAAGCAATCCCCACATGTATTCAAGCTGTCTAGCAGCCACAAATCATGCAGCTGCATCAACAAAAAACTGAATCTCCGAGCATGCCGAAATACTCGGAGACCACCCGAGCATGCTCAGAGAAACCAGAGTAACAAATATACTCGCTCATCACTAATAGGCATACATTACATTCATGAAATCAAATAACTAAAAATTGGCATCCGCATATGTATTCACACTTTTTGCTATGGAGCCCGTAAAAATTTCTGGCACAAGCAATTACCTTTACCTTCACATACTTAGTGAAAAGAAGTCCACCTGTGTGCAATCTAACTATCACATATTCTGTCAGTATATTCACAACTTTCTTTTATGAAAGGCCACAGAGGCTGCAACACCATTAAGCAAAAGGGACCACTAACAAACAACACCGTGAAAACCAAGGAGATCTCCAAACAAGTCAGGAGCAAAGTTGTTGAGAAGTACATGTCAGGGTTGGGTTATAATAAAAATCCCAATCTCTGATGATCACCTGGAACATGGAAACACAAAGAGGTCCCCCCCCCCAAAAAAAAAAAAAGCTTTCAGCCCGAGCAAGAAGGGCATTAATTAGCAAAGGCAGCAAAGAGACTAAAAGTTACCCTGAAGGAGCAGCAGAATTCCCAAACAAAAAACTGGAGTATCTGTCCATACGATCACAATAAACCATACATTCCATAGAGGTGACCTTTATGGAAGAGTGGGCAGAAAAAAGCCTTTATTTACAGAAAAAAATTGTAAGACTTGTTTCGAGTTTGCCAAAAGATATGTGGGAGACTCCTGAAATGTACCTAGAAAGGTGCTGTGGTCAGATGAAACAAAACTTTTTGTTCACCAAGGTAAATGCTACGTCTGGTGCCAAGCCAACATGATTCATCACCCTAGGAAC
This sequence comes from Ranitomeya imitator, assembly GCF_032444005.1. NCBI lineage: Eukaryota > Metazoa > Chordata > Amphibia > Anura > Dendrobatidae > Ranitomeya > Ranitomeya imitator. The sequence continues at coordinate 1,078,378,121 of NC_091282.1, read as the reverse complement.
ACTGTCCCAACAGTGAAGAAAAAATGGTTCAAGTCAAGGGGAAAATTTATGGTGAAAATACAGAGATATTTTTGAGCAAAGCCCATTTTAGTCTGTTAGTTATTTGAGACAATGACTTAATGGAAACTACTAAAGCAACAGTGTCCAGACCTTAATTCAATTGAGAATCTATGGTCAGACACGTGTGTATCTAATTAACTCAGACGTTGCCAAAAATCTGAAGATTCTAAATACCTGATGACATCATATAGGCAGTCCAGAATTGTTTAAAGGCATAGTAATATTAGTGTAAGTAAACTTTTGACTTTGCAGTAAGTAATAAAAATGCCTTCAAATATTCCCTCTCTGTCTTTTTATTCTGGCATTTGGAAAATATTAATAATTATGGTAATCATAATTGATCTAAAATGGAAAAGTTTATTCTGATTTCATGTCACATATTGAGAAAAACATGCAGATGTCTCTTTTTATATAGTGTATGTAAACTACTGGTTTCAACTCTACATTGGAATACTCTCTGATTACATCTGACTGCAGTCTGAATTTTCACACGGACCCACAGACTTGCATGGGTGCACATGACCCGATTATCAGATGCAGTTGCAGCATGCTGCAATCATTTTCTCATGTTGATAAAACATCGGATAGCACTCGGCTCTGCTATATGCTAGTGTGAGTGAGCCCCAAAAGTGAGGTCTCGTATATAAGAATTTTATGTGTGACCCAAATGTGTATAGAAATCAAACTAGCACTTTAGGAGGGGGAAATAGAGGAAACTGAATATCCCTTTGTATAATTGCAGGGCAGTAGTATTTCCACAGAGAATAATTCTACTATTAGTAATTTTGGAATACTCTTATTGTCCCTAAAGTATCCACTGGATTTCATGATACTTATAATAATATCTGGATGTAGTATTCAGTTATTAACATACCACATATACTACTGCTAGACACTAAATATGAGATAATATGTGGAATAATGGTGAAATATTGTGTCTGTCTGAATTAGCTACATCAATCTCCGGCAAACATCAGTTTATTTTAGTATCCACTTACTAACCACTAGGAATGAGCGAAAGTGCTCGATGATACTTGGATATCACTTGAGTATCTGAGTGCTTGGATGTGCTTGGCACTCAATGAGCATTGGCTGGTGCTCGGATTTGCAGATCAAATACCCGCCCTACATGTTTGGCGCCTGTTACAAGGCCATTAAGCAGGTGAGGATTGCCTGCCAGTCACACTAAAGCCATAGCTATCTTCGTAGCATCATTACTGTGATTGGCCGGCTGCATTACCTCATCAGAGTCCATAAAAGGATTGGAGCCTCTGCGCTCGTCTCACTGATGCCATTGCACAGCTCAGTGACAGTTCTGTCTGGAGGGAGAGAGCAGTTGTCAAGGCCGGTGTGATCACAGTTTAATTATTCAGAGATCTCTAATTTTGATACTAGTGTTGATGCTGAAACATCATACTAACTGTACTTGAAAGGCTAAACTTGTACTTTGCTGTTTGTATCAGATACATTCTACATATAGCATTGGGATACTTGCAGGAGAAAGAGAGTGGCAACATACAGTATCGAGACAGGGCTTAGGACTTTGCAGTCTATTGCTAAAAATATAGCTGCTGTTCATGACTACATTCACAGAGGTGGCAGGAACCTGTGATCCGGAAACGGCCGCTTTCCAGGAACTACCAAGGACCAAACACAGGCCAATGCCTTCAAAGTTGGGGTTCTTGGGGACTGCAGATCGTAATGCCAGGATCCAGCAACTGGTGAGTGGACCATGGGGCCTAGGTTGGTTGGAATACAGAAGGAGGCGAGCCGTTACCAGCGCTACAGACATGCTAGCATGGTCTCTAGCTTCAAAATTAACAGAGTTGGCATCCTGGGGAAGGGTGTAATGCAAGACTGTCAGCAGAGATGTCTATAGAAGAGTTTGGAACCCATCATCATATCTTGTTCAACTGCTGAAATCAGGATCACGTTCCTCAAAATGGAGGGGCAACATGAGTGGTATGCGCTGAGTGTTACCTGAAAAGGAAGGAAGAAAGGTGAATATTTTTGGAGAAATAAACGTGCCTGGGAGAGGCTACTCGAGGTTGCTCAAGATGAGGCTACTATCACCTAGCGATCGTCGTGTCCTTGGGGCTCCCCACTTCCTATGCAGGAGCAGGTGATGTTGCAGGTGACACAGGAGGCTGTTGCCCATTTCTACATGTTGAGGGCTCCGGCACTACTCAAAGCTGAGTCACTTACAGCCCAGGCACCTAGTAATCGGCCTCCAGGAAGAAGGTGAAGGCAGTCACCCTAGCCTTCAGAGGAAGGAGAAGGAAACTCAGACACCTGAAGAAAATTACTGCATTACCCTCCTTATATTTTTACCCTGGCTTTGCACTTTGTGCAAAGCCTTTATTAGTGTAGGAGTACATCAATTGCACTTTCTTAAATTTGTATGAGGCACTGCATTTGGTGCCTTCAGGCCTGCCGGCATCACTGCATGGCTTCCCATCTCCCATCTTACTCAGCACTCCAGGCCATGCTGTGAGTTCTGTCCTCTGCTGGCTCCTTGCTATGAACTTCATGTCCTTGCTTGCTGCATACTTCCTGGCTGTATGCTTAGGGCGGCGACCCCGGCACTTCCTGAGTCTTATAGAGACAGTGTGCACACTCCTAATATGTCCCCAGCCTATTGCTAAGAGATATTGGGTACTTAAGGCATCTCCACCCACTGGGCGATGCTTGAGCAACAAACTCAGTCTGCTTTCAGTTTCTGAGTTGGCAGGTCTTGTCCTGTCTCTGCCACCCTGGGGCTGCATACCCAGGCCCGTATCTGTATTCTTTGTATCTCATTTATGCCACACTGGGGGCTGTATACCCAGGCCTGAATCCTTGCTCTGAACTTGTTTCCATATGTGCCCCTGTCTGAACTCCACCCTATACCTGTTCCTGTTTGTATCCTTCTCTGGTGCCTTTCCTACTCAGCTGTGTGTATCCTTGTGTCCACTCCTTCTGCTCTGCTCCACTTACCACAATCTGTGGCTCTGCTTGCCGCAATCTGCGGCTCTGCTCTGCTCGCTGAAACCTGCGGCTTTTCTCTGCTCACCGCAACCTGTGGCTCTGCTCGCCGCAATCTGGGGCTCTACTCTGCTCGCTGAAACCTGCGGCTTTGCACTGCTACCTGCAACCTGTGGCTCTGCTCTGCTCGCCGCACCTTGTGGCTCTACTCTGCTCTACTCACCAAAATCTGTGGCTCTACTCTCTTCATTCTGTAGTTCTGCTCTGCTCCCATCCTGCCTCCTGCGGCTCTTCCCTGCTCTCTGTATCCTGCGGCTTTGCTCTGCTCCCGCTCCTCACCCTGTTTGTCTTTGTCCTTCTAGTCTGAACGTGTTCCTTACAGTCTCTGTCGCTCCAGTCTGTACTGGTTCCTACCTGCTCCCTTATCCTACTCTTACCTGCCTGTGTTCCTGCCCGTGTTCCTCCAGTCTGTTCCATGCCACCTGCCTGCCAGAGTGCCAGTCGTGCCTGCCTACTTACCAGAGTGTCAGCTGTTATGACCTGGTGGTCAGGACAACAATGGACCTGGTGGTTAAGAGCACACGGAATGACCTGATAGTTACTGATAATAAGGACGAGCTCTGGGATGTGGGAACTCTGCTGACCGCAATCCCTAAACCTATCAAACACACTAGAAATAGCTGTGGATTGCGCCTAACGCTCCCTATGCAACTCGGCACAGCCTAAGAAACTAGCTAGCCCTGAAGATAGAAAAATAAAGCCTACCTTGCCTCAGAGAAATTCCCCAAAGGAAAAGGCAGCCCCCCACATATAATGACTGTGAGTAAAGATGAAAATACAAACACAGAGATGAAATAGATTTAGCAAAGTGAGGCCCGACTTACTGAACAGACTGAGGATAGGAAAGGTTACTTTGCGGTCAGCACAAAAACCTACAAAAAGACCACGCAGAGGGCGCAAAAAGACCCTCCGCACCGACTCACGGTGCAGAGGCGCTCCCTCTGCGTCCCAGAGCTTCCAGCAAGCAAGACAACAATAAAAATAGCAAGCTGGACAGAAAAATAGCAAACCAAAGAAATACAAGCTGGAACTTAGCTTCTGATGGGAAGACAGGTCACAAGAACGATCCAGGAGTGAACAGACCAATACTGGAACATTGACAGGTGGCATGGAGCAAAGATCTAAGTGGAGTTAAATAGAGCAGCAGCTAACGAATTAACCTCGTCACCTGTGAAACTCAGAAACACCAACCAGAGGAAGTCCATGGACAGAACCAGCCGAAGTACCATTCATGACCACAGGAGGGAGCCCGACAACAGAATTCACAACAGTCAGCCATGCCTGACTGCAAGAATGCCAGCTGTGCCTGCCAGAGTGCCAGCCATGCCCACTTGCCTGCCAGAGTGCCAGCCATGCCCACCTGCCTGCCAGTGTGCCAGCCATGCCGACCTACCTGCCAGAGTGCCAGTCATGCCCTCCAGAGTACCAATCGTGCCTGTCCATACTTCTGTCACTAGTGTTCCATTCCCCAGTGGAATCAGCTGCTACAGCCAGACACTGAACTGGAGTGCTACCTGCCTCACAATCCTGACCTCACCACTAGAGGCTCCAGTGAACACCAAGGTAGCTGCTTTGTCCTACCCCTCCAGGATAGTCTGGTTTGTGGCCCAATCCTCGCTCACGCCATACAGTCTGGATGTGAGCATTACAAGTACCAATTTTGGCTCGCGATTAACAGACTTTAATATAATGATTAGTAGGACCAAAGTAAAAACCTGCACCCATCTCATGGAGAACTGCAGGCAACCTAGTATGAGAGTAGACTCTCCCCAACTGTGATCACATGTGTGACCTCCTCCATAGGAAGAACAACAGGGGGCAGAGTTGGTGTATGTCTCTCCATGAGGCATCTATCCATCCTGATAGCAAGGGCCACGGCAGCCTACAATGACCTTGGAATAGCATAATGTATCAGATAATCCTGAAGCGTAGCAGTCAAAAATGACTTCTAAGGGTAGAGTCATTCCACTGAGTGTCTGTCAGTAGCCCAGCTCTGGAACTCAGAGCAGTACTCCTTAGCAGATCTCCCCACGTGATCTTATGGAGTTTAGATTCAGCCAGGGAGATGCCATCATGATCCCCATACACCAGTGCCAAAGCTGCAAAAAACTCGTCCACCGGCAGCAAAGATGGAGAGTCGGTCGGCAGGAAGAAGGCCCGGGAATAGAGATCACCATAAGGAAGTGAGACTACAATCCACACTCTTTGTTCCTCACTCCATGACAAATGAGGATAGAGCCTGAAATATAATTTACAGGTTTCCTTAAAAACCATAAATGTATCTCTCCCATCAGAGAACCTGTCAGGGAGAGAAATCTTAGGTTGCGGTTGAGCCTGGGAATGAGCCGAGACCAAGAGCTCAGACACAGGCTGAAGCTGCTGCACCACCTGAGGCTGCAACTCAGTAACTTCATCTGTGAGAGTCTATCTCAGGCATGCAAAAGCCTGCACTTGAGCCATAGGGTCTCTGGAAAATGGTATCGTTGGTAATAGTGTCACTCTTGGACACAGGTAAGTCTGGAGGATGACACAGCAAACAAACACGATGGGATGGAAAAAGGAGAGGAATGCCCTAATGGTGGGGAATGAGGGATGAGACACCAATCTGTGCCTGTCCGTAAGCTCCCCTATCGCACTATATGGGTCATTCCCCCTGCCGCTATCACATGCCTAGTCCCTGATTGCCACTTCATTGTACCCTGGCTAGTGCACTAACCAGCAAGGACACTAGCCTCACCACTGCAGACAGAAGCACACAGAGGAAGAGACAAACAAAGAACAGATAACAAAAAAAGAAAGAAATACTCAGCTTCAGGTTCTGCTGCTAAGCTCCACAGTAGCATAAAAAAGGCAACTCCAGTAATCTGAACTCCCACAGCAGCAACACCACCGGCATAGAAAATCTCCTCACCCCTGGTTGGTCTGCATAGAAGAACTCTATTACCGTCGATCAGCTGATGGATCATGTAACTATTTAAAGGAACCAACATCAGCTGACCAACTGGATAGAACTGCCAGAAAGAAACAGAAATTAACTCTTGCAGGACTAAAAAGAAAAAGCAACATTTAAATTTCAACAGAACCGGTGCTGCCACAAATCCCATAATGAATCGTGGCAGCACTTTTCTTTCTCTACTCCATCTAGAACACCTTTGCATTTGTTCATAATGGTCAAATTTCATCATTTTACACTTCGCAAATTTTAAATCATTACTCTAATATGTATCTCACATCACCAGTTTTTACACTTTCCTCTGCACTCACTAATTCCTTGTGTCTCTATTTATGGAGTGAGTTTATAATCTAATGTGTTTCCGCGCGATCATTGGGAGCCAAAGGCTTACCAGGACAGTTGAGGGCCTTCTGAATAAGACCTTAAATTTTGCTATATATAGCAATGCATACCTTAGTATTTCCATGTGGGAACTAAAAAAATGAAGTGAAAAGTAAAAAAAAAGTAAGAATAAAAACTCAATTCATCCCCTTTTACCCTGGCTAAAAATAAAAAGAAACCAAAAAATATACATATCTAGTATTGCAACATTATAAAATTCTGATATATCAAAATATAAAATGAAATAACCTAATCTGTGAATGCTATATAGAGGAAAGTAATCAAAATACCACAATTATAATTTTTCAGTTGCTGAAACAGGGCAACAAAAATGCAATAAAAAGGCGACCAAAGCATAAGATTTACCAAAAATGGTATAAATGAAAGCACAAGTTTGCCACATTTAAAAGGAAGCCCTCATACATAGCAAAGTTAACCTCTGTGAATGGTTGTAACTGCTTAATTGTAAAGTGCTGCGGAATATGTTGGCACTATATAAATAAAAATTATTATTATTAACTAGTGGGTCCTCAAAGTATTTTTTAGTACTCAGAGATTTAGTTTTTATTGCCGCAGCTGAATGATTTACATTTGTTAGCCAGCATAAGTACATGTGGGGGTTGCCTGGTTGCTAGGGAATTCCCACATGCACTAAAAAAATACTTGGAGGACCCCCAAGCATGCTCGAGAAATTTCGAGTAACGAGTATATTCGCTCATCACTAGTTGTAACAAATTCAGGACAGAGAAGATGACTCTTCAGATTGGCGCAATACACATTGAGCACATTTAATTTTTTTTAATTTTTCCACTTTTTGAATATTTGGTGTTTTGGCGCTTAGTAACCTGATGTTTACCCTGGTTACCAGCGTAAACTTTAAAAAAACAAACACTACATACTGACCTTCAGCTGTCTGTTCCTGGCGCTCTGCTTCTCTGCACTCCTCCTGTATCCTGTGTCAGCGTCGGCCAGCCGGAAAGCACAGCGGTGACGTCACCGCTGTGCTTTCCGGCTGACCGGCGCTGACAGTGCAGGAAAGCACAGCGCCGGAGGACAGACACGGAATGTAAGTATGTAATGTTTGGTTTTTTTACGTTTACGCTGGTAACCAGGGTAAACATCGGGTTACTAAGCGCGGCCCTGCGCTTAGTAACCCGATGTTTACCCTGGTTACCGGGGACCTCGGGATCGTTGGTCGCTGGAGAGCTGTCTGTGTGACAGCTCTCCAGCGACCAAACAGCGACGCTGCAGCGATACGACATCGTTGTCGTATCGCTGCAGCGTCGTTTCAGTGTGACTGTACCCTAAATCTTCCTATTCTTTGCCTGATGTTTGTTCCCTCTAGTCTCAAAAGCACTCCACTGGGAAACCTTATGTTGGGCGCATCCCTGATTTCTCTGTGGTCAACTAAGAGTTAAATGAACCGATACCTTTTTCACTTCTACTCATTGCCCAAATGAAGAAAAGATGTCAAAGAACTTATATGCACAGTGCATATTCTCACATCAAATGCCTTTTAGTCCTGTAATCCTCAAATTTTTTTCTCTACAGTCAAAGCAATTCCTACTTTTGCCTCTAATCCAAACACCACGAATAAAATCAACCAAGTTCAGGATTGTAAGAAGGCTTGGTGTCCTGGGAAGAGATGCTAGGTGACCATAAAGGACGCATATGCTCCAATCTTGGTCAAGAGAGTTCATGCAATTACTGACTCATCTGGGAGGAGCCCTTAAAGGGAAGTATAGTAACTTAGGTGCCCCAGATATTCTGGGCTATGATCCCTTCCCCTGAGTCTGCTGTTCTCTGTGTTTCACGTCAGGTTTTGAAATTTGCCTGGCAAGGTTTGATCACATAATCTTCCTGGGCCTGTTTAAGGCCCTCTAAAGGCCCCTTCACATTAAGCGACGCTGCAGCGATACCGACAACGATCCGGATCGCTGCAGCGTCGCTGTGTGGTCGCTGGAGAGCTGTCACACAGACACTCCAGCGACCAACGATGCCGGTAACCAGGGTAAACATCGGGTAACTAAGCGCAGGGCCGCGCTTAGTAACCCAATGTTTACCCTGGTTACCATGCTGAAAGTAAAAAAAAACAAACACTAGATACTTACCTACCGCTGTCTGTCCTCCAGCGCTGCGCTCTGCTTCTCTGCTCTCCTCCTGTACTGGCTGGGAGCCGGAAAGCAGAGCGGTGACGTCACCGCTCTGCTTTCCGGCTCACAGACAGTACAGGAGGAGTGCAGAGCACAGCGCTGGAGGACAGACAGCGTTAGGTAAGTATCTAGTGTTTGTTTTTTTTACTTTTAGCATGGTAACCAGGGTAAACATCGGGTTACTAAGCGCGGCCCTGCGCTTAGTTACCCGATGTTTACCCTGTTTACCAGTGAAGACATCGCTGGATCGGTGTCACACACGCCGATCCAGCGATGTCAGCCGGAGATCCAGCGACGAAAGAAAGTTCTGGACTTTATTCAGCGACCAACGATCTCCCAGCAGGGGCCTGATCGTTGGTCGCTGTCACACATAACGATTTCATTAACGATATCGTTGCTACGTCACAAATAGCAACGATATCGTTAACAATATCGTTATGTGTGAAGGTACCTTAAGATACACACTTGTTTCTTAGTATTAAGATTTGGATGTTTTGTGTTTAGTGCAGGCCACCATTTGTGCATCAACTTGTAAATCTCCTATAATCATGCATATCTTTAGCTCAGCAGGTTAACCCTTGCTCTGCCATCTTTGGATTATCCCACGATTTGCAGTAAACAAACTATTATAGGACTCTGTTCATATTGTACTCATCCTTGGTGGGTTCCATATAATTTGTACTAATGGCTCTGAGATTTTTCAGTGTGTCAAGTCCATGCTCACCCAGTAGCTTCTTGCCTGATACACCAATGCCTGGGGTACATGTGCCCAGCCAGATCTGAGGTTCTGCGCTTTCAACTCAGCTAGCTTTCTGAAATAGGGATATTATACATGTGTTGATTGTACAGCAGCTAGACACATGGACAGGATACACAAGGTTGTGGACTCATATAGGTCTCAGAATTATAATATTGTTTAATATATCATATCTACTTTGGCCAACATCCACTATGCTACATGAGAAAAGACATTGAGGAAAATAATGATTCAATTATAATTTCTCTTTTGACTTTAATGTTTTTTTTTCTTATTTGCATCTTGCTTAAATATTTAAAATATAAAATTATGTAACTAGATTTTTTTTTTAAAAATATTATAATTGTATTTCCCGAAGCCAAAACCTAAACCAATCACTATTAATAACGCTAAACAGGGATAGATATAGTGTTAAAGGGACACTGTCACCTGAATTTGGAGGGAACAATCTTCAGCCATGGAGGCGGGGTTTTCAGGTGTTTGATTCACCCTTTCCTTACCCGCTGGCTGCATGCTGGCTGCAATATTGGATTGAAGTTCATTCTCTGTCCTCCGTAGTACATGCCTGCACAAAGCAATCTTGCCTTGCGCAGGCGTGTACTATGGAGGACAGAGAATGAACTTCAATCCAATATTGCAGCCAGCATGCAGCCAGCAGGTAAGGAAAGGGTGAATCAAACACCAAAAAACCCCGCCTCCATGGCTGAAGATTGTTCCCTCCAAATTCAGGTGACAGTGTCCCTTTAAAATAATATATATATATATATATATATATATATAGCTTGAGAAAGGTCCACACTTCGGACTGAAACGTCGCACATGGGCCAATAAAATACTCTTATTTTTTCTACTGGAGTGCTGCCTTTATCTTTCTGGACAATAGCATGAGGTTTGGTATATACCTGGAAGGATTTTTTTGCACCCTCTGTCTTCTTTTGGTGCTGCTTTTTGTTTTCTTTTTCTATATAAAGATAGATAGATAGATAGATAGATAGACAGATATATTAAACAGATTTTAGTGGTAAAAGGCCTTTGATTCATTCTTTGTCACTTGTGATTGTGCTCTGCATAGACAGCAATCTACATGGCAAGTTCGCATCATTATGTTGAGCTACACAGTTTGTATTAGCTGATGATATACTAATATAGCTCTGAATAGGCAGTTCAAGGTGTGCACTCACTACGCAACTTGAGGAAGAAACTGCGGTGGAGACACAGTGGGTTAGTGGGTGATCTCGTCCATTGGCTCAAGACCTCATGGACCAGGGCTAATACCTCTGAATGCCCTCTCTCCTTTTTCCATGGGCATAATACTACTCAGGCAACACAGGGTGAGGGTAAAACAGTGTGGCAATAATTTATTGAACCACCAGACAGTCAATAACATATATAACAGTTCCAGCAAAATACCCAAGATCGTGCAAATTACAGAGTCTCACCCTTTTGCTGACTCGCTGCACATCTGCGACTTTGGGGTTTCCAGGGCTGAATATCCCCACCAGCGGCACCCCACTTTTGACGGGCACCCACAGAGAGAAGGTAACGACAAGCTTAGGAAGCTGATATTCCATTGAGTCACATAGCCAGGTGACCCGATGGTCCCAACCTGGCTTCTCCAAACATCTCATGTAGCTAGGTGACTGGAGGGTCCCAACCTGGCTTCTCCAAACATATCCAGGAGAGACAGGTGACCGGAGGGTCCCAACCTTGTTTCCCTAAACATACTGTATCTGTGGGTTCAGTGATGGTCAATGGAGCAGATCTGTAATCATCCAGGTAGAGACGTGCTCCTTAACCTAACATTCTGTTGATTATCAAATTGTCTCCCTCTTGATGGAGCCATGGTATCCTGGCAGCTGTCATTTACAGTGTTCCTATCTGTGGTTTTTAAAAGTCCCCTTGATGGAGTCATGGTGTCCTGGCAGCTAGTCTGTAGAATGTTCCTGGCTGTGGTTTTGTAAAGAGTCTCCTTTTACTTTCCAGAAGAAATCCCTTTTTATTCCCACATCTGTGGTTCAGGTCATCATCCACAAGTCAGATAGGAGGTGGGATGAGTTTTACTCTCATTTTTTCAGTATTTAATCAATCTGCATAGATTGTCCTCTGTTTTGCAAGTCAACAAACTGGCTGGACTTATACAATGAGTAATCAACGGATTAGCAAACATCTTTTATTAAATTACCTTATGTATCTGTCCCCCAAAGATAGCAGACAGTGCTATCAGGGCTGCAACAAACAACAACTCAAGAGTTAACATACAAACAATATTCTATGCTTCATATTAAAACTGTTTCTTGACCAATCGAAGAAAAACACATAAACTCAATAGTCAACACTCAGACAATAGCCTATTTCTCTTGGCCTACTGAAAATAGACATCTTAGTTTGCTCTGTGATATTCTCCCCATGAGCGCGGTCAGTCTTTTTAACACTTCAAAATAGACATCGGGAAAATTAAGATTAAATGCTGTGTCATCACAAAGGCTCTTACAGGCGCCAATCATTTGACCTAGGGGGATGCATGGGGGAGGAGCAGCAGACACATTTCGCAACAATATGCTTTGGCAACTAGGGCACTTGACCATTTGGTGCACCCTACCCTAAGCCACTGTATGTAAATTGTAGTAGAGCGGCTCACTCGGCTGGACATAGAGGTTTCTCTTTAAGAACCTGCTTAGTTTTTTGAAAACAGGATAAACCAAGCTGGGAAAAATAAACACCTCCCTCTGGCAAAAACAGCGAAACAAAACAAATTAGAAAACACAGCCCTTTTCCTAGCGGGTTTAAGCCCCCTCAAGGATATAATGCCAATGGCTCAGGTCCTTCACATACCACGCGGGCACAAACACTTTCCTGGAGTGTTTCCTCTCCAGGTACACTGCACACTGAAACCTTTGGAAGTCAGCAATTTAAGCCCCAGACTATGTGACTTATCACATGATCATGACTTCACCAAGGTCCTGTCAGCACACGGTGGTGCCAGCTCTGTAGGTAGAGATAAGGTGAACATTCTCCTACCCGCTCTATGAATGTCCACATAAAAACCAGCTTACAACCCTCGCAACACTTACTATGCTGGATGAAAAACTCTGGGTATATATCTCTGACACCATTAGGCGCAGTGAAACCTATCTCCCTTCCATTACAAGTGACTTAGCTACAAAACATAAATGTGGTGTGAAAGGGAAAAGAGCTTTTATTGCTCACTCAGATGTATTAAAAAGATTGTTTTTCCTTCACATTTAAGAAGACAACGCTTGATATGCAGTGTAAGAAAAAAACACATTAATCATTAGAAAGTTACAATTCGCCAATGTAATTAAACTGTACGATTGAATAATAGTAAATTGAAGAAATTATTTCAGCCTGTAGTTAATACTCCTGAATTAGAGTCTTCATGTAAAAAAAAAGAAATTTCACAGAACAAAGAAACCATTTGCTTCTATGACCTTTTGCTTTATTATCTGTTCATCTGTTCCCTGAGGATTTTGCAAGACCTTTGGAAAGAATAACACATTGCATTTCCTAAGGTCTGTGTATTAAATATTACATATTTGGTATTTTGTCAAAGTTTCACTTTATATTTGTGGAGGATGCACATGTTTTTTTCAAGGATAAATTGTATAAAGTAAAGATTAATAAGTATTGCTTTTTTGTACATGAGCTCTCCTCCAGATAAGAGAATGTTTTCCTAAACTAAAGTTAGTTTATCAATTCCTAAGTCTTGAAACATCACTAGGTATACAAACCAAAGCAGAAACTCTATAGACAAAATCATTGTACAGAATAACATAAATTCATGAGCAGTCTCCTTTTGTGGCTTTGTTTTTTTGTCATCCATAGTGTCTAGAAGGAAAAGCTGCAGCGACTCGAACATATTTTTCGAGCATGCCGGAGACACTCAGTTAGCACCCGAGCATGCTCTCCACTAATAAGCACTAAACTAAAAACTAGCCATAGCACCACAGGTGTTTCTCCAATACTTCTTCAGTGATACTTTCTTCAGAGATTGTGACTTTTCTGTTGTGAGAAGAAAATTAGAATTATCCTTAAGTGCAAAATAATGTTTTCTCGGATAAAGCGATGTGTAATAAATTGATTCTGTTGAAGACAAAGTGGCGTGTTGCAGAACAACGAGGATGCTTTGCTGAGGGATCTCACTAAAGTTTATATTGAAATTTACAACTATAAATTTTTCTGTAATTTCTATTTTCTTTGTTTTCTGTAATCTTTCTATAAATATTGTAAAGAAAGTAAAACAATGACAATGCCACTCTGTGCAAAGTAGAGTTCATAAATACAGTACATGGTTTGTTGATTTTGGTATGAAAAAGATCAAGTGCCCTCTACAAAACAATTAATTTTGGTATACTTTTGGTTAATGTACCTCATTGAAACTGTATTAAGCTCATAGTGACTAAGTATCGTAAGCTTGTTACTGAGCTTTAGCAACAGACTACAGTGTTATAAATTAATGAAGTAGGGTTAAATATCCTGTTTCTACAATCTGGCGTTTCTATCTTCTGCTATCAGACAGCCCAGGACCCAGAGGAAAAGACAGAAGTGTTTTATTACAGCTTCTGTTTTCTATTTTACCAGTTACACACTTTGCTAGAGGTGTACTGAAACATCAGCACTAATGATGTGTGAACGTGCTCATGTATCGTGTTATCCAAGCAGGCTCAGGCAGTATACGAGTATCTCGGGTGTGCTAGCTTAATATGTTCGATTCCCCCTGGCTGTATGATTCGCGGCTGTTCAACAGCCAAAACACATGCTGGGATTGTGTGTTTGTTAAGCAATCCCTGCATATGTTGCTCGAAACATGCAGCCGTGGAGACTTAGACATATTACTAGTGATGAGCAAATATACTCGTTACTCGAGATTTCCCGAGCACGCTCAGGTGTCCTCCGAGTATTTTTTAGTGCTCGGAGATTTAGTTTTTTCCACCACAGCTGGATGATTCACATCTATTAGCCAGCTTGATTACATGTGGGGATTCCCTAGCAACCAGGCAACCCCCACATGTACTCAGCCTGGCTAATAGCTGTAAATCATTCAGCTGAGGTGATATAAACTAAATCTCCGAGCACTAAAACATACTCGGAGAACACCCGAGCATGCTCGGGAAATCTCGAGTAATGAGTATATTCGCTCATCACTCCATATTACTTGAGCATGCTCAGGGTACTCGGATAACACTGCAGCATGCTGGCACAACATGAGACCCAAGCATGCTCGCTCATTACTAATCAGCATCTCTGATCCTTCTGTAGGACCTGGTAATAACATATGTCCAGCAGAGTACAGCTATGGGGTCTGAGTAGACCCAGGTCATCTTTACCAGTAACTTATATCGCTGTACTGTGCTGTGTTTCCTGTAACTGGGATTGCAATGATTGCAGATGAGCCATTAAATAAAATTAAATACAGTAAATGTAAAAAAAAAAAAAAAAAAAACATAAAATCCTCAAATTAATAAATTATGTTTTTTTTGGTGGACACAAATCCACAAAAAATGCTTTTTGCATTGTTTCGCCTCGCAAAAAATAAGCTATTATACAGCTCCATCGGACAAAACTACGGGTCTCAGAAAATGGCAACAAAACTCCAAAAGTTTTATCTGCAAATTTTAGATTTAAGTAGCTAATCCATTATTTTAAATTAGAGAATGCAATTAACAGAATATATGGTATGGAACATAAAGAGTAAAAAATATAAACTAGTAAGACAAAAAAATCACATTAATTTGTATGTACCTGAAAGCACTGCTAAAAATATAATTTGTCTCGCCTTACAAAAAGAGATATTTAGCTATGTCAGTAAAACAATAAAAGCTATGGATGCTGAAAAGCTAAAAGGCAAAAGCAAAACTAATTTGCCTGTCATAGAGATGAGAATATTGATCTACTGAAGATATGGTTCAAGAAAAAATTTATTGAAATTTGAGGATCCATAATGTCACGACTCTGTTGTCGGGTGTCCCGGGACCAGGGGCTCCTTCTCTGTCTCTAATGCTAGGGGCGACCTAGCTCGCCCTGTTTTTTGGATTACACAAGAAGGAAAACACACAGCAAGTCAGCAGGATCTAGGAGCAACATGGCAGATGTGACAACCTACATGGTGAGCTGCAGCATGTGCTACATGTTCACAGATCGACCAGAAGAAGAATCCAATTTCACCTGTCAGAAGTGTAGACTAGTGGCCCTTTTAGAAGAAAAGGTGCGGGGTCTGGAAGAAAGAATAGCAACTTTGAAACTCATCAAAGAGAATGAAGACTTTCTAGACAGAACAGAAGCATCTCTACTGGTCACAGAAGGTGCAAAAAGTGTCAGAGAACCTCCAAAAGCAGATGAGTGGAAGCATGTGACCAAAAGAAGCAAGAAGACCATGGAGAAATCACCAACCACACAACTGAAGAACCGATATCAAATCTTTGTAGAGGATGAAGATGGCACACCTAAGAATGAAGCAATACCAGCAAGCAAAAAAGAAAAGGGCACACAGCAACAAGTGACAGCAAAAAGTACAGCCAAGAAGCAACGAAGAGTGGTGGTGGTGGGAGACTCACCACTGAGAGGCACCGAAGCAGCCATCTGCAGACCGGACATAACTGCAAGAGAAGTATGCTGCCTTCCAGGTGCGATGATCAAGGATGTGACCGATAGGATACCAAAGCTCTTCAGCTCCAAGGACGTCCACCCATTTCTTCTGATACATGTTGGCACCAATGACACGGCAAGGAAGGACCTACCGACAATCTGCAAGGACTTTGAAGAGTTGGGGAAGAAAGTAAAGGAACTGGATGCACAGGTAGTTTTTTCTTCTATCCTTCCAGTAGACGGGCATGGCACCAGGAGATGGAACAGGATCCTTGATGCAAACAACTGGCTAAGACGATGGTGCAGACAACAAGGATTTGGATTCCTGGACCACGGTGTGAATTACTGGTATGATGGACTCCTCGCCAGAGACGGACTACACCTCAACAAACCTGGGAAACACACATTCGCCAGAAGACTCGCTACACTCATCAGGAGGGCGTTAAACTAGAAGAAGAGGGGACGGGAAGAAAAACATTAGACTCGAACAAAGACGACCCAGGGAAACATACTCAGAAGGGAGGTAAGAACATTTCTAAAACAATCCACAGTGAGGAGATTGGAACAAAACAAAATCCTCTAAACTGCATGCTCGCAAACGCCAGAAGCCTGACAAACAAGATGGAAGAACTAGAAGTAGAAATATCTACAGGTAACTTTGACATAGTGGGAATAACCGAGACATGGTTAGATGAAAGCTATGACTGGGCAGTTAACTTACAGGGTTACAGTCTGTTTAGAAAGGATCGTAAAAATCGGAGAGGAGGAGGGGTTTGTCTCTATGTAAAGTCTTGTCTAAAATCCACTTTAAGGGAGGATATTAGCGAAGGGAATGAGGATGTCGAGTCCATATGGGTTGAAATTCATGGAGGGAAAAATGGTAACAAAATTCTCATTGGGGTCTGTTACAAACCCCCAAATATAACAGAAAGCATGGAAAGTCTACTTCTCAAGCAGATAGATGAAGCTGCAACCCATAATGAGGTCCTGGTTATGGGGGACTTTAACTACCCGGATATTAACTGGGAAACAGAAACCTGTGAAACCCATAAAGGCAACAGGTTTCTGCTAATAACCAAGAAAAATTATCTTTCACAATTGGTGCAGAATCCAACCAGAGGAGCAGCACTTTTAGACCTAATACTATCTAATAGACCTGACAGAATAACAAATCTGCAGGTGGTTGGGCATTTAGGAAATAGCGACCACAATATTGTGCAGTTTCACCTGTCTTTCACTAGGGGGACTTGTCAGGGAGTCACAAAAACATTGAACTTTAGGAAGGCAAAGTTTGAACAGCTTAGAGATGCCCTTAATCTGGTAGACTGGGACAATATCCTCAGAAATGAGAATACAGATAATAAATGGGAAATGTTTAAGAACATCCTAAATAGGCAGTGTAAGCGGTTTATACCTTGTGGGAATAAAAGGACTAGAAATAGGAAAAACCCAATGTGGCTAAACAAAGAAGTAAGACAGGCAATTAACAGTAAAAAGAAAGCATTTGCACTACTAAAGCAGGATGGCACCATTGAAGCTCTAAAAAACTATAGGGAGAAAAATACTTTATCTAAAAAACTAATTAAAGCTGCCAAAAATGAAACAGAGAAGCACATTGCTAAGGAGAGTAAAACTAATCCCAAACTGTTCTTCAACTATATCAATAGTAAAAGAATAAAAACTGAAAATGTAGGCCCCTTAAAAAATAGTGAGGAAAGAATGGTTGTAGATGACGAGGAAAAAGCTAACATATTAAACACCTTCTTCTCCACGGTATTCACGGTGGAAAATGAAATGCTAGGTGAAATCCCAAGAAACAATGAAAACCCTATATTAAGGGTCACCAATCTAACCCAAGAAGAGGTGCGAAACCGGCTAAATAAGATTAAAATAGATAAATCTCCGGGTCCGGATGGCATACACCCACGAGTACTAAGAGAACTAAGTAATGTAATAGATAAACCATTATTTCTTATTTTTAGTGACTCTATAGCGACAGGGTCTGTTCCGCAGGACTGGCGCATAGCAAATGTGGTGCCAATATTCAAAAAGGGCTCTAAAAGTGAACCTGGAAATTATAGGCCAGTAAGTCTAACCTCTATTGTTGGTAAAATATTTGAAGGGTTTCTGAGGGATGTTATTCTGGATTATCTCAATGAGAATAACTGTTTAACTCCATATCAGCATGGCTTTATGAGAAATCGCTCCTGTCAAACCAATCTAATCAGTTTTTATGAAGAGGTAAGCTATAGGCTGGACCACGGTGAGTCATTGGACGTGGCATATCTCGATTTTTCCAAAGCGTTTGATACCGTGCCGCACAAGAGGTTGGTACACAAAATGAGAATGCTTGGTCTGGGGGAAAATGTGTGTAAATGGGTTAGTAACTGGCTTAGTGATAGAAAGCAGAGGGTGGTTATAAATGGTATAATCTCTAACTGGGTCGCTGTGACCAGTAGGGTACCGCAGGGGTCAGTATTGGGACCTGTTCTCTTCAACATATTCATTAATGATCTGGTAGAAGGTTTACACAGTAAAATATCGATATTTGCAGATGATACAAAACTATGTAAAGCAGTTAATACAAGAGAAGATAGTATTCTGCTACAGATGGATCTGGATAAGTTGGAAACTTGGGCTGAAAGGTGGCAGATGAGGTTTAACAATGATAAATGTAAGGTTATACACATGGGAAGAAAGAATCAATATCACCATTACACACTGAACGGGAAACCACTGGGTAAATCTGACAGGGAGAAGGACTTGGGGATCCTAGTTAATGATAAACTTACCTGGAGCAGCCAGTGCCAGGCAGCAGCTGCCAAGGCAAACAGGATCATGGGGTGCATTAAAAGAGGTCTGGATACACATGATGAGAGCATTATACTGCCTCTGTACAAATCCCTAGTTAGACCGCACATGGAGTACTGTGTCCAGTTTTGGGCACCGGTGCTCAGGAAGGATATAATGGAACTAGAGAGAGTACAAAGGAGGGCAACAAAATTAATAAAGGGGATGGGAGAACTACAATACCCAGATAGATTAGCGAAATTAGGATTATTTAGTCTAGAAAAAAGACGACTGAGGGGCGATCTAATAACCATGTATAAGTATATAAGGGGACAATACAAATATCTCGCTGAGGATCTGTTTATACCAAGGAAGGTGACGGGCACAAGGGGGCATTCTTTGCGTCTGGAGGAGAGAAGGTTTTTCCACCAACATAGAAGAGGATTCTTTACTGTTAGGGCAGTGAGAATCTGGAATTGCTTGCCTGAGGAGGTGGTGATGGCGAACTCAGTCGAGGGGTTCAAGAGAGGCCTGGATGTCTTCCTGGAGCAGAACAATATTGTATCATACAATTATTAGGTTCTGTAGAAGGACGTAGATCTGGGTATTTATTATGATGGAATATAGGCTGAACTGGATGGACAAATGTCTTTTTCCGGCCTTACTAACTATGTTACTATGTTACTATGTTACTTCTGATGGTGAAAACGCTGGGACCACGTACCTTGTCTCAGCTCCTGAATCTGCCCTCGGTCTCTATCCATCCCCCACTGAGGGGAGTAGTAGCGTACCATAATAAACCAACCAGACTAACAAGGTAATACAAACAGGGGTAACGAAAAATACCAAATATACAAATATACACAAATACAACAGAGGAATGCACCAGGGAGTTGAGGATGGGGTTAAACCAAAGTAGGAGAAGAAAGGGAATTATCACACACTCAAAACCTAGCAAAACGGACACAGATAAATCCATCAACCACTTTCTCCAATAACCACCAACAACATTCTCTAGCCATGCAGCAAAAGCTAACTCTGACAATGAGTGCTTGCCATGGACTTATTTTTATCGGAAATGAGAGTGGCTAACAGCGCACAGCTGAGAGCCTTAGCGTTCCAGGAGCTCTTACCTGAGCAGATCAACCCATGCTCTGCTAAAATAAATTTGCACCATTTAATAAGAAAGTTAAGTGCTTGTAATCAGTGCAGGAGTAGGAGAAATCAAATGCTGCGGTCTTCTGGGATCCTCTCTTTTACGGTAAACCAGTGACACATATAAATTGAAACAATCAGTGATACGATTTGCAATGAAAGGTATAATCTAGGATCAGTACCATTTTACCCGCACTGCTGAAGACTCAGTGAACCTGCTAGTTGCACCCAGAATGGCTCATTTGGCTTATCCATATTTCCTTGCAGCAATTAGTTCACATAGTCTAACCGAACCAATCAGTGGGAGGGGGCTTTCATAGCCAATATGAAAGAAAGGGACCTGACAAGGAACACTATTTTTTGCTTGTACTGTGTTGGGATAATACCTCAGAGCACACAACAAAAAGATATAAAAAGGCCTAATGTGATTTTGGTGCACTACATCAATGCTAATGTACCAGAATGAAAATGGAAGTAATAGCCTCAGCACATGAATACAAATCAACCCAAAGATTAAACTTAAAGATGAACTTTTGAAGCTCTTTAGTCGCATATTGTGACTGTGAAATTATTAATTTGTTATATACTACAGCTAGGGTTGAGCGACCTTGACCTTTTTAGAGTCGAGTCGTGTTTCGCGAAACCCGACTATCTTAGAAGTCGAGTCGAGTGGAATCGGCCGATTATCGCGAAAAGTCGGGTATCGCCCGAAACACGAAACCCAATGCAAGTCAATGGGGGAGCATAGTCAGCAGTGAGTGGAGGCCAGGAAAACACCTACACTGCCCATTTTAATGGCAAAAACATCCATTCTTTTTACGGAAGCTTGTCAATCATAATTTAGCTTATAATAATTGCAAGGCATTTGAAATTGGGGGTCATTTGGCTAAAGTTGTGGGGGGTAGGGCTGGTTCAAGTAATTAGTGGGCCCAGGAAATCTGGAACGCGTCACGGCAGTGGAGCAGGGAGAGGAAAGTATTTCAACTTTGCAAGTGCTGTGATCCTGAGCAATCAGGGGGGGCCCACTCGTTGGCACTGGCACTGGCACAGGGCCCCTCAAAGTACAGCGGTGTGTTTGCACGGCGGGGGCGCCTCCCACCGGCAGCAACACTTTTGCGTACTATGAGAGGCCCTGTGCCAGTGATGTCGCCAACTAGTATTCTTCCCCCCACCTGATGAAGGAAACTGCACTTTCATCTGCACCTTCCTCTTTGTCCCCGTGTAAGGTGGTATGGTATGCGGGAAGAGGAACCTGACTTTCAGCAGGGTCACAATCTTGCTGTGTAGCGTGCACGGGGAATTTAGCGTTATGGGTCAATGTACCAGCAGACTCATCTATCACTGGCTGGGCAATGGGCAGGATGAGGAGGAAACACAGATATAGGCCCAAAGAATAAAGTGGGCTAAATGCAGTTCAAAATTGGTAACACAGGACTAACCAGGGGGCATTGCAGTGGAGGACAACTGGAATGAGAGGCTGACACAGAGAGTAGGCCCAAATCAGTAAGAAGTCGAAATGCAGTTCAAAATTGGCAACCGTAGTAAACAGGCGGCACAGCTTTGTTCAGTGGGGGAGAACAGCAAGGAGTGGCAGACACCGATAGTAGGCCCCAACCCAACTAGTAGGCCAAATGCAGTCTAACATTAACAACTAATTAACGAGAGCCTGAAAATGGAATTTCAGGACAGGAAACCAGGAGAACAGCAAGGAGTGGCAGACACCGATAGTAGGCCCCAACCCAACTAGTACGCCAAATGCAGTTGTTCCATTTAACCACAATTTAATGAGAGCCTGAACATAGAAGCTCAGGAAAGGCAACCTGGAGAACACCTTGTAGTGTAACACACCATCTCTCTACACCCCATAACCAATTTGTAGGCCTAATGCACTGTAGTTTCCAACAACTACTAAACGAGAGCAGGAAGATCGAAGCAATGGCGAGGAAACCTGGGGAACACCGTGGAGTGGAACACACCATCTCTCTACACCCCATACCCAATTTGTAGGCCTAATGCACTGTAGTTTCCAACAACTACTAAACGAGAGCATTAAGATCGCAGCAATGGCGAGGAAACCTGGGGAACACCTTGGAGTGGAACACACCATCTCTCTACACCCCATACCCAATTTGTAGGCCTAATGCACTGTAGTTTCCAACAACTACTAAACGAGAGCATTAAGATCGCAGCAATGGCGAGGAAACCTGGGGAACACCTTGGAGTGGAACACACCATCTCTACACCCCAGACCCAACTTGTAGGCCGAATGCAGTGTTGTTTTCAACAACTACTTAAGAAGAGCCTGAAGATCAAAGCTCAGAAAAGGCAACCCGGGGAACACTTTGGAGCAGTAGACACTGGTAGTAGGCTGTAAACCCCAAATTTTGGTCAATGGAGTTTATGAAATGTTCCAGGGGTACACAGGCAGCATTGGTGTGGTAAGCGGAGGACAATTTATATTTGGGACTGCAGACAGACTTTGTAGGCTGTCCCCTGTGGACCATGCATCCACAACATTAACCCAGTGCGCCGTAATGGACATCTAACCTTATTTGGACATGCCTACTGGTCCATGCATCTGTTGTCAGGTGCACCTTTCTACTATTAGATAGCCAGAGAGCATGGACAATGCAGATTTTTACATGATGCTGTAGTGCTGGGATGGCTTTTCTCGCAAAAGAAGTGACGACTGGGTAGCTCTTACCGTGGTACAGCGTAGTCCATCTGGGCTTTATAATTGTAAAATAGAGAATAAAAATTGGCTGTATGCACTTTAAAATAGGTTACAGGGGTACACGGGAGGCAGTGGTCTGGTCAGTGTAGTTGTAGTAGAAAGAAGGAACCGCAGACAGGCTTCGAAGGCCTAACATAACAAACTGGACAGGCTGTAGTCACTTTTACATTGGTTCCAGGGGTACACGGGCAGCAGTACAATGGTCAGTGGAGGCCAAGTGGAAGGAGGGACCGCAGACAGGCTTCGAAGGCCTAACATAAAAAAATAGGGCTGTTGGCAATTTACAATTGGTTCTAGGGGTACACGGGCAGCAGTACAATGGTCAGTGGAGGCCTAGTGGAAGGAGGGACCGCAGACAGGCTTCGAAGGCCTAACATAACAAAAATAGGGGTGCAGGCATTTTAACATTGGTTCCAGGGGTACACGGGCAGCAGTGGTCTGGTCAGTGTAGTAGTAGTAGAAAGAAGGGACTGCAGACAGGCTTCGAAGGCCTAACATAACAAAATTGGGCTGTTGGCAATTTAAAATTGGTTCCAGGGGTACACGGGCAGCAGTACAATAGTCAGTGGAGGCCTAGTGGAAGGAGGGACCGCAGACAGGCTTCGAAGGCCTAACATAACAAAAATAGGGGTGCAGGCAATTTAACATTGGTTCCAGGGGTACACGGGCAGCAGTGGTCTGGTCAGTGTAGTAGTAGTAGAAAGAAGGGACTGCAGACAGGCTTCGAAGGCCTAACATAACAAAATTGGGCTGTTGGCAATTTAAAATTGGTTCCAGGGGTACACGGGCAGCAGTACAATGGTCAGTGGAGGCCTAGTGGAAGGAGGGACCGCAGACAGGCTTCGAAGGCCTAACATAACAAAAATGTCAATACAATGGTATTGTCAGTGCCAGGCATTGAAGGATGTCAGCGCATAGACTAAACATTGTTGGAGCTGTGAGAGATAATTTTGCAAGTGGTAGAGCACTGTTTGAGCTGGGGGGGGAACTGTCTTGTGGCCGGCGGTACAGGCCCAGGGCCCCTCATATTACAACGGTGTGTCTGACGTTGGGTGCGCACCACCACCGCCAATGACACTTTATTGTACTATGAGGGACCCAGTGGCAGTGCAGTCGACCAAAAGCGGGCACACCCACCTCTTCAGAAAAAAAACAGCACTCTCACGGGTGCTGGCGCCAAGTGGCGATACCTTGGCCCCGTGTGGGGAGTTTGGCCATTTAGGGAGGTGTAAACATGTCGTATGCTGGACAATCAGGTGCAGCAAATTACGATATTGGAAAAGTCATTCATAATAGTCCACAGGCAAGACCTTTTCATAGGAAAGCTAGGTGTCAGCCGGACAAGGTGGGGCAAAAGATTTCGAAATCCAGTTGTGGTTCATTTTAATGAAGGTTAGATCATCTACATTTTGGGTAGCCAGACGAGTCCTTTTTTCTGTTAGTATTGAACCTGCAGCACTGAATACTCTTTCTGATAGGACACTAGCTGCCGGGCAAGCAAGCTCCTGCAATGCATATTCTGCCAATTCTGGCCAGGTGTCTAATTTGGATGCCCAGTAATCAAATGGGAATGACGGTTGAGGGAGAACGTCGATAAGGGATGAAAAATAGTTTGTAACCATACTGGACAAATGTTGTCTCCTGTCAATTTGAATTGATGCTGCAGTACCTGTCCTGTCTGCGGTCATAGCAAAATCACTCCACAACCTGGTCAGAAAACCCCTCTGGCCAACGCCACTTCTGATTTCTGCCCCTCTAACACCTCTGGTCTGCTGGCCCCTGCAGCTCGTGTGAGAACGATCACGGGTGCTGTGTGCAGGGAATGCCAGAAGCAAACGGTCAACAAGAGTTGATTGTTTGGTTGCTAATATTAGTTCCAAGTTCTCATGTGGCATTATATTTTGCAATTTGCCTTTATAGCGAGGATCAAGGAGGCAGGCCAACCAGTAATCGTCATCGTTCATCATTTTAGTAATGCGTGTGTCCCTTTTGAGGATACGTAAGGCATAATCCGCCATGTGGGCCAAAGTTCCAGTTCTCAAATCTGCGGTTGTGCTTGGTTGAGGGGCAGTTTCAGGCAAATCCACGTCACTTGTGTCCCTCAAAAAACCAGAACCCGGCCTTGCCGCGCCAAAAATTTCCAGTGGCCCCGGAAAAGCTTCCTCATTAAAAATATAATCATCCCCATCATCCTCCTCGTCCTCCTCCTCCTCTTCGCCCGCTACCTCGTCCTGTACACTGCCCTGGCCAGACAATGGCTGACTGTCATCAAGGCTTTCCTCTTCCTCAGCTGCAGACACCTGATCCTTTATGTGCGTAAAACTTTGCATCAGCAGACGCATTAGGGGGATGCTCATGCTTATTATGGCGTTGTCTGCACTAACCAGCCGTGTGCATTCCTCAAAACACTGAAGGACTTGACACATGTCTTGAATCTGCGACCACTGCACACCTGACAACTCCATGTCTGCCATCCTACTGCCTGCCCATGTATGTGTATCCTCCCACATAAACATAACAGCCCACCTCTGTTCGCACAGTCTCTGAAGCATGTGCAGTGTTGAGTTCCACCTTGTTGCAACGTCTATGATTAGGTGATGCTGGGGAAGGTTCAAAGAACGCTGATAGGTCTGCATACGGCTGGAGTGTACGGGCGAACGGCGGATATGTGAGCAAAGTCCACGCACTTTGAGGAGTAGGTCGGATAACCCCGGATAACTTTTCAGGAAGCACTGCACCACCAGGTTTAAGGTGTGAGCCAGGCAAGGAATGTGTTTCAGTTGGGAAAGGGAGATGGCAGCCATGAAATTCCTTCCGTTATCACTCACTACCTTACCTGCCTCAAGATCTACAGTGCCCAGCCACGACTGCGTTTCTTTCTGCAAGAACTCGGACAGAACTTCCGCGGTGTGTCTGTTGTCGCCCAAACACTTCATAGCCAATACAGCCTGCTGACGTTTGCCAGTAGCTGCCCCATAATGGGAGACCTGGTGTGCAACAGTGGCAGCTGCGGATGGAGTGGTTGTGCGACTGCGGTCTGTGGACGAGCTCTCGCTTCTGCAGGAGAACGAGGAGGAGGAGGAGGGGGTGCGAACGACTACAGCCAACTGTTTCCTAGACCGTGGGCTAGGCAGAACTGTCCCAAAATTGCTGTCCCCTGTGGACCCTGCATCCACAACATTCACCCAGTGTGTCGTGATGGACACGTAACGTCCCTGGCCATGCCTACTGGTCCATGCATCTGTTGTCAGGTGCACCTTTGTGCTCACAGATTGCCTGAGTGCATGGACGATGCGCTCTTTAACATGCTGGTGGAGGGCTGGGATGGCTTTTCTGGAAAAAAAGTGTTGACTGGGTAGCTCGTAGTGTGGTACAGCGTAGTCCATCAGGGCTTTGAAAGCTTCGCTTTCAACTAACCGG
Organism: Ranitomeya imitator; assembly: GCF_032444005.1. Taxonomy (NCBI): domain Eukaryota; kingdom Metazoa; phylum Chordata; class Amphibia; order Anura; family Dendrobatidae; genus Ranitomeya; species Ranitomeya imitator. The sequence continues at coordinate 1,078,352,091 of NC_091282.1, read as the reverse complement.
TAGGGCATCATCTCTAACGAGATTAGTCTAGCTATGTGGGCGTTCAAACCCTGTGTATGCGGATGCGAGGCTAAGTATTTCCTTTTTCTAACCATAGTCTCATGTAGGGTGAGCTGGACTGGAGAGCTGGAGATCGTGGAACTAGCGGGGGTGCCGGTGGACATGGCAGACTGAGAGACGGTGGGAGATGGTATTGTTGACGCCGGTGCCCTAGATGCAGTGTTTCCTACTACGAAACTGGTGATTCCCCGACCCTGACTGCTTTGGCCTGGCAAAGAAACCTGCACAGATACTGCAGGTGGTGCGGAAAATGGTGGCCCTACACTGCCGGAAGGGATGTTGCGTTGATGACTAGCTTCATTGGCCGAGGGTGCTACAACCTTAAGGGACGTTTGGTAGTTAGTCCAAGCTTGCAAATGCATGGTGGTTAAATGTCTATGCATGCAACTTGTATTGAGACTTTTCAGATTCTGCCCTCTGCTTAAGGTAGTTGAACGTTTTTGACAGATGACTTTGCGCTGATCAATTGGATGTTGTTTCAAAAAATGCCAGACTGCACCCTTTCTAGCATCGGATACCTTTTCAGGCATTGCAGACTGAGCTTTAACCGGATGGCCACGCTGTCCTCCAACAGGTTTTGGCTTTGCCACGCGTTTTGGGCAAGATACGGGCCCGGCAGATGGAACTTGTTGCGATGTTGATGCCTGCTGCGGCCCCTCCTCCTCCGCTTCAGAACTGCTGCCACCTGCACCCTGTTCCCCCAATGGCTGCCAATCGGGGTCAAGAACTGGGTCATCTATTACCTCTTCTTGTAGCTCGTGTGCAACTTCGTCTGTGTCACCGTGTCGGTCGGTGGTATAGCGTTCGTGATGGGGCAACATAGTCTCATCAGGGTCTGATTCTTGATCATTACCCTGCGAGGGCAATGGTGCGGTCTGAGTCAAAGGACCAGCATAGTAGTCTGGCTGTGGCTGTGTATCAGTGCACTCCATGTCAGATTCAACTTGTAATGGGCATGGACTGTTAACTGCTTCACTTTCTAAGCCAGGGACGGTATGTGTAAAGAGCTCCATGGAGTAACCCGTTGTGCCGCCTGCTGCATTCTTCTCTGTTGTTGTTTTTGCTGAAGAGGACAAGGAAGCGACTTGTCCCTGACCGTGAACATCCACTAACGACGCGCTGCTTTTACATTTACCAGTTTCACGAGAGGAGGCAAAAGAGCTACAGGCTGAGTCAGCAAGATAAGCCAAAACTTGCTCTTGCTGCTCCGGCTTTAAAAGCGGTTTTCCTACTCCCAGAAAAGGGAACGTTCGAGGCCTTGTGTAGCCAGACGACGAACCTGGCTCCACAGCTCCAGACTTAGGTGCAATATTTTTTTTCCCACGACCACCTGATGCTCCACCACTACCACTACCCTCATTACCAGCTGACAATGAACGCCCCCGGCCACGACCTCTTCCACCAGACTTCCTCATTGTTTTAAAAACGTAACCAAACTAACGGTATTTGTTGCTGTCACACAACTTACACGGTGAGCTATAACTTCAGTATGATTTAGCTACCCCTTTACAGGTGGGTGAGACCACAACGAAAATCAGGCACAATGTTACACACTTTGTTTTTGGTGGCACCAAATGAGAGAGATGCCACACATGCAGGACTGTCACTGAAGCACAAATGTAAATATTAATCTCCCACTGTTTTTTTTTATTTATTTTTTTTTTTCAGGGAGACTTTAGAAACAAAATAAAATAAAATGATTTTTTCAGGAAGAATTTAGAAACCAAATAAAATAAAATGATTTCTTCAGGGAGAATTTAGAAAACAAATAAAACAAAAAATAGGCTTTCTATGGCCCACTGAGTGAGAGATGACGCGCACAGGAGTCAGGAGTGGCACACAAGCCCAGAGGCCAATATTTTTCTCCCAATGATTGATGTAGTGATTTTTTCAGGTTGATTTTGGAACCCAAATCAAGCTACAAAAATAATAGGCTTTCTATGGCCCACAATTGGAGAGAGAGAGAGAGATGGCACACCCAGGAGTCAAGACTGGCACACAAGCAGAAAGGGCAATATTAATCTCCCACTGATTTTTTTTTTTTTTTCAGGAAGACTTTAGAAAAAAAAAAAATAGAATAAAATGATTTTTTCAGGAAGAATTTAGAAACCAAATAAAATAAAATGATTTTTTCAGGGAGAATTTAGAAAACAAATAAAACAAAAAATAGGCTTTCTTTGGCCCACTGAGTGAGAGATGACGCACACAGGAGTCAGGAGTGGCACACAAGCCCAGAGGCCAATATTTATCGCCCACTGATTGATTTATTGATTTTTTCAGGTAGAATTTAGAACCCAAATCAACCAAAAAAATAAATAGGCTTTCTATGGCTCACTATCTGAGAGAGAGAGATGGCACGCTTAGGACTGGCACACAAGCCAAAAGGCCAATATTAATCTCCCTTTTTTTTTTTTTTTTTCAGGGAAAATTTATAAACCCAATAAAAAAAATAATAAATAGGCTTTCTATGGCCCACTATCTGAGAGAGAGAGATGGCACGCTTAGGACTGGCACACAAGCCCAAAGGCCAATATTAATCTCCCTTTTTTTTTTCAGGGAGAATTTATATAACCAAAAAAAAAAAAGGCTTTCTATGGCCCACTATTTGTGAGAGAGATGGCACGCTCAGGACTGGCACACAAGCCCAAAGGCCAATATTAATCTCTCTTTTTTTTTTCAGGGAGAATTTATATAACCAAAAAAAAAAAAAAGGCTTTCTATGGCCCACTATTTGTGAGAGAGATGGCACGCTCAGGACTGGCACACAAGCCCAAAGGCCAATATTAATCTCCCACTGATTGATTTATTGATTTTTTTCAGGTAGAATTTAGAACCCAAATAAAGCAAAAAAAAAAAATAGGCTTTCTATGGCCCACTGAGTGAGTGATGATGCACACAGGAGTCAGGAGTGGCACACAAGCCCTGAGGCCAATATTTTTCTCCCACTGATTGATGTAGTGATTTTTTCAGGTAGATTTTGGAACCCAAATCAAGCAAAAAAATAAATAGGCTTTCTATGGCCCACTGACTGAGAGATGGCACACACAGGAGTCAGGGTGGCACACAAGCCCTGAGGCCAATATTTTTCTCCCACTGATTGATGTAGTGATTTTTTCAGGTAGATTTTATAACCCAAATCAAGCAAAAAAATAAATAGGCTTTCTATGGCCCACTGAGTGAGAGATGGCACAGACAGGGATGCCACTCTAGCAGAAATGCCAATCTTAATCTCCCACAAAAAAAAAAAAAAAAAAGGAACTGTCCTTCAATTACTATCTCCCTGCAGTAATCTCAGCCAGGTATGGCAGGCAGCAATAAGGAGTGGACTGATGCACAAATTAAATAAAAAGTGTGGACAAACAAACAAGATAGCTGTGCAGAAAGGAAGGAACAAGAGGATTTGTGCTTTGAAAAAAGCAGTTGGTTTGCACAGCATCGTACACACAGCAATGCAGCTATCAGGGAGCCTTCTAGGGCAGCCCAATGAGCTACAGCGCTGAGAAAAAAAAAAAATGTAGCTTCCACTATCCCTGCACACCGAAGGTGGTGTTGGACAGTGCAAATCGCTACAGCACAAGCGGTTTGGTGGTTAATGGACACTGCCTAACGCTATCCCTGCTTCTGACGAAGCGGCAGCAACCTCTCCCTAAGCTCAGATCAGCAGCAGTAAGATGGCGGTCGGCGGGAACGCCCCTTTATAGCCCCTGTGACGCCGCAGACAGCAAGCCAATCACTGCAATGCCCTTCTCTAAGATGGTGGGGACCAGGACCTATGTCATCACGCTGCCCACACTCTGTGTTTACCTTCATTGGCTGAGAAATGGCACTTTTCGCGTCATTGAAACGCGACTTTGGCGCTAAAGTCGCGTACCGCATGGCCGACCCCGCACAGGGGTCGGATCGGGTTTCATGAAACCCGACTTTGCCAAAAGTCGGCGACTTTTGAAAATGAACGACCAGTTTCGCTCAACCCTAACTACAGCATCCACAATTTACTGTATATACTCGAGTATAAGCTGACCCAAGTATAAGCCGACCCCCTTAATTTTGCAACAAAAAACTGGGAAAACTTATTGACTCGAATATAAGCCTAGGGTGGAAAATGCAGCAGCTACCGGTAAATGCCAAAAATAAAAATATATACCAATAAGAATAAAATTAATTGAGACATCAGTAGGTTAAGTGTTTTTGAATATCCATATTGAATCAGGAGCCCCATATAATGCTCCATAAAGTTTATGATGGCCCCATAAGATGCTCCATATACAAATATGCCCCATATAATGCTCTATGCAGTTCTTTTTGGCCCCATACATGCCCCATATAATGCTCCATGCAGTTCTTTATGGCCCCATAGATGCCCAATGTAATGCTCCATGCAGTTCTTTATGGCCCCATAGATGCCCCATAAAATGCTCCATACAGTTCTTTATGGCCCCATAGATACCCCATATAATGCTCCATGCAGTTCATTATGGCCCCATAGATGCCCCATATTGTACTCCATGCAGTTCTTTATGGCCCCATAGATGCCCCATATAATGCTCCATGCAGTTTATTATGGCCCCATAGATGCCCCATATAATGCTCCATACAGTTCTTTATGGCCCCATAGATGCCCCATATAATGCTCCATGCAGTTCATTATGGCCCCATAGATGCCCCATATAATGCTCCATGCAGTTCATTATGACCCCATAGATGCCCCATATAATGTTCCATGCAGTTCTTTATGGCCCCATAGATGCCCCATATAATGCTCCATACAGTTCATTATGGCCCCATAGATGCTCCATATAAAACTGTGCCACATAAAATGCTCCATACCATTCATTATTGCCCCATATATGCTCCATATAAACCTGTGCCATATATAATGTTCCATACCATTCATTATTGCCCCATAGATGCTCCATATATACAGCTGTGCCACATATAATGCTCCGTACCATTCATTATTGCCCCATAGATGCTCCATATAAAACTGTGCCACATATAATGCTGCTGCTGCAATAAAAAAATGACATACTCACCTCTCGTCGCTGCTCCTCAGCGTCCCGTCTCTCCGCACTGACTGTTCAGGCAGAGGGCGGTGCGCACACTAATACATCATCGCGCCCTCTGACCTGAACAGTCACAGCAAGAGGACGGGAAGACGGAGTGGCGCCACCGCTGTGCTTTCTGGCCGCTGTCCTTACACAGGGCAGAGAAGCAGAGCGCCGAGGGACAGACAGCGGAAGATAAGTATGTAGTGTTTGTTTTTTTTTACTTTTACGCTGGTAACCAGGGTAAACATCAGGTTACTAAGCGCGGCCCTGTGCTTAGTAACCCGATATTTACCCTGGTTACCAGCGAAGACATCGCTAAATCGGTGTCACACACGCCGATTCAGCGATGTCAGCAGGAAGTTCTGCGACAAAATAAAGTGCTGGACTTTCTGCAGCGACCAACGACATCACAGCAGGATTCTGATCGCTGCTGTGTGTCAAACTGAATGATATCGCTAGCCAGGACGCTGCAACATCACGGATCGCTAGCGATATCGTTTAGTGTGACGGTACCTTAAGTTGCAAAAGCCATCAGTAATTTCTATACCATCATTTGCTTGTATTCACATAGTTGCCGCTCACGCACGAGTGATGGAAGTAATGATGGTACATTGTCATTGTAGCGGGGATTCAGCAGGGTGGCCACCCAGTTATTTGCACTAGTAACAATACAGGCAACTTGGAGGTCATTGCGCAGGCACAGCAGCATGTATTTGCTCATGTGTGCCAGGCTGCTAAGAGGTAACGACAAACTGTCCTCAGTGAGAGGTGTATTGTTTGGTTACCATCGACACTCTAGTGACTACTGTGAGCTGCGTTGTGCATGGCTGTTTCTCCTTCTCATCATCATAATAATCCTCCAAAACTGTCCCCTGGCTCTACAGTTGGATACCTGTCTGCTTTTTTGACAGTAACCCACCTTACGAGCCATGTGTGGACGACAGGCTGAATAACTGTGTGAATTGGCCCTTCTGCCAACACCTCATCCATCATGACCTGAATTGCTTTCTCCAGCAGGCATATAAGTGATATAGTAATGCTGATGATGGCATCATCAGCCCTGGTCATATTGATGGACTATTCAAAGCAGCGCAAGATGGCAAACAAGTCCCGCATGGAGGCCCAATCAATGGTAGCAAAGTAATGTTGTTTTGCAGAGTGACTCAGCCGGGTGTGCTGCAGCTTAAACTCCACTATTTCCTGCTCTCCATTTCCAGGATTAAAAGTCCTTTATTGTGGCAGTCAGGACATGATTTCAGCATGCAAGGAATGCATGAGAATAAGGACGATGGCCGTTTTGCACCTACTGTGACAGAAGCAGTATTTCTGGTGTTGTAAGCTTTTTATATTGTATTTTGGGGAGCAGTGAGGCATTCATAATGTGTATTGGGGATCAGTGGGAGAAACATACTGTGTATAGGGAGCAGTGAGCTTATCATACTGTGTATAGGGGAGCTAAATATAAGGGGACTTAGGACATTTTTAAGTAAAGGCCCCTTCACAATAAGCGACGCTGCAGCGATACCGACAACGATCCGGATCGCTGCAGCGTCACTGTTTGGTCGCTGGAGAGCTGTCACAAAGACAGCTCTCCAGCGACCAACGATCCCGAAGTCCCCGGGTAACCAGGGTAAACATTGGGTTACTAAGCGCAGGGCCGCGCTTAGTAACCCGATGTTTACCCTGGTTACCAGCGTAAAAGTAAAAAAAAACAAACACTACATACTTACCTACCGCTGTCTGTCCTCCGGCGCTGTGCTCTGCACTCCTCCTGCACTGGCTGTGAGCACAGCGGCCGGAAAGCAGAGCAGTGACGTCACCGCTCTGCTTTCCAGCTGACCGACGCTCACAGCCAGTGCAGGAGGAGTGCAGAGCACAGCGCCGGGGACAGACAGCGGTAGGTAAGTATGTAGTGTTTGTTTTTTTTTTACTTTTACGCTGGTAACCAGGGTAAACATCGGGTTACTAAGCGCGGCCCTGCGCTTAGTTACCCGATGTTTACCCTGGTTACCAGTGAAGACATCGCTGGATCGGTGTCACACACGCCGATCCAGCGATGTCCACGGGAGATCCAGCGACGAAATAAAGTGCTGGACTTTGTTCAGCGACCAACGATCTCCCAGCAGGGGCCTGATCGTTGGTCGCTGTCACACATAACGATTTCATTAACGATATCGTTGCTACGTCACAAAAAGCAACAATATCGTTAACGATATCGTTATGTGTGAAGGTACCTTAAGTGGGCACAAAAGAAGCATTATTGATATGGGGTACTCCAAGTATTGTGACAGTCAAATGTACACATGATGCATTCTTACTTTTTAGGGGGCAAAATGTTTACACTGTTTTCTAGGGTACTTGAACAAGGCATTAATATTTTCTGGGGCAAAAAATTACATTCTAGAGGACTCAAAGATGGCATTTTATTCTGTAAGAGGTACAGTAGTGGGCATTGCTGTGTGTGGCGCCAAGAGGAGCACAGTGTTTGTGCCACATAGCACGGGTAGTATTAGGGACACATATGGCAGCAGCAGTTCAGCATTAAAATGAAAGAAGGATGAGGAGGTTGTGCAGGTTGGGGATACATGGGAACGATGCTGGAAATGTGAAAAGTCAAATGTGTCTTTGCTGTAAACTTTGCAGATGAGTCATGGATGAAAGGAGCTATCATTTCTATTCGGGTTAGAGAGAAAATATGGGAAAAGTGTACCTATCCATTAGAAATAATGACATCTGTAAGTCTGATATGCTCTGCCGGACTGGTATCTACCACTGTATGTCACTGCATGGTGGTAATATCAGTGTTGGTCTTTTGTATAGAGATTTATTTTTATTGACAACATGGTCATATGCTGAGGTTTCCCTATACCCTCAATTAGGCGGCACCACCATAGCTGTATGAATAAATACCTGATTAAGGGCCCACTCAAATATTTCACCCCCTCCCCTTCTGATCTAAACCCTAAGATTTGCCTCTGACTAGATCCAAATGTTTGCCACGTGTTTGGATCCAATATAATATAAAATATCTGAATAGAGTCTTAAACTTTACTGATCTTAGTTTTGATCAGGCAAGCATTATATAACTCCAAATAATACTGTTTAGTATATATATAAATAAATATATATATATATATATATATATATATATATATATATATATATATATATATATAAAAGAGAATATATTCAATAGCTAAATTTTTATTTTGCAAATAAGAGAGCAAAATGCTGCACAGTGAGCACAAAATTATCTCTCCCCTGCACCGTTACTGAGAGCCAGCTCTGCATACATATGATGCGGGTCAATGTGTTTATACCACAGTCTTCTGCATAGTGCACATGAACCGCTAAATCTTCCTGAACTTCCACAATTACTGGAAGTGAGGGGCTATGGAAAGACTAAAACTTAATTTTTTCCTTGCAGCTGCTGTTTCAGTGACACTATCATGCTTGATTAAAAGACTCTTTACTTTCAGAGCGCCACTATATCTTTAGATAAATATTGTTTTTTAGGTGACATGTTCCTTTTAAAATTACGTGCACCTTGCTATATTTCTGCAAATAGAATTTCTCCTATTCTTGTATTTAGCCAATATCTTCAAGTAAAAAATAGAATGCAGCATATTGTTTGAGTGATAAGCATGTGCTCAGACGTAGACGATTGTTCGTGCTCCTACTCCAACATAACCTTGTTCCATCTGTACACATGCTTATCAGCCTCAACAGTATCTTGTATCAGTGTTAGGAATTTCGAATCTCTAAGCTTAAAGTACCACTTCAGATACTTTTTGAAGAGGTAAGCATATAATTACAATTGTCACGATCAGCAGATGCTATCATTTCTCCTTATACGTTGCCCACTTTTCACTTAAAATTCAAGCGCTCAATACACCTGGAGCTCATTTCAGGGATATTGCAGCCATCTACTTATTCCTTCACACTTCAACAGTGCACTGATTGCTTTCACTAATTAAAGATTCCCATGTGCATCATTCTCCTCCAATCAAGATCTAATAAATGCACCGCGCACAGGTGAAGCTTGAGAACCACAAGATGTGTTGTACTTTGCATTTTTTCCATCGTCACAGCAATTTGCAACAGCTAGTTTTTGTCAGTCCCATTTATCAATGAAAAGATTACAAAATCTTTCATTAGTAATCTATACTAATAGCTAAGAAGCAGAAGATACACGTCACATGGATTCAAAAATATTTGTTAACCCCTTTACCCCCAAGGGTGGTTTGCACGTTAATGACCAGGCCAATTTTTACAATTCTGACCACTGTCCCTTTATGAGGTTATAACTCTGGAACGCTTCAACAGATCCGAGTGATTCTGACATTCTTTTCACGAGACATATTGTACTTCATGATAGTGGTAAATATTCTTTGATTGTACCTGCGTTTATTTGTGACAAAAACGGAAATTTGGCGAAAATTATGAAAATTTCGCAATTCTCCAACTTTGAATTTTTATGCAATTAAATCACAGAGATATGTCACACAAAACACTTAATAGGTAACATTTCCCACATGTCTACTTTACATCAGCACAGTTTTGGAACCAAAATTTTTTTTTATTTAGGGAGTTATAAGGGTTAAAATTGACCAGCAATTTCTCATTTTTACAACACCATTTTTTTTTAGGGACCACATCTCATTTGAAGTCATTTAGAGGGGTCTATATGATAGAAAATACCCAAGTGTGACACCATTCTAAAAACTGCACCCCTCATGGTGCTCAAAACCATATTCAAGAAGTTTATTAACCCTTCTGGTGCTTCACAGGAATTTTTGGAATGTTTAAATAAAAATGAACATTTAACTTTTTTTCACAAAAAATTTAATTCAGCTCCAATTTGTTTTATTTTACCAAGGGTAACAGGAGAAAATGGACCCAAAAAGTTGTTGTACAATTTGTCCTGAGTACACCGATGCCCCATATGTGGGGGTAAATCACTGTTTGGGTGCATGACAAAGCTCGGAAGCGAAGGAGCGCCATTTGACTTTTCAATGCAAAATTGACAGGAATTGAGATGGGACGCCATGTTGCGTTTGGAGAGCCACTGATGTGCCTAAACATTGAAACCCCCCACAAGTGACACCATTTTGGAAAGTAGACCCTGTTAGGGTTGGCGGAATGCACCAAATATATTGTTTATTAAAAGGAATTAGTGCGTTCGCAACCCAGGATCCACCGTGCAGGAAAGTACCTGCTGCTAAATAATGGCGGCTCTATATGGCGGTATATACCAACTCTGTTAGCTTCACAGAGTAACCGCGAGAGATGAGCTCTGTGACCTGTTAGACTTTCACAGAGGCACAGGCCAACTACCCAGATGTGAGCAGTGAGTGGTCATGCATGCATACACAATCTCCTCGCCGGAGGAGCCAGCATTCTAGGGGCTTATTTCAGCCGGGTCCCTGAACACTCTTATACACAATCTCCTCGCCGGAGGTGCCAGCATTCTAGGGGCTTATTTCAGCCGGGTCCCTGAACACATACAAACACATGACCACATTGGCGCAAAGCATATAGCAAAAGACGATACTAGCGCATGGCCGTGCGGTCATGCGCAGTTTATATAGTTGCAGCACAGGAAGCTGCTACTGAAGTTTTTGCCCTTTCAGGACCTTCCAGAAGGACCAATGGAAAGTGCTGCAGTACCTGAGCATGTTTTGCCCTTTCAGGACCTTCCAGAAGGACCAATGGAATGTACTGCAGCACCTGAGCATGTGACCGAACATGTGGCCCTCGACCTCCAATGGGAGACCCTGCCCTGGGCATGCTCAGTGTGAGTAAACAAGGACTTAGTCCCAGAGAGGCTCGCTCGCCGCAGATCAGTGCAGGGTACCATAGGAAAGCCAGAAAAGGCAGTAGTGACCCTATGCACTGAATCAGCCCCAGCGAGACGCTGGGAGCAACGTCTCCGCTGAGCAGAGCCCACTGCGGCCGATACCGAATGGGAGACCGCAGCAGACACGGATCGAGATTCCCCCTGTGCAGTAGAGGAAACTCGACTCCTAAAATTACCCCCCTTCCTAGGGCCCCCCCTCCTTGAGCCTCACTATGCTCAAAAGCTGCGATAAGCAGCGGAGCCCGAATGTGCTCCACAGGCTCCCAGGTTCTATCCTCTGGGCCGTGACCCTTCCAGTCCACCAGATAAAATTTCTTGCCACGTACCACCTTGCACCCCACAATAGCATTCACCTCAAACTCATCCGTGGATGAACCCGATGTCCCAGCAGATGACTCGGAAAACCGGGACAAATGAACGGGCTTTAAGAGGGAAACGTGGAAAGTATCGGAGATACCAAGGCGTGGAGGAATAGCCAAACGGTAGACCACAGGGTTGACCTGTTCCAGAACCTTAAATGGGCCAATGTAGCGAGGAGCAAACTTAGTGGACTCAACTCGCAGCCTGATGTTACGGGCGGAGAGCCACACTAAGTCGCCAGGAGCAAAGACCGGAGCGGGGCGCCGGTGTGTATCAGCCGAAACCCTCATTCTCTCCTTGGAGGCCCGGATGGCATCCTGTGTGCGGTCCCAGATGTCACGTGCCTCCACCACCCAGTCTGCCACCCTAGAATCGGTGGATGACACGGGCATGGGCACAGGGACACGCGGATGCTGGCCGTAATTATGGAGAAAAGGAGTTTGACCAGTGGAATCGGCTACGGCGTTGTTCAGGGCAAATTCCGCCCAAGGTAGCAAAGATGCCCAGTCATCCTGCCTAGCAGAGACGAAATGTCGCAAATATGTCACCAGAGTCTGGTTGGTTCTCTCCACCAACCCATTCGTCTCGGGATGGTATGCAGAGGAGAGGTTTAACTCTATGCTGAGTAAACGGCAGAGTTCTCTCCAAAACCGAGATGCGAACTGGGGACCCCGATCTCTGACAATCTTATCAGGCATACCATGCAAACGGAAAACGTGTTTAATGAACAACACCGCCAAGGCCCGTGCTGAGGGTAACCGAGGAAGCGGCACCAAATGCATCATCTTGGAGAAATGGTCGGTGACAACCCAAATAATGGAGCAGCCACGTGACTTGGGTAGACCCACCACAAAGTCCATCCCGACCATCTCCCAGGGCCTGTCTGCCACCGGTAGAGGGTAAAGCAACCCAGCAGGCCGTTGCCGAGGAGACCGATTCTGGGCGCAAGAAACGCACGCCTGAATATAGTCCTTGACATCTCGGGCCATATGCGGCCACCAGTTTGTTCTCGCCAGAAGCTCAGATGTCCTCTTGGTCCCAAAATGCCCACCCACTCTGGAGGAGTGAGCCCAAGAGAGAACCTCCGGTCGCAAGTTAGCTGGTACGAAAGTCTTGCCCGGGGGCACAGACTCTAGCGAAACCGGGGCTACAGTTCTCAGGCTCTCAGAAGGGACAATAAGCCGAGGCTCCTCCTCCTACTCCTCCGATGACACCACGGAGCGGGAGAGAGCGTCAGCACGAACGTTCTTCTCCCCGGAGAGGAAATGGAGAGTAAAATGGAACCGGGAGAAGAACAGGGACCATCTAACCTGGTGAGAATTCAGCCGCTGGTCCGTTTGCAGATACACCAAGTTCTTGTGGTCAGTGAAGACTTGGAAGGGAAAGCAAGCTCCCTCCAAGAGATGTCTCCACTCTGAAAAAGCCAACTTCATGGCCAGCAACTCCCTGTCCCCGATGGAATAATTCCTCTCCGCTGGTGTGAAGGTCTTGGAGAAGAAGAAGCAAGGATGCTTCCGACCTTGAGCATCCTTTTGGAAAAGGACTGCTCCAGCACCAACGGATGAGGCATCCACCTCCAAGATAAATGGTTTATCAACATCGGGGCGATGTAGGATGGGAGCGCTAGCGAAGTGTGACTTGATCGAGAGAAAGGCTTTGGAGACTTCCTCTGACCACAACTTGGGATTTGCTCCCTTCTTGGTGAGGGCAACCAAGGGAGCTACCAAAGTTGAGAAGTGTGGAATGAACTGGCGATAGTAATTAATGAACCCCATAAAGTGCTGCACCGCTTTAAGAGAATGGGGTTCCTGCCAGTCCATTACAGCCTGTAGCTTGGCAGGATCCATAGCCAAACCCTGGGCAGAGATGATATAACCAAGGAAAGGCAAGGACTCCTGCTCAAACACACACTTCTCCAACTTGGCGTAGAGGGAGTTTGCCCGTAAGAGGTCGAAGACTTTGCGAACATCTCTCCGATGGGAGTCAATATCTGGAGAGAAGATGAGAATATCATCCAGATAGACTACGACCGAGGTGGTGAGCATATCCCGGAAGATGTCGTTCACAAAGTCTTGGAAAACGGCTGGGGCATTACAGAGCCCGAAGGGCATCACCAGATATTCATAGTGCCCATCCCTGGTGTTAAAAGCCGTCTTCCATTCATCCCCCTCACGGATGCGAATCAGGTTGTAAGCACCCCGCAGATCTAACTTTGTAAATACCCTCGCTCCCCGTAGCCTATCAAACAGCTCAGATATCAGGGGTAGTGGGTACTTGTTCTTAACGGTGATGGCGTTAAGACCCCTATAGTCTATGCATGGACGTAAGTCTCCAGTCTTCTTCTGTACGAAGAAGAACCCTGCCCCTGCCGGTGACACTGACTTCCTAATGAATCCTCTTGCCAGATTCTCCTGGATGTACTGGGACATTGCCTCCGTCTCCGGGAGAGATAACGGATAGACTCGACCCCGGGGAGGCTCAGCACCAAGCAAGAGGTCAATAGGACAGTCATAGGGGCGGTGAGGCGGAAGGGTCTCCGCAGCTCTTTTGGAGAACACGTCTGCATAGGGCCAATAGTGCTTGGGGAGAGAGGAAAGATCTGCGGGTACCTGTGTAGTAGCAACCTGAACGCACTCCCTCAGACATCTACCCTCACAAGATTTACTCCAACCCAAAATTCTCCCAGAGGACCACTCAATATGAGGAGAATGATAGCGAAGCCATGGTATCCCCAACAGGACCTCATTAATTCCCTCAGGAATGACTAATAGGGAGATTATCTCCTGATGTGATGGAGACACAGATAGCGTGAAAGGAATGGTTTGGTGGGTAATCTGTGAAGGTAGTGTTGACCCATTTACCACTCGAACGGTTACCAGCTTGGCGAGCATCACCAAGGGTATTGCGTGACGCTGGGCAAAAGCGGAAGACATAAAGTTACCCTCTGCCCCAGAATCCACGCATAGCTCGACCATAAGAGTGGATGGGCCTATGGTAATTGTCCCCTTGAAGGAAAACTTTGAGACAAACGTCGCCGTGTCTAGTGTACCTCCTCCAACTGCCACTAGACGCTGACGTTTCCCCGACCGCTGAGGACCCTTGGAGGCAAGGTGTCCTGACTGCTGGCAAACATGACGGACCTTATGTGCACGGGCAGACTGAGACTTGGATCCCGCTCGTGTCACCTCTAAGGCCTCATGTGACTCGGATGCCTGGACTGGAGATTCCAAAGGCTTGGCGAAGGTGGGAGCCAGCTGAAACCTCTGCCTACACTGGGCTCGCTCCAACCTCCGCTCGTTAAAACGGAGGTCAATACGAGTAGATACGGCTATGAGCTCCTCCAGTGTGGCGGGAATCTCCCTAGTGGCCAAAGCGTCCTTCACATGGTCAGCCAGCCCCCTCCAAAATACGGGAATGAGGGTTTTATCTGGCCATTCCAACTCAGACGCTAATGTCCGGAAGTGAACAGCAAAATGGCTGACCATGGTTGAACCCTTAGTCAAAGCCAGCAGTTGGAGCGCTGTATCATGGGTGACTTGAGGTCCTAAAAAGACCTGTTTCAGAGTGTCCAGAAACCTAGGAACACTCCGCACCACATGATCGTTGCGCTCCCACAGCGGCGTAGCCCACTCCAACGCTCTGTCCGACAGGAGAGAGATTATGAATCCCACCTTTGCCCGCTCAGTAGGGAAACGTGCAGCCAGAAGCTCGAGGTGTATACCACATTGGCTCACGAAACCCCTACAGGACTTACTGTCCCCAGAGTATCTCTCAGGCAAAGGAAGGTGAGATAGGGTCAAAACAGAGGTGGCAGTGGGTAAAGCTGCTGCAGCCACGCTAGCAGCCTGAACAGCTATTGCGGTAACATCCACCGCCGAGGTTGCACGCTCAAGAGACGCCAACCGGCCCTCCAGCAGCTGGATGTACCCCTGCAATCGCTGTTCATCCGCCATTACTTAGCCAGATCCTGGCGCTAGTATACTGTTAGGGTTGGTGGAACGCACCAAATATATTGTTTATTAAAAGGAATTAGTGCGTTCGCAACCCGGGATCCACCGTGCAGGAAAGTACCTGCTGCTAAATAATGGCGGCTCTATATGGCGGTATATACCAACTCTGTTAGCTTCACAGAGTAACCGCGAGAGATGAGCTCTGTGACCTGTTAGACTTTCACAGAGGCACAGGCCAACTACCCAGATGTGAGCAGTGAGTGGTCATGCATGCATACACAATCTCCTCGCCGGAGGAGCCAGCATTCTAGGGGCTTATTTCAGCCGGGTCCCTGAACACTCTTATACACAATCTCCTCGCCGGAGGTGCCAGCATTCTAGGGGCTTATTTCAGCCGGGTCCCTGAACACATACAAACACATGACCACATTGGCGCAAAGCATATAGCAAAAGACGATACTAGCGCATGGCCGTGGGGTCATGCGCAGTTTATATAGTTGCAGCACAGGAAGCTGCTACTGAAGTTTTTGCCCTTTCAGGATCTTCCAGAAGGACCAATGGAAAGTGCTGCAGTACCTGAGCATGTTTTGCCCTTTCAGGACCTTCCAGAAGGACCAATGGAATGTACTGCAGCACCTGAGCATGTGACCGAACATGTGGCCCTCGACCTCCAATGGGAGACCCTGCCCTGGGCATGCTCAGTGTGAGTAAACAAGGACTTAGTCCCAGAGAGGCTCGCTCGCCGCAGATCAGTGCAGGGTACCATAGGAAAGCCAGAAAAGGCAGTAGTGACCCTATGCACCGAATCAGCCCCAGCGAGACGCTGGGAGCGACGTCTCCGCTGAGCAGAGCTCACTGCGGCCGATACCGAATGGGAGACCGCAGCAGACACGGATCGAGATTCCCCCTGTGCAGCAGAGGAAACTCAACTCCTAACAGACCCCATAAGGAACTTATCTAGAGGTGTGGTGAGCACTTTGACCCACCAAGTGCTTCACAGAAGGTTATAATGCAGAACCGTAAAAATAAAAAATCATATTTTTTCACAAAAATTATTTTTTGCCCCAAATTTTATATTTTCCCAAGGATAAGAGAAGAAATTGGACCCCAAAAGTTGTTGTACAATTTGTCCTGAGTACGCTGATACCCCATATGTGGGGGTAAACCACTGTTTGGGCGCATGGGAGAGCTCGGAAGGGAAGGAGCGCCATTTGACTTTTCAATGCAAAATTGACAGGAATTGAGATGGGACGCCATGTTGCGTTTAGAGAGCCACTGATGTGCCTAAACATTGAAACCCCCCACATGTGAAACAATTTTGGAAAGTAGACCCCCTAAGGAACTTATCTAGATGTGTTTTGAGCACTTTCACCCACCAAGGGCTTCACAGAAGTTTATAATGCAGAGCCATAGAAATAAAACAAAAATTTTTTCCCACAAAAATTATTTTTTTAGCCCCCAGTTTTGTATTTTCCCGAGGGTAACAGGAGAAATTGGACCCCAAAATTTGTTGCCCAATTTGTCCTGAGTGCGATTATACACAATATGTTGGGGGAACCACTGTTTTGGCGCATGGGAGGGCTCGGAAGGGGAGGAGCGCCATTTGGAATGCAGACTTAGATGGAATGGTCTGCAGGTGTCACATTGCGTTTGCAGAGCCCCTAATGTACCTAAACAGTAGAAACCCCCCACAAGTGACACCATTTTGGAAACTAGACACCCTAAGGAACTCATCTAGATGTGTTGTTAGAGCTTTGAACCCCCAAGTGTTTCACTACAGTTTATAACGCAGAGCCGTGAAAATAAAAAATCTTTTTTTCCCACAAAAATTATATTTTAGCCCCCAGTTTTGTATTTTCCCAAGAGTAACAGGAGAAATTGGACCCCAAAAGTTTTTGTCCAATTTGTCTTGAGTACGCTGATACCCCATATGTTGGGGTAAACCCCTGTTTGGGCACACGGGAGAGCTCGGAAGGGAAGGAGCATTGTTTTACATTTTCAACGCAGAATTGGCTGGAATTGAGATCGGACGCCATGTCGTGTTTGGAGAGCCCCTGATGTGCCTAAACAGTGGAAACCCCCCAATTATAACTGAAACCCTAATCCAAACACACGCCTAACCCTAATTCCAACGGTAACCCTAACCACACCTCTAACCCTGACACAACCCTAACCCTAATCCCAACCCTATTCCCAACTGTAAATGTAATCTAAACCCTAACCCTAACTTTAGCCCCAACCCTAACTGTAGCCCCAACCCTAACCCTAGCCCTAACCCTAGCCCTAACCCTAGCCCTAACCCTAACCCTAGCCCTAACCCTAACCCTAGCCCTAACCCTAACCCCAACCCTAATCCTAGCCCTAGCCCTAGCCCTAACCCTAGCCCTAATGGGAAAATGGAAATAAATAAATTTTTTAAATTTTTCCCTAACTAAGGGGGTGATGAAGGGGGGTTTGATTTACTTTTATAGCGAGTTTTTTAGCGGATTTTTATGATTGGCAGCCGTCACACACTGAAAGACGCTTTTTATTGCAAAAAATATTTTTTGCATTACCACATTTTGAGAGCTATAATTTTTCCATATTTTGGTCCACAGAGTCATGTGAGGTCTTGTTTTTTGCGGGCCGAGTTGACGTTTTTATTGGTAACATTTTCGGGCACGTGCCATTTTTTGATCGCTTTTTATTCCGATTTTTGTGAGGAAGAATTACCAAAAACCAGCTATTCATGAAATTCTTTTGGGGGAGGCGTTTATACCGTTCCGCGTTTGGTAAAATTGATAAAGCAGTTTTATTCTTCGGGTCAGTATGATTACAGCGATACCTCATTTATATTTTTTTATGTTTTGGCGCTTTTATACGATAAAAGCTATTTTACAGAAAAAATAATTATTTTTGCATCGCTTTATTCTCAGGACTATAACTTTTTTATTTTTTTGCTGATGATGCTGTATAGCAGCTCGTTTTTTGCGGGACAAGATGACGTTTTCAGCAGTACCATGATTATTTATATCTGTCTTTATGATCGCGTGTTAGTTGACTTTTTGTTCGGCGGTATGATAATAAAGCGTTGTTTTGCCTCGTTTTTTTTTTTTTCCTTACGGTGTTTACTGAAGGGGTTAATTAGTGTTCCAGTTTTATAGGTCGGGTCACTACGGACGCGGCGATACTAATTATGTGTACTTTTATTGTTTTTTTTTATTTAGATGAAGAAATGTATTTATGGGAATAATATTTTTTTTTCATTATTTAGGAATATATATATTTTTTTTTTACACATTTGGAATTTTTTTTTTTTACTTTTTTACTTTGTCCCAGGGGAGGACATCACAGATCAATGATCTGACAGTTTGCATAACACTCTGTCAGATCACTGATCTGACTTACAGTGCTGCAGGCTTCACAGTGCCTGCTCTGAGCAGGCTGTGTGAAGCCACCTCCCTCCTTGCAGGACCCGGATCCGTGGCCATCTTGGATCTGAGTCTGCAGCAGGCAGGGAGGGAGGTAAGACCCTCACAGCAACGCGATCACATCGCGTTGCTGCGGGGGGCTCAGGGAAGCCCGCAGGGAGCCCCCTCCCTGCACGATGCTTCCCTGTACCGCCGGCACATCGCGATCATCTTTGATCGCGGTGTGCCAGGGGTTAATGTGCCGGGGCGGTCCGTGACTGCTCCAGGCACATAGTGCCGGATGTCAGCTGCGATAAGCTGCTGACACCCGGCCGCGATCGGCGGCGTTCCCCCCGTGAGCGCTGCCGATCGCATATGACGTACTATCCCGTCGAGGGTCAGATAGGCCCAGGGCACCTCGACGGGATAGTACGTCTAAGGTCAGAAAGGGGTTAATTTTTGGGAGTTTCTGTGACTTAAAGGGGTTCTCCAAGAAATGTAATAAACTAAATATATAAATAAAATAAAAAATACACATTTAAATAATAAACATTTTTATTAATACATTTATCTACTGCACTCTATCAGGATTTTAAACATGGCAACTGCCAGAAGATGCAGTAGGACAGACAGAGTGAAGGACGAGACAGATGGAGTAAAACTTCTCTTCTCTGTTTCTTTAGTCCAGCTCCACTCAGTATCCTGTCAGGTTGACTGAACAAAAGAATGTGAGTTTTTGATGAAGCCTGACAGGACGCTGATCTGACTTGGCCTCTGTTTCATGTTTCACACAGCCCGTCCTACTCCTATTGCATGTCTTCTGAAATATAATAAAGGCGTGTATTTGATGGTAGTTGCCATCTTGGAATCTTGACGGAGTGCAGTAATAAAGCATACCTTTCTACTATATGGAGGTTCTTAGAAAAATGTTTAATATTTTAAAGTGTATTATTTATTTTACTTATTTATTTAATACCTTTCTTGTAGAACTCGTTTAAAATGTTGACTTGTCTGGGATGTTTTTGAATCGTCAATAAGATATATGTCCAATAGATGCAAATCTCACATGTTAAAGTGTTCCCGCACGTTCTAAGAAATGAAAAAGTTGTAAATCTCTATTTGTATATCTGCATGATCTCCAAAAACTGCACTGTGTGTTGTAAAAGTAACTGAATGTTAATATCATGTGTATGAAATACAAGTGTTAGTAGCCATTGTTAAATATTACATATTTCTATTTAAAGCTGACAGTTTCAAAGTACAAACAGTATACTGTTCTATACATACAGAATATTGATTGCTAAGCACATGATTAGGCACAAGTGAAAAATGCAAAGCCATTTGAGGACTGTCAGAATCAAAAGAGAGAAGATTACAAGGGTAAAGGGTAACCACTAGGGATGAGCGGACCCATGGAAGTTTAGGTTCTGGTGCCTGACTCAAATTTTATTCAAAAGTTTGGATCGGGTAATAAAACTGTACCTGAACTTGAACCAGAACCCGCAATCCATTCAAAAGATTACGGATCAGGACTTTTGAGCTGGAAAATTCTCCAGATTTGATAGTGCAAGTCAATGTGCCATTCTTGAAATGGTGCTCAACTTGGCTGTAAGTCAAAGTGGCGAGTTGTACTAAAAGCCGCCGCTCACTGTAACCATGCTGGCAAGCCTGTATGCCTAGTCGCTCCCTGGAGGAATAAGGTTCTTTTTTTTACCATATGTGGTAATATAGTAGTATCACCATTCTAAATATATATCATGTGTGTGAGTGTATTTGTATGTGTGTATATGTGTATATATACGTACATATTTATAAAAGTATGCGATATATACTATGTACCTATATATGAGTATATATGGGAGCAAAGTTGTCAATGCCCTCTTTTTTCCTTTTCATTTTTTTCATTTTACGGTATCTTTAACACAGTCTAAACTGCAAAAAAAATAATTACTCACATCATATTCAAGAGTTTATGATCTTTAGTTGTGTGTGTTCTTTAACAACACAAGTTTAACATTATTAACCTCAGGGCTTAATCCACTCGTGTATCTTGCTTCCAGCACTTGAGAAGTTCTTTCATCGTTTAACCTCACATGCCATTTCATGGCAGTTATTCTTAGCTTCACTTTCTTATTACAATCCACCTCTCCCTTTTCCTTTATTGATTTTTCAATTTCCTTGTACTGTACATGCCTTCTTAATGCTATATCCATTATCCTCAATCTGCTGAAAAATGTTGCAGTTTTTTTCAGCCATTCTTGAACAAGAGGTTCTATCTAACTAATTCTGGAAAGGTTCAAGTTTCACTGTAATTTCAATTTTATAAATTCCACACACATAACTATAAATCTGTTTTAAGCAATTGGAAAATTTAGTGTTGTAACAGTCTTTCCTGTGTCTGTATCTACTTATCAACAAATCATAGCCTAACATCTGAGTGTTCCTTACAATATACGATGAACCACCTAACCTTAAAAGCTATAGTCACAAGAAAAACTCAATGTACAATCTTTGAAATCTTTGGTTTTATGTATCAGGACATATGTATAATAAAAATACACCTTGCGATTACAATATCTTAACATTAGACAAATAACTTCTCATGTTAACAACACATGACAAATTACAAAGTGTCATGATTTAACAAAAAAAGGACAAAATGCAGAAGCACTGGGTGGAAAAGAAATCCCCATGAATTAGTTGATAGTTGAAACCCCTTTAGCAGCAATGACTTGAAGTTATCATTTTCTGTATGTCTTTATCTGACATAGATCGGGAGGAATTTTGGCCTGATCCTTTTTACACCATGGCTGAATTTCGTTGAAGTTTGTGGGAACTAATTTGGGCCCACTCTCTTAAGGTCTCACAACAGCATTTCATTTTGATTGAAATCTAGACTTTGATGACACCATTGCTACACTTTTACTTTTTGCATTTTCAGCCATTCCTATGTAGATATGCTTGCTTGTTTGGGATCATTGCCCTGTGGAAAATATGACCTAATGTCAGCACAGGTTAAGCTTTTTGATAAATAGCCTCATATTATACTTTAGAACACATTGGTAAACAGAGTAGTTGTTAGGCAACTAAATGACTGAAAGGTGCCTATAGCTGCAAAAGCCCAAATCATCCCCGTTCCTACTTTGTGTTTTCTTTCTTGACAAACATGGTGCAAGGCATTATGGCCAAACACTTCTACTTTGGTCTCAGCTGTACAAAGAAAATAGTTCCAGAAGTCTTGAGGTTTGTTTGGAAGAAATGTTGCATACATTAACCCTGCTATCAATTTCTTTTCATGAGAAGAGGAAACCTTATCTTCAGAAAATCTTTTCAAACAAGTCATACTTATTTGGTCTTTTCTAATTGCACTATAATGATCTTAAACAATTGTTAACTTAAGCCTTTAGAATCCGAGCTGCAGCTCTTGGGTTTTTTTGCATTTTCTTTGAGCATTGCATGGTCTGAACTTAAGGTACCGTCACACTAAGCAACGCTGCAGCGATACCGACAACGATCCGGATCGCTGCAGCGTCGCTGTTTGGTCGCTGGAGAGCTGTCACACAGACCGCTCTCCAGCGACCAACGATGCCAAAGTCCCCGGGTAACCAGGGTAAACATCGGGTTACTAAGCGCAGGGCCGCGCTTAGTAACCCGATGTTTACCCTGGTTACCAGCGTAAACGTAAAAAACAAACAAACACTACATACTTACCTTCAGCTGTCTGTCCCCGGTGCTGTGCTTCTCTGCACTCCTCCTGCACTCACTGTGAGCACAGCAGCCGGAAAGCAGAGCGATGACGTCACCGCTGTGCTTTCCGGCTGCCCGGCGCTCACAGCCAGAGCAGAGAAGCACAGCGCCGGGGACAGACAGCTGAAGGTAAGTATGTAGTAGTTGTTTTTTATACTTTAACGATGGTAACCAGGGTAAACATCGGGTTACTAAGCGCGGCCCTGCGCTTAGTAACCCGATGTTTACCTTGGTTACCAGTCAAGACATCGCTGAATCGGCATCACACACGCCGATTCAGCGATGTCAGCGGGAGAGCCAGCGACAAAATAAAGTCCTGGCCTTTCTGCCCCGACCAACGACATCACAGCAGGGGCCTGATCGCTGCTGCCTGTCACACTGGACGATATCGCTAGCCAGGACGCTGCAACGTCACGGATCGCTAGCGATATCGTTCAGTGTGACGGGGCCTTTAAAGTGCATTTCCTGGGACTTCCACTGCAGCAACGAATGTCAACTGTCTTGAATGTTTTCCACCTGGAAATAATCCTTCTAATGGTAGAATGATGAACTCCAAATTGTTTGGAAATGGACTTATATACCTTCACAGATTTCTTCTCTAAGATGATTACTGATGTATTTCCTCATTGTCATTGAATGAATGCTCCAAAAACATCTGTTGTTATAGAATTGGTCAAACTTGCTGATGAACAATTAATTAAGGACATTCCATTATCTGCACTTGGCTGCTACTACAATGATTATGCATTTTGGCCTGGTTTTTGCTAAATACATCATACAGTGAAATTTATCATGTATTGTTATTCATTTAACTTCACATTTATCTAATTTTATGGGCTTCTAAAGACCAGATTTTTTATATTCTGATATGGAATACCATAGAATTTAAAGATAGAGCACTTTATTTTTTCATGACTATTTAAAGTCACAACCATGGAAGTCCAGTCTTGTTTAGAAAGTTGTGGTCAGCAAGGTCCAGCAGAATTAATTTGATTTATAAAAATCGAGATAAGAAATGTTCAAAATTCATTGCGAATCATTTACAAAGTAAAAATAAATTAAACATTTTATAGAACACTGCTGAGTCTGTAGTAGAGCAAGCATAGATCATATGAACAAATATGACTATATGAACATATTGAACAATCATATTAGTTTTATTTAAATACAAAAGATCAGGAAGTGAGAGAGTCGAATCACGGATTGCAGCACAGGCAATACTGACAAATTACAAAGTGGGTTAGGTAATTAATTAGTTAAATTAGGGACCTTTTTGCAAAACAAAGTTGGACTATCCACAACAAAAGCTTTGATTTCATCGGTGCATTAAATGTGTATAATTTTTAGAAAGATTTTGTATAAAACATTTCCAATGACTGCCACGAAGAGTGATTGAAGATACTTGATCATTGTTATCTTTTTCTCCCAACTCTTTTTCTAAGCCCCTTTCGGTAAAATAATTTACCTTGCCCAAGTGGCTATACTTTTTAATCCTTGCCTAATCGATTTTTGTCTCTAATACCTGTGATCAGATAACTGTTCATACTCACAATGAAAAAGATATATCATAAGAGCAGTTGGGACATATCCACAGAAACTTCCTAATGAGTTTCCCTTTTGTTGAAGAATGAGGATGATGTCTTTGTGCCTAAAGTAGATCATTCATCGCAGTAAGCTTTCTAAAAGTACTAGTTGTCAATTTGTCATAATTTTTGCAATCTCAAGGTCCAGAAGGTTATTATGTCCTGAGCATATATGTAAAACAAAAACATTTAATTTGTTATGGTTCATCCAATCCTTAAACACAATAGGTTCAATTTCACTACCTATACAAATCATTATTTTGTTGTTATACATAGCAGCCTTGACAATAGGGTTGAGCGAAACGGGTCGTTCATTTTCAAAAGTCGCCGACTTTTGGCAAAGTCGGGTTTCATGAAACCCGATCCGACCCCTGTGCGGGGTCGGCCATGCGGTACGCGACTTTCGCGCCAAAGTCGCGTTTCAATGACGCGAAAAGCGCCATTTCTCAGCCAATGAAGGTAAACGCAGAGTGTGGGCAGCGTGATGACATAGGTCCTGGTCCCCACCATCTTAGAGAAGGGCATTGCAGTGATTGGCTTGCTGTCTGCGGCGTCACAGGGGCTATAAAGGGGAGTTCCCGCCGACCGCCATGTTACTGCTGCTGATCTGAGCTTAGGGAGAGGTTGCTGCCGCTTCATCAGAAGCAGGGATAGCGTTAGGCAGGGTCCATTAACCACCAAACCGCTTGTGCTGTAGCGATTTCCACTGCCCAACACCACCTTCGGTGTGCAGGGACAGTGGAAGCTACATTTTTTTTTTTCCCCCTCAGCGCTGTAGCTCATTGGGCTGCCCTAGAAAGCTCCCTGATAGCTGCATTGCTGTGTGTACGCCGCTGTGCAAACCAACTGCTTTTTTCAAAGCACAAATCCTCTTGTTCCTTCCTTTCTGCACAGCTATCTTTTTGGTTTGTACACACTTTTTATTTAATTTGTGCATCAGTCCACTACTTATTGCTGCCTGCCATACCTGGCTGAGATTACTGCAGGGAGATAGTAATTGAAGGACACTCCCTGTTTTTTTTTTTTTTTTTGTGGGAGATTAAGATTGACATTTCTGCTAGAGTGCCATCCCTGTCTGTGTCATCTCTCACTCAGTGGGCCATAGAAAGCCTATTTATTTTTTTGCTTGATTTGGGTTCTAAAATCTACCTGAAAAAATCACTACATCAATCAGTGGGAGAAAAATATTGGCCTCAGGGCTTGTGTGCCACTCTTGACTCCTGTGTGCATCATCACTCACTCAGTGGGCCATAGAAAGCCTATTTATTTTTTTGCTTGATTTTGGTTCTAAAATCTACCTGAAAAAATCACTACATCAATCAGTGGGAGAAAAATATTGGCCTCAGGGCTTGTGTGCCACTCCTGACTCCTGTGTGCATCATCACTCACTCAGTGGGCCATAGAAAGCCCATTTTTTTTTTTTTTTGCTTTATTTGGGTTCTAAATTCTACCTGAAAAAATCAATAAATCAATCAGTGGGAGATTAATATTGGCCTTTGGGCTTGTGTGCCAGTCCTAAGCGTGCCATCTCTCTCTCTCAGATAGTGGGCCATAGAAAGCCTATTTATTTTATTTTTTTTTTATTGGGTTTATAAATTTTCCCTGGATAAAAAAAAAAAAGTGGGAGATTAATATTGGCCTCTGGGCTTGTGTGCCAGTCCTGAGCGTGCCATCTCTCTCACAAATAGTGGGCCATAGAAAGCCTATTTATTTTTTTTTTTTTGGTTTTATAAATTCTCCGCTAAAAAAAGAAGGGAGATTAATATTGGCCTTTGGGCTTGTGTGCCAGTCCTAAGCGTGCCATCTCTCTCTGTCTCTCAGATAGTGGGCCATAGAAAGCCTATTTATTATTTTTTTTATTGGGTTTAAAAATTTTCCCTGGAAAAAAAAAAAAAAGTGGGAGATAATTATTGGCCTCTGGGCTTGTGTGCCACTCCTGACTCCTGTGTGCGTCATCTCTCACTCAGTGGGCCATAGAAAGCCTTTTTTTGTTTTATTTGTGTTCTAAATTCTCCCTGAAAAAATAATTTTATTTTATTTGGTTTCTAAATTCTTCCTGAAAAAATCATTTTATTCTATTTTTTTTTTCCTAAAGTCTCCCTGAAAAAAAAAACAAAAAAAACAAATCAGTGGGAGATTAATATTGCCCTTTCTGCTTGTGTGCCAGTCTTGACTCCTGGGTGTGCCATCTCTCTCTCTCTCTCCAATTGTGGACCATAGAAAGCCTATTATTTTTTTTAGCTTGATTTGGGTTCCAAAATCTACCTGAAAAAATCACTACATCAATCAGTGGGAGATAAATATTGGCCTCTGGGCTTGTGTGCCACTCCTGACTCCTGTGTGCGTCATCTCTCACTCAGTGGGCCATAGAAAGCCTTTTTTTGTTTTATTTGTTTTCTAAATTCTCCCTGAAAAAATCATTTTATTTTCTTTGGTTTCTAAATTCTTCCTGAAAAAATCATTTTATTCTATTTTTTTTTTTCCTAATGTCTCCCTGAAAAAAAAACAAAAAAAAACAAATCAGTGGGAGATTAATATTGCCCTTTCTGCTTGTGTGCCAGTCTTGACTCCTGGGTGTGCCATCTTTCTCTCTCTCTCCAATTGTGGACCATAGAAAGCCTATTATTTTTTAGCTTGATTTGGGTTCCAAAATCTACCTGAAAAAATCACTACATCAATCAGTGGGAGATAAATATTGGCCTCTGGGCTTGTGTGCCACTCCTGACTCCTGTGTGCGTCATCTCTCACTCAGTGGGCCATAGAAAGCCTTTTTTTGTTTTATTTGTTTTCTAAATTCTCCCTGAAAAAATCATTTTATTTTATTTGGTTTCTAAATTCTTCCTGAAAAAATCATTTTATTCTATTATTTTTTTTTCCTAAAGTCTCCCTTAAAAAAAAAAAAAAAATCAAATCAGTGGGAGATTAATATTTACATTTGTGCTTCAGTGACAGTCCTGCGTGTGTGGCATCTCTCTCATTTGTTGCCACCAACAACAGAGTGTGTAACATTGTGCCTGATTTTCGTTGTGGTCTCACTCACCTGTAAAGGGGTAGCTAAATCATACTGAAGTTATAGCTCACCGTGTAATTTGTGTGACAGCAACAAATACCGTTAGTTTGTTTACGTTTTTAAAACAATGAGGAAGTATGGTGGAAGAGGTCGTGGCCGGGGGCGTTCATTGTCAGCTGGTAATGAGGGTAGTGGTAGTGGTGGAGCATCAGCTGGTCGTGGGAAAAAAAATATTGCACCTAAGTCTGGAGCTGTGGAGCCAGGTTCGTCGTCTGGCTACACAAGGCCTCGAATGCTCCCTTTTCTGGGAGTAGGAAAACCGCTTTTAAAGCCGGAGCAGCAAGAGCAAGTTTTGGCTTATCTTGCTGACTCAGCCTCTAGCTCTTTTGCCTCCTCTCGTGAAACTGGTAAATGTAAAAGCAGCGCGTCGTTAGTGGATGTTCACGGTCAGGGACAAGTCGCTTCCTTGTCCTCTTCAGCAAAAACAACAACAGAGAAGAATGCAGCAGGCGACACAACGGGTTACTCCATGGAGCTCTTTACACATACCGTCCCTGGCTTAGAAAGTGAAGCAGTTAACAGTCCATGCCCATTACAAGTTGAATCTGACATGGAGTGCACTGATGCACAGCCACAGCCAGACTACTATGCTGGTCCTTTGACTCAGACCACAACATTGCCCTCGCAGGGTGCTGATCAAGAATCAGACCCTGATGAGACTATGTTGCCCCATCACGAACGCTATACCACCGACCGACACGGTGACACAGACGAAGTTGCACACGAGCTACAAGAAGAGGTAATAGATGACCCAGTTCTTGACCCCGATTGGCAGCCATTGGGGGAACAGGGTGCAGGCGGCAGCAGTTCTGAAGCGGAGGAGGAGGGGCCGCAGCAGGCATCAACATCGCAACAGGTTCCATCTGCCGGGCCCGTATCTTGCCCAAAACGCGTGGCAAAGCCAAAACCTGTTGGAGGACAGCGTGGCCATCCGGTTAAAGCTCAGTCTGCAATGCCTGAAAAGGTATCCGATGCTAGAAAGAGTGCAGTCTGGCATTTTTTTAAACAACATCCAATTGATCAGCGCAAAGTCATCTGTCAAAAATGTTCAACTACCTTAAGCAGAGGACAGAATCTGAAAAGTCTCAATACAAGTTGCATGCATAGACATTTAACCACCATGCATTTGCAAGCCTGGACTAACTACCAAACGTCCCTTAAGGTTGTAGCACCCTTGGCCAATGAAGCTAGTCAGCAACGCAACATCCCTTTCGACAGTGTAGGGCCACCATTTTCCGCACCACCTGCAGTATCTGTGCAGGTTTCTTTGCCAGGCCAAAGCAGTCAGGGTCAGGGAATCACCAGTTTCGTAGTAGGAAACACTGCATCTAGGGCACCGGTGGCAACAATACCATCTCCCACCGTCTCTCAGTCTGCCATGTCCACCGGCACCCCTGCTAGTTCCACGATCTCCAGCTCTCCAGTCCAGCTCACCCTACATGAGACTATGGTTAGAAAAAGGAAGTACTTAGCCTCGCATCCGCGTACACAGGGTTTGAACGCACACATAGCTAGACTAATCTCGTTAGAGATGATGCCCTACCGGTTAGTTGAAAGCGAAGCTTTCAAAGCCCTGATGGACTACGTTGTACCACACTACGAGCTACCCAGTCGACACTTTTTTTCCAGAAAAGCCATCCCAGCCCTCCACCAGCATGTTAAAGAGCGCATCGTCCATGCACTCAGGCAATCTGTGAGCACAAAGGTGCACCTGACAACAGATGCATGGACCAGTAGGCATGGCCAGGGACGTTACGTGTCCATCACGGCACACTGGGTAAATGTGGTGGATGCAGGGTCCACAGGGGACAGCAAGTTTGGGACAGTTCTGCCTAGCCCACGGTCTAGGAAACAATTGGCTGTAGCCGTTCGCACCCCCTCCTCCTCCTCTTCGTCCTCCTGCAGAAGCGAGAGCTCGTCCACAGACCGCAGTCGCACAACCACTCCATCCGCAGCTGCCACTGTTGCACACCAGGTCTACCATTATGGGGCAGCTACTGGCAAACGTCAGCAGGCTGTATTGGCTATGAAGTGTTTGGGCGACAACAGACACACCGCGGAAGTTCTGTCCGAGTTCTTGCAGAAAGAAACGCAGTCGTGGCTGGGCACTGTAGATCTTGAGGCAGGCAAGGTAGTGAGTGATAACGGAAGGAATTTCATGGCTGCCATCTCCCTTTCCCAACTGAAACACATTCCTTGCCTAGCTCACACCTTAAACCTGGTGGTGCAGTGCTTCCTGAAAAGTTATCCGGGGTTATCCGACCTGCTCCTCAAAGTGCGTGGACTTTGCTCACATATCCGCCATTCGCCCGTACACTCCAGCCGTATGCAGACCTATCAGCGTTCTTTGAACCTTCCCCAGCATCGCCTAATCATAGACGTTGCAACAAGGTGGAACTCAACACTGCACATGCTTCAGAGACTGTGTGAACAGAGGCGGGCTGTTATGTTTTTGTGGGAGGATACACATACACGGGCAGGCAGTAGGATGGCAGACATGGAGTTGTCAGGTGTGCAGTGGTCGAAGATTCAAGACATGTGTCAAGTCCTTCAGTGTTTTGAGGAATGCACACGGCTGGTTAGTGCAGACAACGCCATAATAAGCATGAGCATCCCCCTAATGCGTCTGCTGATGCAAAGTTTGACGCACATAAAGGATCAGGCGTCTGCAGCTGAGGAAGAGGAAAGCCTTGATGACAGTCAGCCATTGTCTGGCCAGGGCAGTGTACAGGACGAGGTAGCGGGCGAAGAGGAGGAGGAGGACGAGGAGGATGATGGGGATGATTATATTTTTAATGAGGAAGCTTTTCCGGGGCCACTGGAAATTGGTGGCGCGGCAAGGCCGGGTTCTGGTTTTTTGAGGGACACAAGTGACGTGGATTTGCCTGAAACTGCCCCTCAACCAAGCACAACCGCAGATTTGAGAACTGGAACTTTGGCCCACATGGCGGATTATGCCTTACGTATCCTCAAAAGGGACACACGCATAACTAAAATGATGAATGATGACGATTACTGGTTGGCCTGCCTCCTTGATCCTCGCTATAAAGGCAAATTGCAAAATATAATGCCACATGAGAACTTGGAACTAATATTAGCAACCAAACAATCAACTC
Source organism: Ranitomeya imitator (assembly GCF_032444005.1). NCBI lineage: Eukaryota > Metazoa > Chordata > Amphibia > Anura > Dendrobatidae > Ranitomeya > Ranitomeya imitator. The sequence continues at coordinate 1,078,321,908 of NC_091282.1, read as the reverse complement.
TTGTTGACCGTTTGCTTCTGGCATTCCCTGCACACAGCGCCCGTGATCGTTCTCACACGAGCTGCAGGGGCCAGCAGACCAGAGGAGTTAGAGGGGCAGAAATCAGAAGTGGCGTTGGCCAGAGGGGTTTTCTGACCAGGTTGTGGAGTGATTTTGCTATGACCGCAGACAGGACAGGTACTGCAGCATCAATTCAAAGTGACAGGAGACAACATTTGTCCAGTATGGTTACAAACTATTTTTCATCCCTTATCGATGTTCTCCCTCAACCGTCATTCCCATTTGATTACTGGGCATCAAAATTAGACACCTGGCCAGAATTGGCAGAATATGCATTGCAGGAGCTTGCTTGCCCGGCAGCTAGTGTCCTATCAGAAAGAGTATTCAGTGCTGCAGGTTCAATACTAACAGAAAAAAGGACTCGTCTGGCTACCCAAAATGTAGATGATCTAACCTTCATTAAAATGAACCACAACTGGATTTCGAAATCTTTTGCCCCACCTTGCCCGGCTGACACCTAGCTTTCCTATGAAAAGGTCTTGCCTGTGGACTATTCTGAATGCCTTTTCCAATCTCGTAATTTTCTGCACCTGATTGTCCAGCATACGACATGTTTACACCTCACTAAATGGCCAAACTCCCCACACGGGGCCGTGGTATCGACACTTGGCGACAGCACCCGTGAGAGTGCAGTTTGTCTGAAGAGGTGGGTGAGCCCGCTTTTGGTCGACGGCACTGCCACTGGGTCCCTCCTAGTACAATAATGTGTCTCTGGCGGTGGTGGTGCGCACCCAACGTCAGACACACCGTTGTAATATGAGGGGCCCTGGGCCTGTACCGCCGGCCACAAGACAGTTTCCCCCCACCCCAGCTCAAACAGTGCTCTACCACTTGCAAAATTATCTCACAGCTCCACCAATGTTTAGTCTATGCGCTGACATCCTTCAATGCCTGCCACTGACAATACCATTGTATTGACATTTTTGTTATGTTAGGCCTTCGATGCCTGTCTGTGGTCACTCCTTCCACTAGGCCTCCACTGACCACACCACTGCTGCCCGTGTACCCCTGTAACCAATCTAAAATTGCCTACAGCCATGTGTTATTATTTTAGGCCTTCAATGCCTGTCTGCGGTGACTCCTTCCACTAGGCCTCCACTGACCACACCACTGCTGCCCGTGTACCCCTGTAACCAATTTAAAATTGCCTACAGCCATGTGTTATTATTTTAGGCCTTCGATGCCTGTCTGCGGTGACTCCTTCGACTAGGCCTCCACTGACCACACCACTGCTGCCCGTGTACCCCTGGAACCAATTTAAAATTGCCTACAGTCATGTGTTATTATTTTAGGCCTTCGATGCCTGTCTGCGGTCACTCCTTCCACTAGGCCTCCACTGACCACACCACTGCTGCCCGTGTACCCCTGGAACCAATTTAAAATTGCCTACAGCCATGTGTTATTATTTTAGGCCTTCGATGCCTGTCTGCGGTCACTCCTTCCACTAGGCCTCCACTGACCACACCACTGCTGCCCGTGTACCCCTGGAACCAATTTAAAATTGCCTACAGCCATGTGTTATTATTTTAGGCCTTCGATGCCTGTCTGCGGTGACTCCTTCCACTAGGCCTCCACTGACCACACCACTGCTGCCCGTGTACCCCTGGAACCAATTTAAAATTGCCTACAGCCATGTGTTATTATTTTAGGCCTTCGATGCCTGTCTGCGGTCACTCCTTCCACTAGGCCTCCACTGACCACACCACTGCTGCCCGTGTACCCCTGGCACCAATTTAAAATTGCCTACAGCCATGTGTTATTATTTTAGGCCTTCGATGCCTGTCTGCGGTCACTCCTTCCACTAGGCCTCCACTGACCACACCACTGCTGCCCGTGTACCCCTGGAACCAATTTAAAATTGCCTACAGCCATGTGTTATTATTTTAGACCTTCGATGCCTGTCTGCGGTCACTCCTTCTACTAGGCCTCCACTGACCACACCACTGCTGCCCGTGTACCCCTGGAACCAATTTAAAATTGCCTACAGCCATGTGTTATTATTTTAGGCCTTCGATGCCTGTCTGCGGTCACTCCTTCCACTAGGCCTCCACTGACCACACCACTGCTGCCCGTGTACCCCTGGAACCAACATCAGAAAATATAAAAATAAGTATTTTGCTTATAAAAAAGAAAATACTGGAGAGATATCAAATGCAGACATTTTAACATTAAAAACAAACACATACAACAAAAATCTGGTACAGTACTAAAAATGGCCACCATCTACAATAACTTTCTCCTGCAAGTAGTTAACTGAAAGGTTTTTTCAATTTTAAACACAGATATGGCATCCACCGAGTGTTGTCCTGTCGCGTCTTCTTTATATTATTGCCAAGAAGATGCAAAACAATGAAAATAATAAAATCATTATTTACCAAAAAAATAGAGTAAGTCAAAACCACATTGCAAATAAACATTCATTACAAATAAAGAAGCAGGGCCCGTCCGAGGGTGAGTATATAACTAATAAGAATATAATCACCCTCGGACGCGCCCTGCTTCTTTCCGACAGCCTTCCTTCCTAAGAATCAGCCCTTCCGTGGTGTAGAGAGAGGGTTTGTTACACTCCAAGGTGTTCCCCAGGTTGCCTTTCCTGAGCTTCGATCTTCCGGCTCTCGTTTAGTAGTTGTTGGAAACTACGCTGCATTAGGCCTACAAATTGGGTATGGGGTGTAGAGAGATGGTGTGTTCCACTCCAAGGTGTTCCCCAGGTTGCCTTTCCTGAGCTTCGATCTTCCGGCTCTCGTTTAGTAGTTGTTGGAAACTACGCTGCATTAGGCCTACAAATTGGGTATGGGGTGTAGAGAGATGGTGTGTTCCACTGTAGAGAGATGGTGTGTTCCACTCCAAGGTGTTCCCCAGGTTTCCTCGCCAATGCTTCGATCATCATGCTCTCGTTTAGTAGTTGTTGGAAACTACGTTGCATTAGGCCTACAAATTGGGAATGGGGTGTAGAGAGATGGTGTGTTCCACTCCAAGGTGTTCCCCAGGTTTCCTCTCCATTGCTTCGATCTTCATGCTCTCGTTTAGTAGTTGTTGGAAACTACGCTGCATTAGGCCTACAAATTGGGTATGGGGTGTAGAGAGATGGTGTGTTACACTCCAAGGTGTTCCCCAGGTTTCCTCTCCATTGCTTCGATCTTCCGGCTCTCGTTTAGTAGTTGTTGGAAACTACGCTGCATTAGGCCTACAAATTGGGTATGGGGTGTAGAGAGATGGTGTCTTACACTCCAAGGTGTTCCCCAGGTTTCCTCTCCATTGCTTCGATCTTCCGGCTCTCGTTTAGTAGTTGTTGGAAACTACGCTGCATTGGGCCTACAAATTGGGTATGGGGTGTAGAGAGATGGTGTGTTCCACTCTAAGGTGTTCTCCAGGTTGCCTTTCCTGAGCTTCGATCTTCCGGCTCTCGTTTAGTAGTTGTTGGAAACTACGCTGCATTAGGCCTACAAATTGGGTATGGGGTGTAGAGAGATGGTGTGTTCCACTGTAGAGAGATGGTGTGTTCCACTCCAAGGTGTTCCCCAGGTTTCCTCGCCAATACTTCGATCATCATGCTCTCGTTTAGTAGTTGTTGGAAACTACGCTGCATTAGGCCTACAAATTGGGTATGGGGTGTAGAGAGATGGTGTGTTCCACTCCAAGGTGTTCCCCAGGTTTCCTCTCCATTGCTTCGATCTTCATGCTCTCGTTTAGTAGTTGTTGGAAACTACGCTGCATTAGGCCTACAAATTGGGTATGGGGTGTAGAGAGATGGTGTGTTACACTTCAAGGTGTTCCCCAGGTTTCCTCTCCATTGCTTCGATCTTCCGGCTCTCGTTTAGTAGTTGTTGGAAACTACGCTGCATTAGGCCTACAAATTGGGTATGGGGTGTAGAGAGATGGTGTGTTCCACTCCAAGGTGTTCCCCAGGTTGCCTTTCCTGAGCTTCGATCTTCCGGCTCTCGTTTAGTAGTTGTTGGAAACTACGCTGCATTAGGCCTACAAATTGGGTATGGGGTGTAGAGAGATGGTGTGTTCCACTGTAGAGAGATGGTGTGTTCCACTCCAAGGTGTTCCCCAGGTTTCCTCGCCAATGCTTCGATCATCATGCTCTCGTTTAGTAGTTGTTGGAAACTACGCTGCATTAGGCCTACAAATTGGGTATGGGGTGTAGAGAGATGGTGTGTTTCACTCCAAGGTGTTCCCCAGGTTTCCTCGCCATTGCTTCGATCTTCCGGCTCTCGTTTAGTAGTTGTTGGAAACTACGCTGCATTAGGCCTACAAATTGGGTATGGGGTGTAGAGAGATGGTGTGTTACACTCCAAGGTGTTCCCCAGGTTTCCTCTCCATTGCTTCGATCTTCCGGCTCTCGTTTAGTAGTTGTTGGAAACTACGCTGCATTAGGCCTACAAATTGGGTATGGGGTGTAGAGAGATGGTGTCTTACACTCCAAGGTGTTCCCCAGGTTTCCTCTCCATTGCTTCGATCTTCCGGCTCTCGTTTAGTAGTTGTTGGAAACTACGCTGCATTGGGCCTACAAATTGGGTATGGGGTGTAGAGAGATGGTGTGTTCCACTCTAAGGTGTTCTCCAGGTTGCCTTTCCCGAGCTTCGATCTTCCGGCTCTCGTTTAGTAGTTGTTGGAAACTACGCTGCATTAGGCCTACAAATTGGGTATGGGGTGTAGAGAGATGGTGTGTTCCACTGTAGAGAGATGGTGTGTTCCACTCCAAGGTGTTCCCCAGGTTTCCTCGCCAATGCTTCGATCATCATGCTCTCGTTTAGTAGTTGTTGGAAACTACGCTGCATTAGGCCTACAAATTGGGTATGGGGTGTAGAGAGATGGTGTGTTCCACTCCAAGGTGTTCCCCAGGTTTCCTCGCCAATGCTTCGATCATCATGCTCTCGTTTAGTAGTTGTTGGAAACTACGCTGCATTAGACCTACAAATTGGGTATGGGGTGTAGAGAGATGGTGTGTTCCACTCCAAGGTGTTCTCCAGGTTGCCTTTCCTGATCTTCTATCTTCAGGCTCTCATTAAATTGTGGTTAATCGGAACAACTGCATTTGGCGTACTAGTTGGTTTGGGGCCTACTATCGGTGTCTGCCGCTCCTTGCTGTTCTCCTGGTTTCCTGTCCTGAAATTCCGTTTTCAGGCGCTCGTTAAGTAGTTGTTAATGTTAGACTGCATTTGGCCTACTAGTTGGGTTGGGGCCTACTATCGGTGTCTGCCACTCCTTGCTGTTCTCCTCCACTGAACAAAGCTGTGCCGCCTGTTTACTACTGTTGCCAATTTTGAACTGCATTTCGACTACTTACTGATTTGGGCCTACTCTCTGTGTCAGCCTCTCATTCCAGTTGTCCTCCACTGCAATGCCCCCTGATTAGTACTGTGTTACCAATTTTGAACTGCATTTAGCCCACCTATTCTTTGGGCCTATATCTGTGTTTCCTCCTCATCCTGCCCATTGCCCAGCCAGTGATAGATGAGTCTGCTGGTACATTGACCCATAACGCAACATTTCCCGTGCACGCTACACTGCAAGATTGTGACCCTGCTGAAAGTCAGGTCCCCCTTCCCGCATACCATACCACCTTACACGGGGACAAACAGGAAGGTGCAGATGAAAGTGCAGGTTCCTTCATCAGGTGGGGGGAGGAATACTAGTTGGCGACGTCACTGGCACAGGGCCTCTCATGGTACGCAAAAGTGTTGCTGCCGGTGGGAGGCGCCCCCGCCGTGCAAACACACCGCTGTACTTTGAGGGGCCCTGTGCCAGTGCCAATGCCAACGAGTGGGCCCCCCCTGCTTGCTCAGGTTCACAGCACTTGCAAAGTTGAAATACTTACCTCTCCCTGCTCCACTGCCGTGACGTGGTCCAGATTTCCTGGGCCCACTAATTACTTGAACCAGCCCTACCCACCACAACTTTAGCCAAATGACCCCCAATTTCAAATGCCTTCCAATTATTATAAGGTAAATTACGCTTGACAAGCTTCATTAAGAAGAATGGATGGTTTTGACATTAAAATGGGCACTCTAGGTGTTTTCCTGGCCCCCACTCACTGCCGACTATGCTGCCCCATTGACTTGCATCGGGTTTCGTGTTTCGGTCGATCCCGACTTTACGTCATAATCGGCCGATTTCACTCGACCCGACTTTTGAGATAGTCGGGTTTCGCGAAACCCGGCTCGACTCTAAAAAGGTCAAGGTCGCTCAACTCTACTTGACAACACAAACTGGGCACAACAATGATGGTGGTATATTAAAATCTCTTCTCATCACCTCATGAGCAGAAAGGCTTACAAGAAGTCCCACTTTGCAGTCCCATGGTTATGTGTACATAAAAAAATAAATATGGTAAAGAAAAATATCATATCAATAATAAATTCATTCTGAGTATCCTACTCTGGATTTTGCCTGTCAAGAAATTAAGAAATGCCACGTAATTCCTTTTAATGGGGAATAGACCTGTATAGAGATTCAATGTTTATCCCCACCAAAATACATTCATCAGATGTAGACAGATCAATTATTTCTTTTTTTTTAATCTCCAGTATCCAAAATAGAAACAAATAAGTGATTTTTTAAATGGTTACAATTTAATATACACTGCTCAAAAAAAATAAAGGGAACACTAAAATCCCACATCCTAGATATCACTGAATGAAATATTCCAGTTGTAAATCTTTATTCAATACATAGTAAAATATGTTGAGAACAATAAAACCTAAAAATGATCAATGTAAATCACAAATAGTATTCCACGGAGATATGGAGTTGGAATGATGCTCAAAATCAAAGTGGAAAATTAAATTACAGGCTTATCCAACTGCAGTGGAAATGCCTCAAGACAAGGAAATGATGCTCAGTAGTGTGTGTGGCCTCCACATGCTTGTATGATCTCCCTACAATGCCTGGGCATGCTACTGATGAGGCGCGAATGGTCTCCTGAGGGATCTCCTCCCAGACCTGGACTAAAGCATCCGCCAACTCCTGGACAGTTTCTGGTGCAACTTGACATTGGTGGATGGTGCGAGACATGATATCCTAGATGTGTTCAATCAGATTCAGATCTGGAGAATGGGTGGGCCAGTCCATAGCTTGAGTACCTTCATCTTGCAGGAACAGCTGACACACTCCAGCCACAGGATGTCTGGCATTTTCCTGAATTTGGAGGAACCCAGGGCTAACTGCACCAGCATATGGTCTCACAAGGGGTCTGAGGATCTCATCTCGGTAACTTATGGCAGTCAGGCTACCTCTGGTGAGCACATGGAGGGCTGTGCAGCCCTCCAAAGAAATGCCACCCCACACCATTACTGATTCACTGCCAAACTGATCATGCTGAAGGATGTTGCAGGCAGTATATCACTCTCTATGGCATCTCCAGACTCTGTCACGTCTGTCACATGTACTCAGTGTGAACCTGCTTTCATCTGTGAAGAGCACAGGGCGCCAGTGGCGAATTTGCCAATACTGTGGTTTTGTGGCAAATTCCAAGCGTCCTGCACGGTGTTGAGCTGTGAGCACAACCCCCATCTCTGGACGTCGGGCACTCAGACCATCCTCATGGAATCGGTTTCTAACCGTTGGTGCAGACACATACGCATTTGTGACCTGCTGGAGTTCATTTTGCAGGGCTCTGGCAGTACTCCGCCTCTTCCTCCTTGCATCAAGGCTGAGATAGCGGTCCTGCTGCTGGGTTGATGCCCTCCTACGGCCCCCTCCACATCTGGTGTGGCCTGTCTCCAGGTAGCACCTCCAGCCTCTGGACACTACGCTGACAGACACAGCAAACCTTCTTGCCACAGCTCACAATGATGTGCCATCCTGGATGAGTTGCACTACCTGAGCCTCTTGTATGGGTTGTAGAGTCTGTCTCATGCTACCATGAGTGTGAAAGCACAACCAACATTCAAAAGTGACCAAAACATCAGCCAGAAAGCATTGGTACTGAGATGCGGTCTGTGGTCCCCACCTGAGAATCACTCCTTTATTGAGTGTGTCTTGATAATTGCCAATAGTTTCCATCTGTTGTCTATTCCATTTGCACAACAGCATGTGAAATTGATTGTCCAATAGTGTTGCTTCCTTAGTGGACAGTTTGATTTCACAGAAGTTTGATTTACTTGGAGGTATATTCTGTTAAGTGTTCCCTTTATTTTTTTGAGCAGTGTATTTACCCTAATTCTCTGTTGGACCAACACTCCCTGAAGGAAGTGGGTACTCTGGTGGTTTTGTCCTGTTTTTATGTAATTTCAGCAAACGATATAAAATAGTCAAAGAAAAAAGTTACTGTGGTCCAGCATGTGAATATAAGTGGTGTGAAAGAAGGACTGGACAGCAATGATCCCATAATTATATGGAATAGAGCTGTACAGAACCTCACAATCAATAATTTACAGGAGTGCTTACTCTTGAATAGTGATACCAGTACATTTCTAGAATAAGTCCTTACTGGTGAGGATGTAGGATGGGAGTGACAAAGGTACGTAATATATGGTTTAATAAACTCCCAAATTCTGTGTAATGTTATTGATTACCAACACTACAGTGTAATGTTTTTAATCCCCTTGGTCTTGGTGGGTGTAATGGATACAGGAATTCATATTCATTTTTCATTGAGAGGTTGTACAAGAGCCTGTCCATGAATAGATTATGTTTCAGTATGGAATTTTAAAGTGGGATCCCTAAATAGTATGATATAATTAATTTTTTTTAGAGTGTATTCTCAGACACATAGAACAATAGTCCATATTATTACATATCACAAGATTTTCCCTTTCTTCACCATTTTTTTAACTTTAACAATATACTCTTTCAAAAGATACAAGGGCTTGGTTTTCAACTCATTTAATGTAGCACTGATACAACCATGTCGTAGGTCCTAGGTCTTCCAGCACTTTCACATTCATCTTTAGAATTATTATAGATATTATCAAATGCAAATTGTCTCTCCAGAGAAGAAGAGGACTTGAACTGTGGTGCCACCTATTGGAATTAACAATCCTCCAAGTCATTATCGAGCTCCTACAGGGAGACCTACTGTGGATCCAAACCATGCGGTCTGCTATGCTCAGACAGCTAAGATTTCATAAGGAGAATATGGGCTTCTCGTACACCCTGACCACAAATGGGGTTAAATTTTCATGATCTCTGGACTGGAACGAATGTCTTCCATGGTCTTTATCTGTTCTAGCACCCTGGGGTATGGAGATACATAGAACAGCTACTAGAAGCCAGGTAGTAAAGCTATGTTTGGTCTTAATGCATATCAGGTGCCTGGCCCGATCTGATGGTGCAAGAACCACTCCCTTAGAACTGTTCAGAAGGGCGTTATGATCTTTTAAAGGTTTTGTGAGTTTTAGCTACAAACCTCAAGGGGAGGGGATTTAGGTTCAGCTCAGAGGGCAGGAGGGGAGTAGCCCTCCTAGTGTAAGACCATGTAGTCTGTCTCTCTCTCTTCACTTCGAATAGGGATCTTGTCAAGTAACATGCTCTGAAGTACCTAGGACCCAGCTGGAAGCCAATACCCCTGAAGCCCAGCATACACATGATCAATCATCACCCAGTAATTGACATGATCTATCTGGTCATATCTTTTGTACTATACCCTGTATTTGCTTATCTGACTAATATATATGCATAACCATTTTGTATGTAGTGTATTGTCTAGTGTTCTCTTAATATGTAATTTAACCTTTGGCTGCTCTTTTATATCAATCCACGAATCCACACGTCCGTTTCTCGGCTAAATTTTTCATGCTACCATGGCTGATTTCAGGCACAATATAACCTTGTTAATGGACAAGGTGCATATTAAGCGAGGAACTTGTGGCAGTCCTACTGAGATGACAAGATGCTGTTTTACTGGTGCTAGTGAAAAAGGCCTATTATGCAATGTGATAGAATTCTGTCTAGGTTTCAGACGTCAAAATAGGTTGTGTTATTATTGTGGCGACGCTTCTCATGTCATTTCTGTCTGCCCTAAGCGGACAAAGAGGATCGCCAGTTCAATTACCATCAGTACTGTACAACCTAAATTTCTGTTATCTGTGTCATTGATCTGCTCATTGTCATCATTTTCTGTCATGGCATTTGTGAATTCAGGCGCCGCCTTGAATTTAATGGATTTTAAGTTTGCCAAGCATTGTGGTTTTCCCTTGCAGCCTTTGCAGAACCCTATTCCTTTCAGGGGCATTGATGCTACAGCCTTGGCTAAAAATAAGCCCCAGTTTTGGACAGAGGTGACCATGCGCATGGCGCCAGCCCATCAGGAAGATTGTCGATTTCTGATGTTGCATAACTTGCATGATGTTATCGTGCTGGGTTTTCCATGGTTGCAGGTACATAATCCTGTGTTGGACTGGAAGTCCATGTCTGTGACTAGTTGGGGTTGTCAGGGGGTTCATAATGATGTTCCTTTGATGCCAATCTCCTCTTCTTCACCTTCTGAAATTCCAGAGTTTTTGTCTGATTTTCAGGATGTATTCGATGAGCCCAAGTCCAGTTTCCTTCCACCGCACAGGGACTGCGATTGTGCTATTGACTTGATTCCAGGCTGAAGTTTCCTAAGGGTCGACTTTTTAATCTATCTGTGCCTGAACATACCGCCATGCGGAGCTATATTAAGGAGTCTTTGGAGAAAGGGCATATTCGGCCATCTTCTTCACCGTTGGGAGCGGGGTTCTTTTTTATTGCTAAAAAAGATGGTTCCTTGAGACCCTGTATAGATTATCACCTCTTGAATAAAATCACGGTCAAGTTTCAATACCTTTTACCTTTGCTTTCCGATTTGTTTGCTAGGATTAAGGGAGCTAGTTGGTTTACCAAGATTGACCTTCGAGGGGCATATAATCTTGTTCGTATTAAGCAGGGTGATGAATGGAAAACAAAGTTTAATACGCCCGAATACCTTGTGATGCCATTCGGACTCTCTAATGCTCCATCTGTTTTTCTGTCCTTCATGCGTGATATCTTCCGGACTTATCTTGATAAATTCTTGATTGTATATTTCGACGATATTTTGATTTTTTCCGATGATTGGGAGTCTCATGTGCAACAGGTCAGGATGGTATTTCAGATCCTTTGTGACAATGCCCTGTTTGTGAAAGGGTCTAAGTGTCTCTTTGGGGTGCAGAAAGTCTCTTTTTTGGGCTTCATTTTTTCTCCTTCGTCTATAGAGATGGATCCGGTTAAGGTTCAGGCCATTCATGATTGGTTTCAGCCCACATCTGTGAAGAGCCTTCAGAAATTTTTGGGTTTTGCAAATTTTTATTGCCGTTTCATTGCTAATTTTTCCAGCGTGGTTAAACCCTTCACCAATTTGACGAAGAAAGGCGCTGATGTGGCGAATTGGTCCTCTGCGGCTGTCTCTGCCTTTCAGGAGCTTAAACGTCGATTTACTTCTGCTCCAGTGTTGCGCCAACCGGATGTTTCTCTTCCGTTTCAGGTTGAGGTTGACGCTTCTGAGATTGGGGCAGGGGCCGATTTGTCTCAGAGTGAACCTGTTGGTTCCTTAATGAAACCGTGTGCCTTCTTTTCCCGTAAGTTTTCGCCTGCTGAATGCAATTATGATGTCGGCAATCGAGAGTTGTTGGCTATGAAGTGGGCATTTGAGGAGTGGCGTCATTGGCTTGAGGGAGCTAAGCACCGTATTGTGGTCTTGACCGATCATAAGAATTTGATTTACCTCGAGTCTGCTAAACGGCTGAATCCTAGACAGGCTCGATGGTCCTTGTTTTTTTTCCATTTTGATTTCGTGATCTCGTATGTTATGATAAGGTAATTCAGTACCACAATGGATATAGAGGTCAGAGCACATACAGTGACCTGACAATAACCCAAAAACATAGAACGAGCTCTGAGACGTGGGAACTCTGCTGACCGCAATCCCTAATCCTCCAACCACACTAGAGGCAGCCGTGGATTGCGCCTAACGCTCCCTATGCAACTCGGCACAGCCTGAGAAACTAGCTAGCCTGAAGATAGAAAATAAGCCTACCTTGCCTCAGAGAAATACCCCAAAGGAAAAGGCAGCCCCCACATATAATGACTGTGAGTTAAGATGAAAAGACAAATGTAGAGATGAAATAGATTTAGCAAAGTCAGGCCCGACTTACTGAACAGAGCGAGGATAGGAAAGGTAACTTTGCGGTCAACACAAAACCCTACAAAAACCACGCAAAGGGGGCAAAAAGACCCTCCGTACCGAACTAACGGCACGGAGGTACACCCTCTGCGTCCCAGAGCTTCCAGCAAGCAGAAAAAAACAAATAGACAAGCTGGACAGAAAAAACAGCAAACAAAATAGCAAAGCGGAACTTAGCTATGCAGAGCAGCAGGCCACAGGAACGATCCAGGAGGAAACAGGTCCAATACTAGAACATTGACTGGAGGCCAGGATCAAAGCACTAGGTGGAGTCAAATAGAGCAGCACCCAACGACTTCACCACATCACCTGAGGAAGGAAACTCAGAAGCCGCAGTACCACTTTCCTCCACCAACGGAAGCTCACAGAGAGAATCAGCCGAAGTACCACTTGTGACCACAGGAGGGAGCTCTGCCACAGAATTCACAACACTCGTACCTTCCGGGTTCTAAGAATATTAAGGCTGATGCCCTCTCTAGGAGTTTTTTGCCTGATTCTCCTGAGGTCTTAGAGCCAGTCGGTATTCTGAAAGAGGGGGTGATCCTTTCTGCCATTTCCCCTGATTTACGACGGGTTCTTCAGGAATTTCAGGCTGACAAACCTGACCGCTCTTCTGTGGGGAAATTGTTTGTTCCTGACAGATGGACTAGTAGAGTGATTTCTGAGGTTCACTGTTCCATGTTGGCCGGTCATCCTGGCATTTTTGGTACCAGAGATTTGGTTGGTAGGTCGTTTTGGTGGCCTTCATTGTCACGTGATATGCGCTCTTTTGTGCAGTCCTGTGGGACTTGTGCGCGGGCCAAGCCTTGTTGTTCCCGTGCTAGTGGGTTGCTTTTGCCATTGCCAGTCCCTGAGAGGCCCTGGACGCATATTTTAATGGATTTTATTTCTGATCTTCCGGTCTCCCAGAAGATGTCTGTTATCTGGGTTGTTTGTGACCGGTTCTCTAAGATGGTTCATTTGGTGCCCTTACCTAAATTGCCTTCCTCTTCAGATTTGGTCCCATTGTTCTTTCAGCATGTGGTTCATTTGCATGGTATTCCGGAGAATATTGTGTCCGACAGAGGTTCCCAGTTTGTTTCTAGATTTTGGCGGGCCTTTTGTGCTAGGCTGGGCATTGATTTGTCTTTTTCTTCTGCATTTCATCCTCAGACAAATGGCCAGACCGAGCGAACTAATCAGACCTTGGAGACTTATTTGAGATGCTTTGTGTCTGCTGATCAGGATGATTGGGTGGCCTTCTTGCCATTGGCCGAGTTTGCCCTTAATAATCGGGCTAGTTCTGCTACCTTGGTTTCGCCTTTCTTTTGTAATTTTGGTTTTCATCCTCATTTCTCTTCTGGGCAGGTTGAGCCTTCTGACTGTCCTGGTGTGGATTCAGTGGTGGACAGGTTGCAGCAGATTTGGGATCATGTGGTGGACAAGTTGGTGTTGTCTCAAGAGGAGGCTCAACGTTTTGCTAATCATCGTCGGTGTGTTGGTTCCCGGCTTCGGGTTGGGGATCTGGTCTGGTTGTCTTCCCGTCATGTTCCTATGAAGGTTTCTTCTCCTAAGTTTAAGCCTCAGTTTATTGGTCCTTATAGGATTTCTGAGATTATTAATCCGGTGTCTTTTCGACTGGCGCTTCCGGCCTCTTTTGCTATCCATAATGTCTTCCATAGATCTTTGTTGCGGAAATATGTGGAGCCCGTTGTTCCCTCTGTTGATCCTCCGGCCCCTGTGTTGGTTGATGGGGAGTTGGAATATGTTGTTGAGAAGATTTTGGATTCCTGTTTTTCGAGGCGGAAGCTTCAGTACCTGGTCAAATGGAAGGGTTATGACCAGGAGGATAATTCTTGGGTTTTTGCCTCTGATGTCCATGCTGCTGATTTGGTCCGTGCCTTTCATCTGGCTCGTCCTGATCGTCCTGGGGGCCCTGGTGAGGGTTCGGTGTCCCCTCCTCAAGGGGGAGTACTGTTGTGAATTCTGCTCTTGGGTTCCCTCCAGTGGTTGTAGGTGGGAATGCAGTTGTCTCTGAGTCACAGTCCTGGCCAGGTGTATCGGATGATTACAATTCTGACTGGTATATTTAGGTGTGCAGGATTCTTTAGCCCTTGCCAGTTGTCAATGTTCCTTGTGAAGTGTTGGATCACTTTCTGGCTTCTCCTGCTTGCTGCCAAATTCAGCAAAGATAAGTGTTTGGTTTTTGTATCTGTGGCACACTGCTGTGTGCTTGTTTCAGTTTTATTCCTGCTCTGATTGTAGGATTCACTGGAGTTGCAGATTTACGCTCCTACATCTTTTAGTTAGATGTAGGAAGTTTTTTGTATATTCTGTTGTGGATGTTTTTGAAGGGTTTTAATACTGACCGCACAGAACTCTGTCCTATCCTGTCCTATCTAGCTAGAGTGGCCTCCTGTGCTAAATCCTGTTTTTCTGCCTGTGTATGTTTTTTCCTCCCCGACTCACCGCCAATATTTGTGGGGGGCTGTCTATCCTTTGGGGATTTTCTCTGAGGCAAGATAGTATTCCTATTTCCATCTTTAGGGGTATTTAGTCCTCCGGCTGTGACGAGGTATCTAGGTGTGTTAGGTACACTCCACGGCTACTTCTAGTTGCTGTGTTAAGTTCAGGATTGTGGTCAGTATAGTGGCCACCTTCTCCAGTGAAAGTTCTCATGCAGCTCCAAGGTTACTGGATCATAACAGGTCACGGTGTGAATCGTGACATATTGGTGGCAGCGGTCAGGGAATCCTGTGGATTTCCTGACAACCCTGCACCTATCTTCTGTTTCTTTTTAGGAAGTATGCAGCCTATTCTCTAACGGTGTGTACTGAATCCTTTATTTTGTATTTTGTGGTTTGTTTTACTCACTTTGTGATTTCTTTCTAATTCAGCACACTTTCCCTTCTGTAGATAATTTGCACTCTGCTCTGCCCTCTGCTACTTAGGACAAATATGAGGTGTTTAACAGCCTTTCAAACAGCATAGGTCCAAGTTGCAATTGTCTAGTCTGTGGTTAGGGTTATCTCAGCTCATGCAAGTACACTAAGGACTGCGGGGTCAGGATCTCTTATTTGTACAGGAACCGGCATTCTCAATTGTAGTTTTAGTGTGTTACCTCTTTTCCCAAGTAAGTTGCTTTACTGTCATAACAGTTACATTTTTAGGATATGGTCTAAGCTTAAGCTGCAATAACCATAGCCATGATCAATAAAATATTGCATTTTTACATGGTCCAGTCATCTTTATAATTAGGTGTGTTCAAGTAAAGCTTCATGATTACGTCCTCAGCCAGAATGCCTATGAGTATAGATACAAAGAGCTATTTTACAAATCTTCAAATATACGAGATCCTGAGGAAAATTTATGAAGAGAGAGCAGGGATTTGTTTGATTAGTGAGAGAAGATTATAGGCGTTTCTAAAGAGATATGATTTTTAGGGTACACTTAAAATCGTGGATACTGGGAAATAACCAGATTGCCTGAGAGAATTTTCCGGGTAATTGGCGCGGCATAAGAGAAGTCTAGGAGATTAGAGCAAGAGGTTGAGATTAAAGAAAGATGTTAATATTTGCAGAAGGGGGTACATGAATAGGGTGCTGGACAGATTTGAGGAAGGAGATGTATGGTTGTTGACAGCTTCGTGGGTGAGTGTACTAATTTTATGTTGCATTGTATAGCGGTTGGGCAATCAGTGCAATGATTTGAACAGATTGGAGACAACAGTGTAGGAGCTGATCAGAAATAAAAGCTTGGCTGTTGCATTCAGGATCGATTGTAGAGAGGAGACTTTAGTGAGAGGGATAAAGATTAGGAGAGAATTGCAGGTGTCCAAACAAGTGCCAAGAAGAAAGTAAGCATTTTTGCCATTTCAAATGTAAGAAAACAGATGATTCTATATGCAACTTGCCTCTTCCGAGAAAAAGAGAGCTTGAACTCCACAGCGTCACCTGTTGGAAGTAGCGATCCTACAAATCACAATCAACCCATTGATTGAATAATAGAGTGTGAAGGAAAGATTCAAATCAAGTATAACCCAATCACACATGGAAATGAGATTATTGGATATTGATAGGTTAAAATAAAGAGGAAACACGCATAGTTTAGCTTAGTTTTGTAAAAATTCAGCTTCAGATATGAGGACATTGTTAGACACATTGGACAGAAAATATCTCATATTTTGTAATAATATAGGAGTCATATCAGAACAGGTCTATAAATGGATGTCATCAGCATGTAGATGGTACTCAAATCCAAACTGATATTTCCAATAAAGGCGGTGTATAGATAAATGAGGAGGGGACCTAGTACTGACACCTGAGAGGAAGAAAAGTAAAATAAGTGTTTGTAAATGAAACACTGATGGGGCAGTGAGAGAGTTCACAACCAAGAGAGAGCAGAATTCTTTAGGTCAATATAGTGAAGCATAGTGAAAAGAAAGTGGTGATCCACAATGTGAAATCCTGCAGAGGAATGAAAGGAGAATAAGAAGGGAGTAGAGTAGTGACCATTAAATTTTACTGTTAAATCGCTAGAGACTGGAAACCAGATTGCAAAGGGTCAAGAAAAAATGTATCCAAAAGATGGCAGATTAGACAAGTATTGACTAAAAGAGTTCAAAGAATTTATAAATGAAGGGTAGATAAGTGTGATCTGTAATTAGCCGAGCAGTTGAGGTGGAGGGATTTTTTTTAGCAGAGGGTTTATAATTGCAAATGTGAAAGAGTAAGGAAAGATACCGAAAGAAAGGGAAAATGTCTTATTAAGATAAAGCAATATGGTCACTGCAGAAGGTTGAAGGGTAAATAGAAGAAAGAAGCCTGGAAACTTATTTTGCGACCAGTTCAAAGAAGAAAATATAACTTGATGAAGTGAGAGAGGGTAGATGTATAAGTTTCAGCATAATATAGCAATGAATGAAGTATTATGAAAAATGTGATTTTCTCCACAGAAAGAGTACTTTCCAAACCCTTATTATAATGTGTCAAAGCTATGCTAGGACAGTAAATGGGTGAGATTGGGGTAGATGATGAAAGTAAATTGTTCATAACTTGCTGAGTATCAGTGGCACATCGATTTCTGTGTGTGGTGTGCGAGGATGCCCTGAGTAGGTGAGAAAATTTAAAAAAGAAGACAAGATGGTTGTGATCATAGACCAGGATAAAAGGGGTAATATAGTCATAAGCTTAACAAAATTCAGCAGAAGACCATTTATTTATCTCTTCATATGTAGGTGACTTAGAGTTGCATGTAAAATTTTGTGCACTCCTTGTCAAAATTAGTTATTGTGAACAGTTAAACAAGCTGAAGATAAATTGATCATTAAAAGGTCTAAAGTTGAAGATGACACATTTCCTTTATATTTTAGGCAAAAAATATTATTTAATCTATTAAATTTTAAAAATTGCAAAAATTAAAATGGGCCAATGTAAAATCAGGAAGAGTTCAGAAATCAATATTTTGTTGAATAACCATGATTTTTTATCACAGCTTTCATGCGTCTTGGCATACTTTCCATCAGTCTTTCACTCTGTTTCTGGCACAAAAATTTAAGCAGTTCTTTGTTTGATGACTTGTGACTATCCATCACCCTCTTGATTACATTCCAGAGGTTTTCAATGGGGTTCAGGTCTGGAGAATGGGCTGCCCATGACAGGGTTTTGATGTGGTGTCTCTTAATTTAAACCACAGCTGTGGAAAAAGTAAATAGCGCCCCCCAGAGTCCAATTTTCTCCAGGGTCTCGGCTGCCGTGGGTAGCCGAGACCCCAGAGAACATGATTCGGGTTTTTTTTTACCAACCCCGCTTTTGCGATCGCCGGCACCGGGAGGACATGATCGGGGTCGGTTATACCGACCCCTGTTTTGCGATCGCTGGTAATTAACTGTTTACCGGCGATCGCAAAAAAAGTGGTGTGTAATTCTCTGTCCTCTGATGTGATCGCACATCAGAGGACAGAGAAATATGGGGATTCGGGGACCCTATTATACTTACCGGTGTCCCTGGGTCCTCCTGCGTCCTCTCCTGCCCGCCGACGTCTTCTTTGAGAACCAAAATGGTGGGCGCATGCACAGTGCGCCCGCCATCTGTCGCCATCTGAGAAAGCAGTTGGGGATAAAATTAGGGTTAGGGTTAGTGTTAGGGCTACGGTTAGTATGTTATTAGGGTTAGTAGGGTTATAAGTATATAAGGGGACAATACAAATATCTCGCTGAGGATCTGTTTATACCAAGGAAGGTGACGGGCACAAGGGGGCATTCTTTGCGTCTGGAGGAGAGAAGGTTTTTCCACCAACATAGAAGAGGATTCTTTACTGTTAGGGCAGTGAGAATCTGGAATTGCTTGCCTGAGGAGGTGGTGATGGCGAACTCAGTCGAGGGGTTCAAGAGAGGCCTGGATGTCTTCCTGGAGCAGAACAATATTGTATCATACAATTAGGTTCTGTAGAAGGACGTAGATCTGGGGATTTATTATGATGGAATATAGGCTGAACTGGATGGACAAATGTCTTTTTTCGGCCTTACTAACTATGTTACTATGTTACTATGTTACTATGGTTAGGGTTAGGGCTAGGGTTAGGGCTAGGGTTAGGGTTAGGGCTAGGGCTAGGGTTAGGGTTAGGGCTAGGGTTAGGGCTAGGATTAGGGTTAGGCTTAGGGCTAGGGTTAGGGTTAGGGTTAGGGCTAGGGTTAGGGCTAGCGTTAGGGCTAGGGCTAGGGTTAGGGTTAGGGCTAGGGTTAGGGCAAAATTTAGGGTTAGGGTTGGGGCTAAATATAGGGTTAGGGTTGGGGCTAAATATAGGGTTAGGGTTGGGGCTAAATTTAGGGTTAGGCTTCTTTCACACTTGCGTCAATACGGGGCCGTCGCAATGCGTCGGCCCGACATACCGATGCATGTTATGAAAATTGTGCACAACGTGGGCAGCAGATGCAGTTTTTCAACGCATCTGCTGCCCAATCTATGTCCTGGGGAGGAGGGGGCGGAGTTACGGCCACGCATGCGCGGTCGGAAATGGCGGACACGACGTACAAAAAAAGATTACATTGAACGATTTTTTGTGCCGACGGTCCGCCAAAACACAGCTGATCCAGTGCACGTCGCGATCCGTCGGCAACGCAAGTCTATGGGCAAAAAACGCATCCTGCGGGCACATTTGCAGGATCCGTTTTTGTCCAAAATGACGGATTGCAATGGTTGCCTAACGACGCAAGTATGAAAGTAGCCTTAGGGCTAAGGTTAGGTTTGGGGCTAAATTTAGGGCTAGGGTTAGGGTTGGGGCTAAATTTAGGGTTAAGGTTAGGGCTAGGGTTGGGGCTAAAGTTAGGCCTAGGGTTGCAGCTAAAGTTAGGGTTAGAGTTGGGATTAGGGTTAGGGTTTGGATTAGGGTTGGCATTAGGGTTACGCTTGGGATTAGGGATAGGTTTGGAATTAGGGCTAAGGTTAGGGTTGGGATTAGGGGTGTATTGGGATTAGGGTTAGGTTTGAGGTTAGGGTTGAGATTAGGATTAGGGGTGTGTTGGATTTAGGGTTTTGATTAGGGTTACGGTTAGGGTTGACATTAGGGTTGTTTTGGGGTAAGGGTTGTGATTATCGTTAGGGTTGTGATTAGGATTATGGATCGGGTTGGGATTAGGGTTAGGGGTGTGTTGGGGTTAGGGTTGGAGTTAGAATTGGGGGGTTTCCACTGTTTAGGTACATCAGGGGTCTCCAAACACGACAGCCAATTTTGCGCTCGAAAAGTCAAATGGTGCTCCCTCCCTTCTGAGCTCTGCCGTGTGCCCAAACAGTGGGTTACCCACACATATGGGGCATCAGCGTACTCAGGATAAATTGGACAACAACTTTTGTGGTCTAATTTCTCCTGTTATCCTTGTAAAAATAAAAACTTGGGGGCTACAAAATCTTTTTTGTGGAAAAAAATATATTTTTTATTTTCACGACTCTGCATTATAAACTTCTGTGAAGCACTTGGGCATTCAAAGTTCTCACCACACATCTATATAAGTTCCTTGGGGGTCTAGTTTCCAAAATGGGGTCACGTGTGGGGGGTTACTACTGTTTAGGTACATCAGGGGCTGTGCAAACGCAACATAATGCCCACAGACCATTCTGTCAAAGTCTGCATTCCAAAACGGCACTCCTTCCTTTCCGAGCTCTGCCGTGCGCCCAAACAGTGGTTTACCCCCACATATGGGGCATCAGCGTACTCGGGATAAATTGGTCAACAACATTAGTGGTCCAATTTCTCCTGTTACCCTTGTGAAAATAAAAACTTGGGGGCTACAAAATCTTGCTTGTGGAAAAAAAAATATTTTTTATTTTCACGACTCTGCATTCTAAACTTCTGTGAAGCACTTGGGCATTCAAAGTTCTCACCACACATCTAGATAAGTTCCTTGGGGGGCCTAGTTTCCAAAATGGGGTCACTTGTGGGGGGTTACTACTGTTTAGGTACATCAGGGGCTCTGCAAATGCAACATAACACCCACAGACCATTCTATCTAAGTCTGCATTCCAAAACGGTGCTCCTTCCCTTCCGAGCTCTGCTGTGCTCCAAAACAGTGGTTTACCCCCACATATGGTGCATAAGCATACTCGGGATAAATTGGACAACAAGTATTGCTGTCCAATTTCTCCTGTTACCCTTGTAAAAATAAAAACTTGGGGGCTACAATATCTTTTTTGTGGAAAAAAAATATTTTTTATTTTCACAACTCTGCATTATAAACTTCTGTGAAGCACTTGGGCACTCAAAGTTCTCACAACACATCTAGATAAGTTCCTTGGGGGGGGTCTAGTTTCCAAAATGGGGTCACTTGTGGAGGGTTTCTACTGTTTAAGCACATCAGGGGCTCTCCAAACGTGACATGGCGTCCGATCTCAATTCCAGCCAATTCTACATTGAAAAAGTAAAACGGCACTCCTTCACTTCCAAGCTCTGCGGTGCGCCCAAACAGTGGGTACCCCCACATATGGGGTATTGACATACTCAGGAGAAATTGAACAACAACTTTTGTGGTCTAATTTCTCCTGTTACCCTTATGAAAATAAAAATTTGGGGGCAAAAAGATCATTTTTGTAGAAAAAATGCGATTTTTTATTTTCACGGCTCTAAACCCCCAGGTGCTTCACAGAAGTTTGTAACGTAAAGTTCTCACCACACATTTAAATAAGTTCCTTAAGGGGTCTAGTTTACAAAATGTGTCACTTGTGGGGGGTTTTTACTGTTTAGGCACATCAGGGGCTCTCCAAACGCGACATGGCGTCCGATCTCAATTCCAGCCAATTCTACATTGAAAAAGTAAAGCGGCGCTCCTTCTCTTCCATGCTCTGCGGTGCACCCAAACAGTGGTTTACCCCCACATATGGGGTATCGATGTACTCAGGAGAAATTGCACAACAACTTTTTTGGTCTAATTTCTCATGTTACCCTTGTGAAAATGAAAATTTGTGGGCAAAAAATCATTTTTGTAGAAAAAATGTGATTTTTTATTTTCACGGCTCTACGTTATAAACTTCTGTGAAGCACTTGGGGGTTCAAAGTGCTCACCACACATCTAAATAAGTTCCTTAAGGGGTCTAGTTTCCAAAATGGTGTCACTTGTGGGGGGTTTCCACTGTTTAGGCACATCAGAGGCTCTCCAAACGCAACATGGCGTCCGATCTCAATTCCAGCCAATTCTGCATTGAAAAAGTCAAAAGGCGCTCCTTCACTTCAAAGCTCTGCGGTGCGCCCAAAAAGTGGTTTACCCCCACATATGGGGTATCCATGTATTTAGAAGAAATTGCACAACAACCTTTGTGGTCTAATTTCTCCTGTTACCCTTGTGAAAATAAGAATTTGTGGGCGAAAAGAAATGTTACCACTATCATGAAGTACAATATGTCACAAAAAACATTCTCAGAATCAGCGGGATTCGTTGAAGCGTTCCAGAGTTATAACCTCATAAAGGGACAGTGGTCAGAATTGTAAAAATTGGCTCGGTCATTAAGTACCAAATTGGCTCTGTCACTAAGGGGTTAAGACTGGAGGAAGCAGTAACATTCAAAGATAAAGAAGCAAAGTTGCAGGCTAGAATGGACCATATGACACATGACATGAATGAGATAACCTTAAAGCAATTGGGAACATAGACACAATAATATGAAACGTTACCCTACATATTAAACTTCTCGGTGTGAAAGTGATGATTCAGGTTTTACAAACATTAACCTCTACAAACGAAAAATAAACAATTAAATTTAAGCTATGGTTTATTTTATGTGCTATATTTTAATAAATATAAAGCGTAAGATTTCCCACAGAAATTGATGTATTGTTTAGATGTAAATCTGAAATAAATGATTTATTTTATAGAAATGTATTTATCATTTATATACAAATCTGAAATAAAATATTTCCATAATAAAATGTGCTATTTAGATATACATTTAAAATGAATAATTTCTATAATATAAATGTATGTACTAATTAGATATCAATGTTGTGTTTTCAAAAATAATTTAAAATTTAAAATACATTTTGTATATCAGGAATTCTCTGTATACTTCTTATTTTAGTTTTTAGCTTCCCTTTAGTGTAGTTACTTATCTATGAAGACCAGTATCCACTAGAATTACTTTTCATTTAATGATAGCAGTGACAAGCAGTAGACTGTTACATACAGCAGATAATAGCAACCAGTAAGTGGAAAAGGCTACATATCCTATTCTGTTCAGCTTTCAATGTTACAGCATTGCAATCATTTATAGAGCTGGAATGATAAGGAATCTTTCTTTGCTTTAAGAATGCGAATTTGTCAATGGAAACTGTGGAAAAAATGTATCACCATTCAATACAACACTTAGAATAAATGCTGTAAAGTTTATCTGGATAATAAAATAGTATTGATACTACATACTGCAATTTTTAATCTGTATTATTCTTAGCTTTTGGAGTACTTAAGGTCAGCCATGTATGTAGCAGATTTATGGAAGCTTTCCATAATTCATTCATAACTGAATGGTCAAATTCAGTATAAGCCTTTGCATTGCACCAATGCCTTAATAAGTGCCCTTAAAGGAAAGCATATTCAAAATGTTAGATTAATTGGTGGAACCGTAGCTTAAACACCTCACTACATATGTGGGGTGATGATCATGCAGGCTCACTCCGAGTGCAGGCACGATAAAAATCGTGTGTCAGCGCAATATGAGAGCGTTAGCGATGATCACTGGTGTTTAATCCCACTGATTGTGCTGTCAGCAGTGACAGTGACATTGATTGGCATAACAGAGTGATCGGCATAATGCGATTGCCAAAAGATGGCAGCGTGGTCACCCAGGTACGGTGGTCTTTAAGCTCCTGCTCAGTGCAGGAGTTGACATGCCTCATGTATGTGTGTGATGCACAGATACAATGCCCTGCAAAACAAAAGCATTGCAGAGTATTAGATTAGTGATCAGGGCAAGAAATGTTGAAAAAGAGTAAAAAGAAAAAGAAAAAGTTTTTAAAAATTGGAAAAATAGATTAAAAAAATAAAAAATTAAAGAACAAAAAAAAGGAAAAATATGCGTCCAATAAATACATAAATTTATAATATTTACAAATAAAGTACACATATTTGGTATTGCCGCTTCCAGAAGGACCTGACTTATAAAACTGTCACACTAGTTAACCCCTTCAGTAAACACCATAGAAAATTGGCAAAATAATGAGCTTTTTCATCACAGCATTGAACAAAAAGTTGAATTAAACGCTATAAAAAAGGTGTATGTAAATAAAAATGCTGAAAGCCTCCTCTTGTCCAACAAAAAAAAGCAACCACACAGCTTCACCAGCAGAAAAATATACAGTGGGGAAAAAAGTATTTAGTCAGCCACTAATTGAGCAAGTTCTCCCACTTAAAAAGATGAAACACCTATAATTGACATCATAGGTAGATCACAACTATGAGAGTCAAAATGAGAAAACAAATTCAGAAAATCACCTTGTCTGATTTGGGAAGAGTAATTTGCAAATTATAGTGGAAAATAAGTATTTGGTCAGTAACAAAAGTTCATCTCAATATTTTGTTATATATTCTTTGTTGGCAATGCCAGAGGTTAAATGTTTTCTGTAAGTCTTCACAAGGTTGGCACACACTGTTGGTGGTATGTTGGCCCATTCCTCCATGCAGATCTCCTCTACAGCAGTGATGTTTTGGGCCTGTTGTTGGGCAACACGAACTTTCAAATACTTCTAAATATTTTCTATAGGGTTAAGATCTGGAGACTGGCTAGGCCTCTCCAGGATCTTCATATGCTTCTTAGGAAGCCACTCCTTTGTTACCCTGGCAATGTGCTTGGGATCATTATCATGTTGAAAGACCCTTCCACATTTCATTTTCAATGCCCTTGCTGATGGAATGATGTTTGCACTCAAAATCTCACGATACATGGCCCCATTCATTCTTTCATGTACACAGATCAGTCGTCCTGGTCCCTTTGCAGAGAAACAGCCCCAAAGCATGATTTTGCCACCTCCATGCTTCACAGTAGGTATGGTGTTCTTTGGATGCAACTCAGCATTCTGTCTCCTACAAACATGATGAGTTTTGTTTCCCTGGTGGCATACTGTGTTACTGATGGTAGCCTTGGTTATGGTGGTCCCGGCTCTATGCAGGTCATTCACTAGGTCCCCGTGTGGTTCTGGGACTTTTTGCTCACCGTTCTTGTGATCATTTGACCCCATGGGGTGAGATCTTGCGTGGGGTCAAAATGGATTAGCTATGAGCTATTTGGATGATTTACCAAACTGTGACTGACTTTTGATGACTTAGAGTAAAAATGCTTGTGAAAGCAAACACAAATCTGAATATGCTGTGTTCATGTCAAAATTGAGATTAGCGAACATTTTCCAAACACGTTCGCTCATCTCTATTCTTGGGTACATTTCATTGCTATAAAGGCCTCTACAAACCTCACAAAAATGTATTGGTATTATATTGCTCATTCATAGAGTATTACATGTTCTTGGTATATTTTGTTGGTATATAACCCTCAAAAAACATGTTAAAAATGTATCAGTATTATATTGCTCATCCATAAGGTATTAGATCTTCTTGGGAACAGTACTTTGCTATATAAGCCTCAAATTTTAGGCTGTGTGCAGACACTGCAGATTTAGTGTTTTTTTGTCACTTTTGTTGCACGGATTTGTGACAAAACCTGATGCAAGCAAACTGAATGAGATACCTAAAGTTTCATGCACACGTTCAGTCTTTTTGACTTGCAGATTTGGCTCAGAAAATAATCTGCAGCATGTCAGTTCTCTGGGCATCTTTGCTCTCCATTTTTAACCATTGACTTCACTGAAATCAACCTCAAACACAGGCCAAAAGCAGAAACAAAAACGCGATAAAACCATGGCAAAAATACACCAAAAACTCATATTTCTGCAGCTGCATTTTTCCTGCCAAAAGATGCAGAAATGGTTTTAAAATTTTAACGAATGTGTGCTGGTACCCTTATATTTCTCACCCATAGACTACTCTGTGGTCTGAAGAACATCGGCTTTATATTCCTGATACTTTAGGTATTACATATTTTTGGGTAAAGATTGTTGCTATTTTAGCCTCAATGAACTTGTTCAAAAATTTTTCGGTATTATATTGCTCATTCACAGACTTTTCACATTTTCTTGATAGATTTCAGTGGTAAATAAGCCTCAAAAAAACATGATAAAAAACTGATTGGTATAATATGATGTTCATCCATAGAATTTTATTGCATATTCTTGGGAAGGTTTAATTGCCAGATAAATCTGTGTGCACACATTGCATTGTAATTTTGATTTGATACTGAAAATAATCTGCAGCATGTCAAATCTCTGTGCGTTTTTGCAATGCATTTTTCACTATTGACTTCACTCAAATCAATCAAAAGTGCAAGCAAAAACACTTGCTTTTAAAAGATACATTTTTCCTGGTCTGGAGTATATTTTATTGGTATATAATCCTCAAAAGTGCATATGAGTCATGCCTTTATGAGTCTAGGAGTACCAATACATTACAATTTGAGCAGAATGTGTATGAGACCCTCTTTTATGTCTAAAACAGGGTGTATCAAGTTCTTAATTTTTGGTAGTTCTTGCGTCCTTCATAAATTAAACTGAAATCTCCTATTTTTTATTAAAAAAAAATTTGGTTCTTCTTAAATTATTTTTTTTGCACCTTATTTTAAATTTTGCTTTTATATACAAGTCATTAAACAGGGAAAGAAATGTGTTTCTTGTAAAATGCAATTTCTCGTTGGTTTGGATTGTGTAATTGTAACTTCTTAAAGTGGTGTAAAAGTGTAACACCATTGCTCTCAGCAGCAATCTGGGAGTCAGAGATGCCCCAGGAGTCTTCTCCATGCTGTTCTCTTTCCATTCAACACTTTTTACATCCATTTGAATATTTTCACTGCCCCTCAGACCTCTTTGTAGGGTATGCCAGCTTTCCATTGACTCCCATTATACTCATTACTCGAAATGGGCATTAGAGCATTAGGAATTGCTTGGTTTGTGCAACGAGCACCCAAACATTTTAGTGCTCGCTCATCTCTACTAATCACTTATACTGCACAAAAAAATAGATTAAATCAATTATTCACCTGCTGTTGATTTGTTCATCACAAACATCACACAAAGATTTGGCTCACATTTATCCTGAGATCTACTCTGAGCACTGACACTGGAGTTTCCCTGTCAATCTCTGAAATATGTGACTGAGACAGAACCCCTGATGTAAGATTCCACATAATGAGGTAAACTGAGACACTGTGGCTGCCATCTAACCTATGATCTGGTGGTGTCCATTATTTTAAATGTGCATAATAGCAAGGTCAACCACAGTTCTGTGCACCTCCGAAAAGAAGGGCACCGCTGAACAGAGGCTAGATAGAGTACAGAGTAATTATACTGCCTCATTATAATGAATGGATCTGTCACGGGTGCAGCTCAGGCTGCAGACTGTTGCACAGCATCTGGCTGCAAAAGGTCTCCGTGGTTGGCTTTGCTGACACCTTCCTATTCCTTCTGACTCTTGAACCCAGTGACAGCCTCCCCCTGGCTCTAATTGATGCACTTGGACTGGGTGTTTATAAACTTCCTGTCTGCTTCTTGGAATCGCCGGTGATATTTACATTTTCCATGTTGAGGCTTGGAGCTATTGCAGTCGGGTATCTAACTCTTTTGTGCTGCTGGAGGACATTTGTGTAACCTCTCTGAGTCTTCTCAAGAAAATTGTTCCACTTATCCCAGCTGTCTTTAGTTGTAGTGGGGATTGATTAATACTCACACCGTTCTTCCCTAAGCAGGGCTTATTGCCAGGGAAAGGCAGTGGTTAGGTTCCTGTTCAGTGATACGTGCAGAACCTATATAGGGACCTATAGGGTAGACAGGGTGACTTTAGATCTGCCTAGAAGTTACAACTCCCCTTTCCCTAGTGTTGGGCTCCCTTCCTGTAATACTTTTGTCTTGCACCTAGTCTTTCATACACTGAGTGTGATATTATCACCGGCGGTGCATATTTAGGGGAAAAACTGACACATGGTTTAATTTGTTTGGTCTTTTTTCATGTGTATGTGTTATTTTACTTTTCTCCCTTGGTATGAATCCAGTTGCAGGACTGACAGAGCAGCTATGCTGTCTGTCTCTGGAGGTGAATGACCTCCAATATGAGATTCAGAAGCAGGGACAGCAACTGCAGGTCACTGATGTTGGGGTTTCTGCAGGTAAGCCAGTCCAACCTGAACCCAAGGTTGCCCTCCCAGACAGGTTGTCCAGAGGAAAAGCCAAGTTTTTTGTGCTTAAGGAAGCTTGCAAACTTGGTATTCTGATCTTTCTACTACAGGCATATCTGCAGTCCTGGGATTTCTCTTTGCCTCAGGATTTGATTTATCTCCAGTCTGTGGGGGATTTTTTGGGCTCTAGCTCTTATCTATGATGACCCTGACCAAGTCACCTTGGCTGAGTCCAAGTTGTGTCACCTTCAGCAAAGGAATTGGTCAGTGGAAATGTATAGCTCCGAATTCTGCAGGTGGGTAACTGATACTAAGTGGAATGACCCGGCTCTCAGAAGCCAATTTCTTTAGCGTCTCACTGAAATGTTGAAAAATGCTTTAGTGGTATATGAAACCCCTGAGTCCTTGGAGGCCGCTATGTCATTGGCTATACATGTTGACAGACACCTTCGGGATAGGTGAGTAAGACCACTTTCTCTGGAGCCTCTTTTTCAGGGTATTGTCTCTTTGCAAGGGGAGCAGTCTAGCACTGAACCCATACTGGAGAGGGTGGAGGAATCCATGCAGTTAGGGGGTTGCCTCTGCATTGTACATTTTTAAAATTGCAAAAAGAGGATGTGGGATTTTTTTGTGGAAAAAAGGGACATGTTATTGGGGCATTTGAAGCCTAACAAAAGGAAACATGTTTAACCCCGGGTAGTCTAGAGTGGAATAAGCAAGGAGTGCATCTATCATCAACCTGCAGTTCAAGGTTTGTCCTGACAGCAGAGTTGGTGATGGAGAGCAAATACGAGGAGATTTCAGTTTGTTGACAGTGGAGCTGTAGTCAGCATGTTTGATGCTGAGTTTGCCAGAACTCACAGGCTGGTTTATGTGCTTTAACTGAGCCCATTCCCATTTTCGCCATCGATTCAGTGCCACTTGCACAGAAAGCTCTCACTCAAACTGTACAGAATGTAAGAATGAGGGTGGGGTTAGTGTTATGATTAGGTAATTCAGAACCACAATGGACCTTGAAGTTCAGAGCACACAAAGTGACCTGACAATAACCAAAAGACATAGGACGAGCTCTGAGACGTGGGAACTCTGCTGACCGCAATCCCTAATCCTATCCAACCACACTAAAGGCAGCCGTGGATTGCGCCTAACGCTCCCTATGCAACTCGGCACAGCCTGAGAAACTAGCTAGGCCTAAGATGGAAAAACAAGCCTACCTTGCCTCAGAGAAATACCCCAAAGGAAAAGGCAGCCCCCCACATATAATGACTGTAAGCAGAGACGAAAATACAAACGCAGAGATGAAATAGATTTAGCAAAGTGAGGCCCAACTTACTGAACAGACCGAAGATGGGTAAGATAACTTTGCGGTCAACACAAAACCCTACAAACAACCACGCAGAGGGGCAAAAAGACCCTCCTGTTGTGAATTCTGTGGCGGAGCTCCCTCCTGTGGTCACAAGTGGTACTTCGGCTGATTCTCTCTGGGAGCTTCCGTTTGTGGAGGAAACTGGTACTGCTGCTTCTGAGTTTCCTTCCTCAGGTGATCTGGTGAGGTCGTTAGGTGTTTCTCTACTTAACCCCACCTAATGCTTTGATTCATGCTTCCTGTCAATGTTCCAGTGTTGGACTTGTGTTTCTCTGGATCATTCCTGTTGCCTGCTGCTCTGCATAGCTAAGTGCTTCTTTGCTATTTGTTGCTTTTTTTTCTGTCCAGCTTGTCTATTTGTTTTGCTGGAAGCTCTGGGACGCAAAGGGTGTACCTCCGTGCCGTTAGTTCGGTACGGAGGGTCTTTTTGCCCCTTTGCGTAAATTTCTTTAGGGTTTTGTGTAGACCGCAAAGTTATCTTTCCTATCCTCGTTCTGTCTAGAATATCGGGCCTCACTTTGCTGAATCTATTTCATCCCTACGTTTGTCTTTTCATCTTACTCACAGTCATTATATGTGGGGGGATGCCTTTTCCTTTGGGGTATTTCTCTGAGGCAAGGTAGGCTTATTTTTTCTATCTTCAGGCTAGTTAGTTTCTGAGGCTGTGCCGAGTTGCATAGGTAGCGTTAGGCGCAATCCACGGCTGCCTCTAGTTGTGTTTGGAGAGGATCAGGGATTGCGGTCTGCAGAGTTCCCACGTCTCAGAGCTCGTTCTATTATTTTGGGTTATTGTCAGATCACTGTATGTGCTCTGACCTCCATGTCCATTGTGATACTGAATTGCCTCGCATAACAGTACAGGAAGCCAAAAGTACTAATGATTCTCAATAGAGGGAAAAAAGAAGTTCTGAGACCATTTTTTTTTCTTGGCTTTGTGTTTTGTCTTTTTTTTCCCCTAGACATTTGGGTGGTTCAGTACACAGGTGTAGCGATGGACATTAGAAGTCTGTCTTCATTTGTGGATCAGCTCTCGGCAAGAGTACAAAAGATTCAAGACACTATTGATCAGAAATCTATGTTAGAACCAAGAATTCCTATTCCTGATTTGTTTTTTGGAGATAGAACTAAGTTTCTGAGTTTCAAAAATAATTGTAAGTTATTTCTGGCCTTGAAACCTCGTTCCTCTGGTGATCCAGTTCAACAGGTTTTGATTATTATTTCTTTTATGCGCGGCGACCCTCAGGACTGGGCATTTTCTCTTGCGCCAGGAGATCCTGCATTGAGTAATATCAATGCGTTTTTCCTGGCGCTCGGATTGCTGTACGATGAGCCTAATTCAGTGGATCAGGCAGAAAAGAATTTGCTGGCTCTTTGTCAGGGTCAGGATGAGATAGAGGTATATTGCCAGAAATTTAGAAAATGGTCAGTGCTCACTCAATGGAATGAATCTGCGCTGGCAGCTATGTTCAGAAAGGGTCTCTCTGAAGCCCTTAAGGATGTCATGGTGGGATTTCCTATGCCTGCTGGTTTGAATGAGTCTATGTCTTTGGCTATTCAGATCGGTCGACGCTTGCGTGAGCGTAAATCTGTGCACCATTTGGCGGTATTACCTGAGCTTAAACCTGAGCCTATGCAGTGCGATAGGACTTTGACCAGAGTTGAATGTCAAGAACACAGACGTCTGAATGGGCTGTGTTTCTACTGTGGTGATTCCACTCATGCCATCTCTGATTGTCCTAAGCGCACTAAGCGGTTCGCTAGGTCTGCCACCATTGGTACGGTACAGTCAAAATTTCTTCTGTCCGTTACCTTGATCTGCTCTTTGTCAACATATTCTGTCATGGCGTTTGTGGATTCAGGCGCTGCTCTGAATTTGATGGACTTGGAATATGCTAAGCGTTGTGGGTTTTTCTTGGAGCCCTTGCAGTGTCCTATTCCATTGAGAGGTATTGATGCTACGCCTTTGGCCAAGAATAAGCCTCAATACTGGACCCAGCTGACCATGTGCATGGCTCCTGCACATCAGGAGGATATTCGCTTTCTGGTGTTGCATAATCTGCATGATGTGGTCGTGTTGGGGTTGCCATGGCTACAAGCCCATAATCCAGTATTGGATTGGAAATCCATGTCGGTGTCCAACTGGGGTTGTCAGGGGGTACATGGTGATGTTCCATTTTTGTCAATTTCGTCATCCACCCCTTCTGAGGTTCCAGAGTTCTTGTCTGATTACCGGGATGTATTTGATGAGCCCAAGTCCGATGCCCTACCTCCGCATAGGGATTGTGATTGTGCTATCAATTTGATTCCTGGTGGTAAATTCCCAAAAGGTCGACTGTTTAATTTATCCGTGCCTGAGCACACCGCTATGCGTAGTTATGTGAAGGAATCCCTGGAGAAGGGGCATATTCACCCGTCATCATCGCCATTAGGAGCAGGGTTCTTTTTTGTAGCCAAAAAGGATGGTTCGCTGAGACCTTGTATAGATTATCGCCTTCTTAATAAGATTACTGTTAAATTTCAGTACCCCTTGCCTTTGTTATCTGATTTGTTTGCTCGGATTAAGGGGGCTAGTTGGTTCACCAAGATTGATCTTCGTGGTGCGTATAATCTGGTGCGAATCAGGCGAGGCGATGAATGGAAAACTGCATTTAATACGCCCGAGGGTCATTTTGAGTATCTAGTGATGCCATTCGGACTTGCCAATGCTCCATCAGTGTTTCAGTCCTTTATGCATGACATCTTCCGAGAGTACCTGGATAAATTCCTGATTGTGTACTTGGATGACATTTTGATCTTCTCGGATGATTGGGAGTCTCATGTGAAACAGGTCAGAACGGTTTTTCAGGTCCTGCATGCTAACTCTTTGTTTGTGAAGGGATCAAAGTGTCTCTTTGGTGTGCAGAAGGTTTCATTTTTGGGGTTCATCTTTTCCCCTTCTACTATCGAGATGGATCCTGTTAAGGTCCAAGCCATCCATGATTGGACTCAGCCGACATCTCTGAAAAGTCTGCAAAAGTTCCTGGGCTTTGCTAATTTTTATCATCACTTCATCTGCAATTTTTCTAGTATTGCCAAACTATTGACCGATTTGACCAAGAAGGGTGCTGATTTGGTCAATTGGTCTTCTGCTGCTGTGGAAGCTTTTCAAGAGTTGAAGCGTCGTTTTTCTTCTGCCCCTGTGTTGTGTCAACCTGATGTTTCTCTTCCGTTCCAGGTCGAGGTTGATGCTTCTGAGATTGGAGCAGGGGCTGTTTTGTCGCAGAGAGGTTCTGATTGTTCAGTGATGAAACCATGCGCTTTTTTTTCCAGGAAGTTTTCGCCTGCTGAGCGGAATTATGATGTGGGCAACCGAGAGTTGCTGGCCATGAAGTGGGCATTCGAGGAGTGGCGTCATTGGCTTGAAGGAGCTAAGCATCGCATGGTGGTATTGACTGATCATAAGAACCTGACTTATCTCGAGTCTGCTAAGCGTTTGAATCCTAGACAGGCTCGTTGGTCGCTGTTTTTCGCCCGTTTTGACTTTGTGATTTCGTACCTTCCGGGCTCTAAAAATGTGAAGGCGGATGCTCTGTCTAGGAGTTTTGTGCCCGACTCTCCGGGTTTTTCTGAGCCGGCGGGTATCCTCAAGGAGGGAGTAATTGTGTCTGCCATCTCCCCTGATTTGCGGCGGGTGCTGCAAAAATTTCAGGCTATTAAACCTGACCGTTGCCCAGCGGAGAAACTGTTTGTCCCTGATAGGTGGACGAATAAAGTTATCTCTGAGGTTCATTGTTCGGTGTTGGCTGGTCATCCTGGAATCTTTGGTACCAGAGATTTGGTGGCTAGATCCTTTTGGTGGCCGTCTCTGTCGCGGGATGTGCGTTCTTTTGTGCAGTCCTGTGGGATTTGTGCTCGGGCTAAGCCCTGCTGTTCTCGTGCCAGTGGGTTGCTTTTGCCCTTGCCGGTCCCGAAGAGACCTTGGACACATATCTCTATGGATTTTATTTCAGATCTTCCCGTCTCTCAAAAGATGTCAGTCATTTGGGTGGTCTGTGATCGCTTTTCTAAGATGGTCCATCTGGTACCCTTGTCCAAGTTGCCTTCCTCCTCTGATTTGGTGCCATTGTTCTTCCAGTATGTGGTTCGTTTGCATGGCATTCCAGAGAATATCATTTCTGACAGAGGTTCCCAGTTTGTTTCGAGGTTTTGGCGAGCCTTTTGTGGTAGGATGGGCATTGACTTGTCTTTTTCCTCGGCTTTTCATCCTCAGACTAATGGCCAGACCGAACGAACCAATCAGACCTTGGAAACCTATCTGAGATGCTTTGTTTCTGCCGATCAGGATGACTGGGTGTCCTTTTTGCCTTTGGCTGAGTTCGCCCTTAATAATCGGGCCAGCTCGGTTACCTTGGTTTCGCCATTTTTCTGCAATTCTGGGTTCCATCCTCGTTTCTCTTCAGGACAGGTTGAGTCTTCGGACTGTCCTGGTGTGGATACTGGGGTGGACAGGTTGCAGCAGATTTGGACTCATGTAGTGGACAATTTGACCTTGTCCCAGGAGAAGGCTCAACGTTTCGCTAATCGCAGACGCCGTGTGGGTCCCCGACTTCGTGTTGGGGATCTGGTTTGGTTATCTTCTCGTCATATTCCTATGAAGGTTTCCTCTCCGAAGTTTAAACCTCGTTTCATTGGTCCTTATAGGATTTCTGAGGTCATTAATCCTGTGTCTTTTCGTCTGACCCTCCCAGATTCTTTTTTCATACATAACGTCTTCCATAGGTCATTATTGCAGAGATACGTGGCACCTATGGTTCCATCTGTTGACCCTCCTGCCCCGGTTTTGGTGGAGGGGGAATTGGAGTAGATTGTGGAGAAGATTTTGGATTCTCGTGTTTCAAGACGGAAACTCCAGTATCTGGTTAAATGGAAGGGTTATGCTCAGGAGGATAATTCCTGGGTTTTTGCCTCTGATGTCCATGCTCCCGATCTTGTTCGTGCCTTTCATGTGGCTCATCCTGGTCGGCCTGGGGGTTCTGGTGAGGGTTCGGTGACCCCTCCTCAAGGGGGGGGTACTGTTGTGAATTCTGTGGCGGAGCTCCCTCCTGTGGTCACAAGTGGTACTTCGGCTGATTCTCTCTGGGAGCTTCCGTTTGTGGAGGAAACTGGTACTGCTGCTTCTGAGTTTCCTTCCTCAGGTGATCTGGTGAGGTCGTTAGGTGCTTCTCTACTTAACCCCACCTAATGCTTTGATTCATGCTTCCTGTCAATGTTCCAGTGTTGGACTTGTGTTTCTCTGGATCATTCCTGTGGCCTGCTGCTCTGCATAGCTAAGTGCTTCTTTGCTATTTGTTGCTATTTTTTCTGTCCAGCTTGTCTATTTGTTTTGCTGGAAGCTCTGGGACGCAAAGGGTGTACCTCCGTGCCGTTAGTTCGGTACGGAGGATCTTTTTGCCCCTTTGCGTGGTTTTCTTTAGGGTTTTGTGTAGACCGCAAAGTTATCTTTCCTATCCTCGTTCTGTCTAGAATATCGGGCCTCACTTTGCTGAATCTATTTCATCCCTACGTTTGTCTTTTCATCTTACTCACAGTCATTATATGTGGGGGGATGCCTTTTCCTTTGGGGTATTTCTCTGAGGCAAGGTAGGCTTATTTTTTCTATCTTCAGGCTAGTTAGTTTCTCAGGCTGTGCCGAGTTGCATAGGTAGCGTTAGGCGCAATCCACGGCTGCCTCTAGTTGTGTTTGGAGAGGATCAGGGATTGCGGTCTGCAGAGTTCCCACTTCTCAGAGCTCGTTCTATTATTTTGGGTTATTGTCAGATCACTGTATGTGCTCTGACCTCCATGTCCATTGTGATACTGAATTGCCTCGCATAACACCCTCCGCACCGACTAACGGTACGGAGGTGCTCCCTCTGCGTCCCAGAGCTTCCAGCAAGCAAGAAAAACCAATTAAGCAAGCTGGACAGAAAAAATAGCAAAACAAAAATAACACAAGCAAAACTTAGCTTATGCAGAGCAGACGGCCACAGGAACGATCCAGGAGGAAGCAAGACCAATACTAGAACATAGACTGGAGGCCAGGAGCAAAGCACTAGGTGGAGTCAAATAGAGTAGCACCTAACGACTTCACCACATCACCTGAGGAAGGAAACTCAGAAGCCGCAGTACCACTTGTGACCACAGGAGGGAGCTCTGCCACAGAATTCACAACAGGTTAGTTCATTCTGGGAATCGCCGGTGATATTTCCATTTTCTTCTGTTGAGGTTTGGAGCTATAGCAGTTGGCTATCTTCCTATTTGGTGCTGCTGGAGGATGTCGGTAATTCCTCTCTGTGTCCTCTCAACATAAGTGTTCCCCTTTGTTTGTCAATCCCAGCTGTCTTTAGTTGTAGTGGGGATTGACTAGTGCACACACTGTCCTTCCCTAAGCAGGGCTTATTGCCAGGGTCAGGCAGGGATTAGATTTCTTCTCGGTGATAGGTGCAGAACCTGTATAGGGATCTTTAGGGCAGACAGGGTTGCTTTAGATCTGCCTAAGGGTCCTCACTTCCCACTTCCCTAGTGTTGGGCTCCCTTCCCCTCATCCCTTTGTGTTGCACTTAGTCTTTCCTACACTGTGCTTGACAGAATCCTTCGGAGATTTTATCTGAAGCATGTAATTTGGAGATTTAGATGGGAACCCCAATGTAAGTGACCAGTGTAAACCACAGAATAAATGAGATCCAACATTTTATGTAAACTGTTTCTAATAAAAGCTTCAATTCAATCTACAGTACTAAAAAGCAAGTCCTCACTCAGGTTTGTCATCTGTCAAAGGTAATATAGCGGGACTCCATGTTACTGGTAGAACAAAGGTTCAGGAAACGTGCTATGGTTACTCGACATACACCAAAAATCCATTGAATTCTGACCTCCCAAATCCAAATATCCCCTTCCCTTCAGAGTGCCACAGGGTGCCTTAATCGCAGTTAGCATCCGAGTTTGAAATTTCTGTAGCAATGAGAGCCTACTTAATTTAGAGTTCTTTGTCTGCAGAAAGACAAGCTGGGCACAATGTATGAGTACTACAATGCATGGACACTATATTGCAAGAGCACTACAATGTACAGACACTACAAAGGCAGATTTGCAATTTTCACTCAGGCACATTCACGGCTGCTTGTTTCTGGCACCCATGGAGTCAAAATTGTCACTGCACATGTAGATAAATTCCCACAGGAGTGTAGTTTCCAAAATTTGTGTCACTTTGGGGGATTCTGTTGCTCTGGCACTTAGAGGGGCTCTGTATATGGAGCCCAAAAACTCTTCTAATTTCTTCTCCAAGAGCACTCCTATTCTTCCAAGTCTCGCCGTGTAACAAATCAGCACTGTTTAGCCACATATGGGTTATTGCCACGTTCAGTAAAAATAGTAAAATCTGGCTTTAAAATTAAATTTTTGAGGTCAAAATTTTATTATTTTTATTTCACTGTCCAAATGTGTAAAATTCTGTGACCCCCGTGCTGTCAATATGATTACTGCAACCCTAAATGAATTCATTGAGTGATGTAGTTTGTAAAACTGTGTCACTTATGGATGTTTTGTGTGTTTTGGGTGTTTTGCTGGCAAATCAGGGGTTTTGCCAATGTGACATGGCACTGTTCCAGCACTACAATATGGTGATCCTTCCCTTCTGAGCTTTGAACTGTGCCTATTATCCCTTTTGAAAATTGAAAACTTCAGGTCA
This sequence comes from Ranitomeya imitator, assembly GCF_032444005.1. Lineage (NCBI taxonomy): Eukaryota > Metazoa > Chordata > Amphibia > Anura > Dendrobatidae > Ranitomeya > Ranitomeya imitator. Next base: position 1,078,284,916 of record NC_091282.1, on the reverse strand, counting down.
ATTACATTTTAGTGGAAAATATAGTGAGGGCTGAGAATGCAGACTACAAAGCTAAATTAATTCCTCAAGAGATGTAGTTTCCAAAATGGATTCACTTGTGGGGGTTTCTGATGATTGCCATGCCAGTGGCTCTTCAAATTTGACATGGCATCCATAATCTGTTTCAGCCAAACTTGCGCTCCAAAATTCAGTTGGTGCTCCTTCCCATTCGAGTCCTATTGTGTGCCCAAACAGTAGTTTTTAACCACATAACGGGTGTCTGTGTACTCAAGATAAATTGCACAAAAAATTGTCTTGTTAATTTTCTCCTGTTACCCATTTGAAAATGAAAAAATTAAGGATGAAGCAACTTTTTTTTAGGGAAAATGTAATTTTTCATTTTCACAGCACAAAGTTATAAAGGTCTGAGAAGCACCTGTGGGCCCATGATGCTCACTTCAAATCTAGATAAGTTCCTTGAGAGGGGTAGTTTCCAAAATGAGGTCATTTATGGGTGGTTTCCACAGTTTAGGCACATTAGGGGTTCTGCAAACACGACATGTCAAGCGCTCTCTACTCCAGTCAATTTTGCGCTCCAAAAGTCAATTAGTTCTTCTTCCTTTCCAAGCTCTTCCATGTGCATAAACAGTAATTTTCCTCCACATATGGGGTATCAGCAAAAAAGAATAAATTTACAACATATCATACAGTCCATTTTTTATCCTGTTAATCCTTCTAACTTCCCAGCAAATAGAAAATAATGTTTCAAAAGTGATTCTGATGTAATGTACACATATGAGAAGTGTTATTTATAAGTTATTTTGTTCAGCATGAGTAACTGGTTTAAGGACATTAAAATTAGAAGTTTAAAAATTGCAAATTTTGTAAATGTTAGCCAATATTCAAATATTTTCAAAATTGTTAGGGCTAGCAGAACGCACTGAGAACCTGCAGAACCTGCTGCTAGTGAATGGTGGCACTATTTGGCGGTATAACCTAGCTCTGTTACTTCACAGAGTCACCGTAAAGTAAAGCACTGCGACCTGTTAGACTCATAGGAGCACAAGCTAACTGCCGAGCTGATAGCAGTCAGTGGTCATGCAAAAACACAATCTCCTCACCGGAGGTGCCGGTATTCTAGGGGCTTATTTCAGCCGGGTCCCTGAATACATACACAACACACAATCTCATCACCGGAGGTGCCGGTATTCTAGGGGCTTTATTCAGCCAGGTCCCTGAATACATACACACATAACCACACTGGTGCAAAGCACATAACTTAGATTGATACTAGCGCATGGCTGTGCAGTCATGCGAACCTTTTATAGCTGCAGCAACTACAGGACCTTCCCAGAAGGACCAATGGGAGGCTGCCACAGAACTTGAGCAACTTCAGGACGTTCCTAGAGGACCAATGGGAGTTGCTGCAGTACCTGAGCATGTGACCCTTGATCTCCATTGAGAGATCTTACCCTGGGCATGCTCAGAAGGGCAAAAGTAGGATTTAGTCCCAAAGACGTCTGCTCGCCACTGACCAGTACTGGCTACAATGGCAGAAGCTGGAAAGGCAGCAGTAACCCTTTGAACAGTGTCAGACTGAGCAAGACACTGGGACCGACGTCTCCGCTGAGCAGACTCCACTGCGGCAGGAGAAGATTGGGAGACCACAGCGGAGATGGCTCAAGATTCCCCCTGTGCAGAGGCGGGAACTTGACCCCTAACACAAATAAGCATGAAAAGTTTTTATTTAAATTTAGTACTAGCATAAAGTACAATGAGTCACAAAATAACAGTCTGTGAATCACTGGGATTGGTTGAAACATTTCTTGAGTTATTACCACATGAAATGGCTCTGATGAGAATTGTAAAATTTGGCCTTGTCAGGAAGGTGAAAACAGGCTTTGGGGAGATGAGATGAAGCATTATTAATTTTTTGCCCTGTGATCATATATTCAGAGCCACTCTTGACTAATATTAATGCCACTTCCGGGGGAAAACTGGCATGAAAATAGCAAAAGAAAAAAATTATTTATGTAAAGTTGCTTTAAACAATTACTAAATTGTTTTAGATAGGCCAACAATAGGGAATGAGCATGAAATCATTCAACTAACAAGTAAAGTGCTTTTTCATTGGATGAAATGATTTTTAAGTTTAGAATCATCATTCTTGGGGGCTCATCGGTCTGTATAAACAGAAGGTGTGCTGCTGATAACCGACTATTCTAAGGAAATAGAAAAATCGTACTAATAATTCCATGTACATGGAGTTGTTGTCGGTCTGTCTAAATATACCATTAAAGGGAACCTGTCACCCCAAAAATCGTATCTGAGGTAAGCCAACCGGTAATGCTGTAAATATGCCCCCCGATGTAAACTGAAAGATGAGAAATAAAGGTTAGATTATAATCATCCAGGGGCGGTCCCACTGCGGTCCAGTCTGATGGACGTTGCGATCCGGGTCCAGCACCTCCTATCTTCATTCGATGACGTCCTCTTCTTGACTTCTTGCAGCAGCTCCTGCGCAGGCGTACTTTGTCTGCCCTGTGGAGGGCAGAGCAAAGTACTGCAGTGCGCAGGAGCCGGGGCTCTCTGACCTTTCCCAGCACCTACACACTGCAGCACTTTGCTCGGCCCTCAACAGGGCAGACAAAGTATGCCTGTGCTGGAGCAGCTGCAAGAAGACAAGAAGAGGATGTCATCGAATGATAATAGTAGGCGCTGGACCCAGATCGTGACGCCCATCGGACCAGACCGCAGCGGGACCACCCCTGGGTGAGTATAATCTAACCTTTATTTCTCATCTTTCAGGTTACATCGGGGGCTTATATACAGCATTACAGAATGCTGTAGATAAGCCCCTGATCCCTGATGCTGGTGGGCTTAGCTCAGATACAATTTTTGGGGTGACAGAGTTCCTTTAAGCAACTGCCTGTCGTCTTGCATGTAGCTGATCAGTGGTCATTTAAAGGCAATGCTTGGACTTTTTAAATGGGCCCTATGAAGAGATGTAGAATGGTATGCTTTGTGTTAGCAATTGTGACCAGTGGTTAATTTCCATAAGTTCCATTTACTTTTAATACTTGATCTCCAGTGCAGTCTTGGAGTCATTCCATAAATATGCTGATAAGTGGCACATAGAAACTAATGCTGACTACTAATTGGTATTGAATGAAACCATCTTCATTATCATAAAATAAGTATATAGAAGATACATTTACAGGAAAGAGAATATGTGTTATGATCCACCCCTGCCCCCATACAGAAAATGATCAGTAAGCTAATGTCTTCCAATTTGTACACCCGATTACAGTTACTATAAATCACTATATTACGTTCCTTTAACTAATCACTTAAGCTCCATTATGTTCGATCCATGAGGCTCTAAAAGATTTCCTTTTAAAAACACAAACGAAGATTTCAATGGAAGCAAATCAATTGCTTTTTAATATAGTGCTGGGTCATCTTATAAAATGTTTTTCTGCACCGTGAGCGCCGTTCTCCGGTGTCATCTGAACTGTCTTCTATAAATATGCAAAACCCAATATGTATTGTTGGCAACAGCACAAAAAGAATATTTTAAGGTAACTACTTCTTGTAATAAAAGGATTCCTTTTATATTTCATTTCAGTAATAATGCTAGCTGTCAGCTACATTTTATTCTACTAGCTATACAAGGCTCTTCATTTTTTTTGCCTTTATATAAGTGAAGATGGCTATTGCACTGTAATTTGCAAAGGGTGAATAAAAGGATTATCTATCTATCTATCTATCTATCTATCTATCTATCTATCTATCTATCTATCTATCTATCTATCTATCTATCTATCTATCGCATTAAATTAGTATGCAAGTAATATGCAATTATAGCACCTGCAATAGACAGCTTTGAATGAATATGCTGTAGTATCTAGTAATAGACAGTTTTAACAATATATTTCACTAACAACATTTTCTACATCCAACAGTTTTTAAGTGTTATTCAGTGTGGTCACTTTAAGAATTTATTATCTGAGTCAGAATATTTATGCTTTCATCCTAGTTGGATTCAAACAGTAAGCGCCTATTTTGTTGGTCTGTAACCGGTCGATGCTTCCATTCTATTATAGATGGTGGGAAGATGGGAGGATGATGGGGCTCACACACCATTGGGTTCCGGACATAGATCACAGATTTGAACTGTGAGTGCATGTTTTGACAATTCAATACTAGAAGTTGTCAAGCGTAGACATTGTATTGTAATGAGAGGTGAGCGATACTCATATCCACACTTTTGTTTTGACTTAATCATTAAACTATAGTCCCAACAGATACATCAACAATGTCCAAAAAATGCAGAAAACATTTCATCAAACCACAATTGAATATTTTGCACAATGCCGGTACTGACTGTTTACCTATTTTCAGTGCATCTTGCATATGTATTTAGCCTGCAGATTTACAAATCACTGGCAATAACATTTTTATTCATTTTTATTTATAATTTTCTTCCAAAAGGGCTCCGTGTTAGTTCATTATTATTTTGCATTCTTTTGCAGATTCCATTCATTACCTATGTTACTATGACCCTAATTTTAGTCCCAACTGCTGTTCTCCTGCCGGCCAGCAGATGGAGACAGATGGCGGGCGCACTGCGCATGCGCCCGCCATTTTCTTTTCCCCGGCAGCCAGGAGGAGCAGCAGGAGGATCCAGGGACACAGGTGAGTATGCTAGGGTCCCCGAATCCCCCTATTTCTCTGTCCTCTGATGTGCGATCACATCAGAGGACAGAGAATTACACTTTACTTTTTTTTTTTTTTGCGGTCGCCGGTAAACAGTTAATTACCGGCGATCGCAAAACAGGGGTCGGTAAAACCGACCCCGATCATGTTCTTTGGGGTCTCGGCTACCCCCGGCAGCCGAGACCCCAAAGATTCCCCCGGTGCCGGCCGGCGGGCGCACTGCGCATGCGCCCGCCATTTTGAAGATTGCGGCGCCCACCGGGAGCCACGAGGAGCACCGGGAGAGATAGGTGAGTATTGGGGGGCTACCTGGGACCCCTTTTCTCTGTCCTCCGATGTGCGATCACATCGGAGGACAGAGAAATTAAAAAGAGATCGCATTTTTTTTTTTTTTGCGATCACCGGTAAACGGTTAATTACTGGCGATCGCAAATGCGGGGTGGGTAAAAAAAAACCCCGAATCATGTTCTCTGGGGTCTCGGCTACCCCAGGCAGCCGAGACCCCGGAGAAAATCCGACTCTGGAGGGCGCTATTCACTTATTCCACAGCGCCGTTAATTAACGGCGCTGTGGTTTAAGTACCCTTAGCGGCCGCCGTTAAAAGGCGTATCGGCGGTCGCTAAGGGGTTAATTGGCTGAATGGGCTATTCCCTCATTAATCCATCAATTAAGGAAATAAAAGCAGACCATCAAAGACATTGAAGAAATGTTAGAATTGGCCAAATCCATTCTGAAAAGAAAGAGTGCACTATTAGGCTTAGGAATGGAAAAAGGCCTGAACGTCCACAGAAGACAACAGTGGTAGATGATTACAGAATATTTTCCATGATTTTCATGGTGAATAAAAATCTCTTCACTATATTCACTCAAGCAAAGAACACGCTCCAAGAAGCATGTGTTTCAGTGTCTAAGTCTACCATAAAGAGAAATGTTCAATATAGCAAATACAGAGGGTTCACCATAAAGAGCAAACCATTAATTAGCCTTAATAATAGAAAGGCCAGATTATGATTTTCCAAATAAACATCTAAAGATGCCAACCCAGTTCTAGAAAAGCATTCTCTGTACAGATGAAAATAAGATCTACCTGTACCAGAATGATAGGAAGAAAAAGTATAGAGAAAACGTGGAATGGTTCATGATCCAAAACATCCCCCATCTTTTACTGTATAAAAAATGGTGGAGGCAGTGTGATGGCATGGGTATGCATGGGTTCCAATGGCACAAGGTTACTTGTGTTTATTAATAACTAGCTATTGAACCCGTTCTACGCCCGTGTGGCGAGCATTTATATTGGTATATGGTCTCCATCCTGGTATGTGCTGCTCCATCCTGCGTCCCCATCCTGTCATGTGCTGCTCCATCCTGCGTCCCCATCCTGTCATGTGCTGCTCCATCCTGCGTCCCCATCCTGTCATGTGCTGCTTCATCCTGCGTCCCCATCCTGTCATGTGCTGCTCCATCCTACATCCCCATCCTGTCATGTGCTGCACCCATCCTGCGTCCCCATCCTGTCATGTGCTGCTCCCATCCTGCGCCCCCATTCTGACATGTGCTGCTCCCATCCTGCGCCCCCATTCTGACATGTGCTGCACCCACCCTGCGCCTCCATTCTGACATGTGCTGCACCCATCCTGCGCCTCCATTCTGACATGTGCTGCACCCATCCTGCGCCTCCATTCTGTCATTTGCTGCTCTCATCCTGCACCCCCATCCTGTCATGTGCTGCTACCATCCTGCACCCCCGTTCTGTCATGTGCTGCTCCCAACCTGCACCCCCGTTCTGTCATGTGCTGCTGCCATCCTGCGCCCCCGTTCTGTAATGTGCTGCTCCCATCCTGCACCCCCGTTCTGCATGTGCTGCTGCCATCCTGCACCCCTGTTCTGTCATGTGCTGCCCCCATCCTGCGCCCCCGTTCTGTCATGTGCTGCTCCCATCCTGCGCCACCATTCTTTAATTTGCTGCTCCCATCCATATGCCCCATACGCTGCTCCATAAAGGTTTATGGCCCCCATAAGATGCTCCATAGTATATTCCCCATCCACTGCTCCATAAAGGTTTATGGCCCCCATAAGATGCTCCATAGTATATGCCCTCATACACTGCTCCATTATGGTTGATGGCCCCATAAGATGCTCCATAGTGTATGCCCCGTACGCTGTTCCATAAAGGTTTATGGCCCCCATAAGATGCTCAATGGTATATGCCCCCGTACACTCCTCCATAAAGGTTTATGGCCCCATAAGATGCTCCATAATATATGCCCCGTACACTGCTCCATTAGGGTTGATGGCCCCCATAAGATGCTCCATATTATATGCCCCCGTACACTGATCCATTATGGTTTATGGCCCCCATAAGATGCTCCATTGTATATGCCCCGTATGCTGCTGCAAAATATATAAAATTAAAACATACTCACCTATCGTCGCTGGGCGCTGGGGGGCCTGAGCAGGCGGGGACACCGGCGCGCTATGTGGGTCAGGTGCTGGTATCGCCGCTAGCTCAGGCCCCCGACACTTGCTATATTCACCTGGCCCCATTCCACCGCTGCACGCCGCCATCTTCCGGGTCCTCTGGTTGTGACTGTTCAGTCAGAGGGCGGCACGCATTAAGCGCGTCATCGCACCCTCTGAAATGAATGTCACAGGCAGAGGACCGGGACACGGAGATGGAGCCGCACGCAGCGCAGGAACGGGGGACAGGTGAATATAGCCGATACTTTCTCTCCTGGCGGTCCCTGCCTCTCCATTGGAGATCGCAGTGTGCGTTCAGTGTTTACGCATACCGCAATCTCCTTTGAGCGTCACTCTGTGGGATCCAGACTGCGCCGGCGCTTGCGCTTGCGCAGTCCATAAAGGCTTCGGACAGAGTGACGCTCCCAGCATTATATTATAGATGTGACTGAAGACAGAAGCAGCCGGATTAATTCTGAAGTTTACAGGACTATACTTTCTGCTCAGATTTAACTAAATGCATTAAGGTTGATTGTACAGCGCTCCACAGTATAGATGGACAATGAACCAAAACTTACTGCCAAATCAACAAAGGAGATGTTTTGTGGCAAAGAAGTGGAGTCAATCACCAGATTGCAACACTATTGAGCATGCATTTCACATGTTTAAGACAAAGATTAATGCAGAAAGACCCACAGACAAGCAGCAACTGAAGTCAACTGTAGAAAAGGCCTGGCAAAGCAGAGCAAAGGAGAAGACAAGTATTTGGTGATAACCATGGCTTCCAGATTTCAGGCAGGAAATACATATATCTTTGCACCGTGTTAGCCAGTGGATAGAAAAATATTTAGAGTTGAGAGTCCTCAGTGGTTGATACCTTTTAGATGCTAACTGAAACGATGGTAACAAATTGCAAGCTTGCAATTTGTTACCATCTTTTCAATTAGCCATTAAAAGGTATCAACCACTGAGGACTCTTAATTCTAAATATTAGACTTCAGGCAGGAATTTCTTGAAAATGATTCTCTATAAATTATTTAAAATTAACATTTTATTTATGGATAGGTTCATGGGTCCATTTGCCTTTCAGCCCTTGAAATGAGGAGGCTTTGTAAAAAAAATGGTTGAGATTAAAAAAAATTGCTGTAAACTATGGAAACAACATTGAAATGGCATGGGAACACCATGGGGAAGACCCCTGGAAGCATCTCTGATTTGAAGGGCGCTGCTGTGATCAATGTTGTCAGAGTATTAAACTAGTTTTATGGACTGACAATAAAACATACAAAACTGCAGTTAAAATGAATTTGACTGGAAAAAATGTTAAGAAACATTTTTACCAGGATAATGATGTGCAAATAACACAAAATAAATAAGAGAAAAAAATGCTCCTCCACACTTGTTCACATGCTGCATTTTTGCATGTGTGCATTGCTTTTAATGGTGAAAAAACATTCAACAGGAAATTTCACATTTTATAGAGGGACAGCAGCGGCCCTCACCATTTTTAGAGGGCCAGTAGGCGTCTTGTGGACAGATGAGACCAAGATGAAGATCTTTTTATAAAGCACATCATTCTACTGCTTACTGTAAATGGAATAAGGACTACAAATAAAATAACTCAGTAGTTACAGTGAAATATAATGGAGATTCAAATATATTTTGGGATTGTTTTGCTGCCTCTGGACCTGGATGCCATGACTGTGTTCAAGGCATCATGAAATGTGAAGATTTCCAAAGGATTTTGGGTCACAATGTAGTGCTCGGGGTCTGAAAGACTCTAAAACCTGTTGATATGGTGGTGAAAGAGGCAGAGGATGACACAAAAAAGATGAAATCCTGAAACATATATCCATATTTGAATGGGAAGGGGTGCATGGCAATATACCAGAAAAAAAAACCCAAAACACTGCATTTGAGCTTATATTCCGCAGCTGTCATCCAGTGGTAAACAGAAGTCTGGTCCAATCCAGCCCTTGTTCAGTTTGATAAGAGTCTGCCTGCCTGCATTTTCAGTTGACAGGCAGATTCGCCTATCAGTTAAAATACCCCCAACGGCACTATAGACCCGCTCTGACAAAACGCTAATGGCAGGGCAGGCTAGGTCCTCAAAGGTGTAAAGAGACAGTTCATGCCACATGTTTAGCTGGAATACACAATAGTTGTAAGGCATAGAGAAATCACCGAGGACACTGGTACAGTTGACAAGGTACTCCTTCCAAAACTTTTCCCTCCTTGTAAGAGTACCCCACGCATCAGGGCCTGGGCACTGGGAGAATCTAAGAAAACTGTCTGAGACCTTTGAGAGTGTCAATTTGCCTCTGGTTCATCAGGTGTGTGTTGCCTCAGTCTCCACTTCTTGGTTGTCCAAGGAACTATGACCTCTGCCGCCAGCATTGTCAAATGGGAATTATTAAATAATTCTATGAGGGCTTTCTAGTTCTGCAACATTTTATTAGAACTCTCCACCACTGGAAGAAGATATGTAAAGTTCTCCTTGCAGTGTCAGTCTAGAAGGGTAACCAAGCAGTAATTAATGTTGTCCAAAATGAGAGGGTCACGGGAAAGGCAGCGGAACATAAACTGAACCATGTCTGCCAGACTGCCAACAGTTAATACTTCCTTGTCACCACCAAGAAGACGACTGTCCATGTTGTCCTCTTCATCCTCCCTCTACTCCTAATCTTCAGGCCTTTCATGATGAACAGACAGGAAGAAAATGGTGTGGGTACTACCATCTGATGTGCAGGCAACCAGCTCATGTTCCTTCTCCTCCTCCTCAATATCACCCAATCTATGTTGAAAAGATCAGATGAGGCTGGGCTGTGTAGCATTACACAATATAGTTTCTTGCTCTGCAACGTTTTGAAGAACCGCACAGATGTCAGACATCCTTGCCCATTCTTCAGCTCTTATGTGCAGAGGCTCACCGGAATTCTAGCATGCATGGTGTAGCTGGTATTCAACTAATGCCGTGTGCTAGCCACAAATCCTTGCCAACATATGTAACATTGAGTTCCAAGTCCTGGTGACATCTCACACCAGTCGGTGAGCTGGAAGTTGCAAACGCTGCTGCAGCATTGCCAAGACTACTGTAGCTGACCTGAGTAAATGGACACACACTTGACAAACTTTCACAAGTATCTCATGCAGATCTGGGTATGTGTTGAGAAACCACTGAACCACTAAGTTGAGCACATGGGCTAGGCATGGTACAAGTGTGCAGTTGCCGAGCTTTGGATCTGCCATCAGGTTACGGCCATTGTCACATACGACCATGCCTGGTTGTAGAATCAGGTGTGAGAGCCACAGACCAGTCTGGTCAGTAAGACCTTTCAACAACTACAGGATGGTTAAGGTACCGTCACACTCAGCGACGCTGCAGCAATATAGACAATGAGTCGATCGCTGGAGCGTTGCTGTTTAGGTCGCTGTAGAGACGTCAAACACAGTAACACCAGAACAATACAGGAGCGATCCAGTGACGTAACGGCGACTCACTTATCGTTCTCGCTGGTTGTTATCTCCATGTAAAACATTGCTGGCATCGATGCTTCTGATGTCAAACATGACGATACACGCCGACCTGATGACCAAATAAAGTTCTGGACTTCTAGCTCCGACCAGCGATGGCACAGCGGGATCCAGATCACTGCTGCGTGTCAAACACAATGAGATTGCTATCCAGGGCGCTGCAACGTCACGGATTGTTGTCATTCTCGTTGTAAAGTTGATGAGTGTGACGGTACCTTTAGCAGTTTGTTACGTAAGCAAATTAGCTTTAGCAGATCTTGTTATCGCTTGGCTGAGGAAGTAATGCAGTGCTTCCAGCTTGAAACTGATGCTGATGTCATCAGAAAAAAAATAGGAGTGATACATCCAAAAAAGTGTAAATGTATTAATACACACAACTTGCATACAAATAATATAACATTACAGACTAGGATCAGGTAATGATGGCTACCGATGTCTTAATACTCACAGTTGTAATTAAATGCAGGTAAAGTGCTCAATGACAGAAAAAACACAATTGAGGGGTATATTAAGGCCGTTACATTCCAGAGATTAATGTAAGTTTGTGCTAAATCAATGGAGCCTAATCCACCCCAGTGTTACAAGTTCTTACCCATAGTGCAAGGAGTCAGGACACGTGCCACGCTGACACTGACATGCATTTCTATTCACTTTATTAAGGTGTTTCTGAAATGGAGGGTGAGGAGGTGGCATTGCTGTAGAAGGTGGAAGCAACCATTATTGGACCAGGGCCTGCAATCCTCGGTGTCTGTAGCACATGTTCTCTTCTGTCTCAGGGTCCGACTGAGTCCTGGCTTTCACTGTTAGAATCTGTTTAGTTTGTGACTATCTGCCACTTTCTTATGGAGTTCTGGCTGCTGGTCTTTATCCTTTGGTGCAGGGTTTGTCTTGGGTCATGTGTTTGTATCACTCTTTATTAACCAGCACCTGCCTCCCAGTCCTTGCAGGACAACAGTGTTAATCGACTTGAGCTCTAGCTTGGTGTATTGCTTTGTGTTCTGTGTGTGTTATTTGCACAATGCTTGCACCTCTGGTTCTGCTAGCCTTAGATTCTGTTTTCTATTGGTTTCTGCAGCCTTCTCTGTGTTTTCTATTAGGAGGTGACCCGTTTTTGTACCCAGTCCTTAGTTCTTTTAGGGAACCCCTTTCCCTTATCTATAGGTCTTTGTTTGAGATTAACATAGGATCGTTGGTGGGTCTAGTCGCAAGGAATGGGTCACCCACTCCATTGTAGGGTTTCAGCCTATTCGTAGTGAAGGGTCAGTTTTCCCCCTTCTACCTTAGTCCTGTGCTGCAGATCTGTAACAATTTGTCCAGCCAGAAAGAAGTATATAAAAAAAACCCTCCCGGATTTCTGCAATATGAACAGCGTTCAAGATCTTGCTCAGCGTCTGCAAGGGTTAACGTTGGAAGTTGCCAGCTTACAACAGCACGTGAGTAATTGCCCTGGAATCCGCTCTGAAGAACCTAAGGTGGGTTTGCCTGCATGTTTTTCTGGTAAATGGCAGGACTTTTTTTTGTTTAAAAATGCATGTTTACTTTATTTTTGGCTTAGACCAAGGTCTTCAGGGGCTCAATTAGTGCATGTGGGGATTATTATGCTGTTATTGTGAGGTGAGCCACAGGTTTGGGCATTTTAATTGCATCCGGATGACCCTTGTTTGATGTCAGTAGAAGCGGGTTTTTTTGCTATGGGGGTATTATATCATGATCCTGATTGGGTCACTACAGCCGATGCAGAACTCAGGTGGCTGAAGCAGGGTTCTGGCGACGCTGAGAGATATTGTACCCAGTTTAGACGATGGTCTGCAGAGGTCAGCTGGAATGATCCAGCACTCAAGAGTCAGTTTTTAGCAGGTTTGAATGACAGGGTTAAAGATTTGCTCATTGCATATCCTGCACCTGCTACGCTTGAGGCTGCTATGCAATTAGCTATCCCGGTGGATAGAAGATTGAGAGGTAGGCAGAATGAGGAGAAGGTTTCAATTTTGCTGGAGAGCCCCGTTGACTGTGGGGAGCAGATGCAACTTGGGGCGATGTCCTCTCCTTCCCAGGAAATGCAGAGATGTTTCTCTGAGGGGCTATGCCTTTATTGTGGTAAAGCTGACCATTTTATTAAGCAATTTGAAGGATGCATAAACAAGGAAAAGAGAAAACAAAAGGTCAATCAGAAAATTCCTCCCTTTCGCATTGCATTTTTATGGTCGGCAGGAGTTTCTTTTTCTGGTAGTTCTACCTGTCGTGGTCATTCGATTGATTTTCAAGTGATGTGGACTGTGGTTCTGCACTTACTGTAATTTGAGTGATCAACAATTTCTAGACAAGTGTAAGATTGATTCTGTGCCTTTAACATGCCCTTTTCCTGTAGTGGCAATTGATAACACTCCTCTAGAGCATGGGTGTGTTTCTCGAAAGGTCTCCGGGTTTCCACTCACTGTGAATATGGAACACCAGGAATCTTTAGATTTGTTTGTACTTGATAAATTGCCTTTTCCAGTTGTCCTGGGGTCAGGAGTGTTATGGGAAATGTTGTGATGTATACATTGCTGATGTTGTGAAAAATGAGCTACCTGAAGCCATTCAGGAATTATGAAAAGTATAGAGGTTACAATTGCGCTATTGAGTTCGTCCCAGGTGCTACTCTCCCTAAGAGTTGTTTACTTAATCTGACTATTCCCGAAAGGGAGGCCTTAAAGGAATACCTGCAGACTAGTCTGTCTGCAGGTCATATAAGACCATCTAAGTCCCTTGTGGATGTGGGGTTCTTTTTTGTAAAAAAAAAAGATAGGGGTCTTGGGCCGTGTCTGGATTTCAGGGAGATTAATAAGAACACTGTGCGCAATCCTTACCCCTTGCTGCTAATTCTGGATTTGTTTAACCAATTAGTTGGAGCCAAGTGGTTCTCTAAGATTGATCTCCGTGGGGCATATAATTTGCTACGGTTTAAAGAAGACGATGAATGGAAGACAACATTTAATACCCTGGAAGGTCATTTTGAGTGTCTAGTTATGCCTTTCGGCCTTACAAATGCTCTGGCATTCTTTCAAAATTTAATTAACGACATCCTGAGGCCATTGATCGGTAGGAGTGTGATTGTCTATTTGGATGATATTTTGATCTATTCGCCCGATCTGGAGTCGCATTGGCAGAGAGTCCGTGAGGTTCTGCAGATTCTGAGAGAAAACACACTCTTTGCTAAACTGGAGAAATGCGAGTTTGCAGTACAGAAAATTTGTTTTTTGGGGTACTTTGCTTCTAGTGATGGTTTTGAGGTGGACCCAGTGAAGGTTCGGGCGGTATTGGAGTGGCCTAAACCTGAATGTTTGAAGTCGATTCAGAGATTTTTAGGGTTTGCTAATTATTATAGAAAATTCATAGATAATTTTTCTGTTATCGCAAAACCCCTTACTGATCTTACTAAGAAGGGTTCCAATACTGTCCAATGGTCCCCTGAGGCTGTTAAGGCTTTTGAGCATCTCAAGGAGAGGTTTAGCTCTGCTCCTGTTTTGATCCAGACAGATGAGACTAAGCCATTTCTGGTAGAGGTGGACTCCTCATCAGTAGGATTGGGGGTTGTTCTGCCCCAGGAGGAAGAGGACGGGGTGCATCCTTGTGCTTTCTTTTCGAATAAATTTTCAGAGGCGGAGCTCAATTACAATGTTGGGAACCGAAAATTGCTGGCTATTAAGCTTGCATTTGAGCATTGGCGACATTTTTTGGAGTGCGCTAGCCATCCTATACAAGTTTTTACTGATCATAAGAACCTGATCTATCTGGATGCTGCTAAACATTTGAATGCCTGTCAAGCTAGGTGGGCATTATTTTTTGCCCGGTTCCATTTTTCTGTGATTTATATCCCTGGGACAAAAATATTAAAGCTGATGCTTTGTCTCAAAGTTTCTCCCCAGCGGTTAATACTGAAAAGGAAGAACCTATCCTGCAGAGAGGGGTGGTGATGGCAGCATTAGGTTCCAAGTTGGAAAATAGCATTCTTAAAGGCCAGGATGCAGCACCAACTAACACTCTGTATGGGAAATTATTTGTGCCTAAAGCCCTGAGGAGAGCTTTGTTTACGGAATGTCATGAGTAGTGTTGAACGACTTTTACTTTTTTCGGATCGAGTTGGGTTTCGCGAAATCGACCGATTATTGCGAAAAGTTGGGGGCCGACTGAAACACGATACCCAATGCAAGTCAATGGAAAATCAAAGTTGGCAGTGAATGGAGGACAGGAAACACCTACATTGCCCATTTTAATGCCAAAAACATCAATTCTTATTACTTAAGCTCGTCAATCTTAATTTACTTTATAATAATAGTTGGGCATTGAAAACTGGGGGTCATTTGGCTAAAGTTGTGGGGGGGTAGGGCTGGCTCAAGATTTTCGTGGGCCCAGGAAACGCGGAATACGTCACGGTGGTGGAGCAGGGAGAGGTAAGTAGTTCAACTTTGCAAGTGCTGTGATCCTGAGCAAGCAGGGGGGTCCACTCATTGGCACTGGCACAGGGCCCCTCATAGTACGGCGGTGTGTTTGACGGCAGGTGGCGCCTCCCACTGGCAGAGACACTTTTGTGTACTATGGGGGACCCTGTGCCAGTGATGTCGCCAATGAGTATGCCCCCCCCACCTGATGAAGGAACCTGCACTTTCATCTGCACCTTCCTCTTTGTCCCCGTGTAAGGTGATATAATACGCAGGAAGGGGAACCTGACTTTCAGCAGGGTCAGATTCTGGATGAGTCATTTACATATTACAAAAAAAAAAAGAAAGTTTAGAAAACACTAGCAATATAGCTAATTATTTGAAGTGGCTCAAAAAACTGTAACCTACAAGCATGTTCATATAGTGATTTACATGTGAAAGTGAAAAATGAAAGCCTAATGAATAGTGTTGAGCATTCCGATACCGCAAGTATCGGGTATCGGCCGATACTTGCGGTATCGGAATTCCGATACCGAGATCCGATACTTTTGTGGTATCGGGTATCGGTATTGGATACATAGAGATGTGTAAAATAAAGAGTTAAAATAAAAAATATTGATATATTTACCTCTCCGGCGGCCCCTGGACTCAGCGCGGGTAACCGGCAGGCTTCGTTGTTCAAAATCAGCGCTTTTAGGACCTGAGAATCAAGTCCCGGCATCTGATTGGTCGCGGGCCGCCCATGTGACCGCCACGCGACCAATCACAAGCCGCGACGTCACCGCAAGCTATTAGCGCTCATTTTTGAAAAATGAGCGCTTTAATGACTTTCAAAGACGTAGCGGCTTGTGATTGGTCGCGGCCACGCGACCAATCACAAGCCGCGACGTCACCGCAAGCTATTAACGCGCTCATTTTTAAAAATGAGCGCGTTAATGGCTTTCAAAGACGTAGCGGCTTGTGATTGATCGCGTGGCCGCGACCAATCACAAGCCGCGACGTCACCGCAAGCTATTAACGCGCTCATTTTTAAAAATGAGCGCGTTAATGACTTTCACAGATGTAGCGGCTTGTGATTGGTCGCGGCCACGCTACCGATACTTTCAAGTATCGGACGGTATCGCTCAACACTACTAATGAAAGATTTCCCAGGTTTTCCTAGGTATTATAGATAACCTTTAAGATTCCTAAGGTATTCATAAGACAATCCAATTGCTTGCTACATTTATCAATAAAATAAAAATGACATGGAATTCAAAGTGTAGATTAACCCACCAAGCACCTTTGAGAAATAATTATTTGATCCCTATTACTTTATATTAATAACTATATGTTTCTCTATACCTGTGGAAGTGATCTGAGAATTACAATATGGAGTCCAGCAGGGAATATAGAATTCAGTACAATTTCCGTGCAGACTTAATTGAAATTGGATAATGTTTTTTAAGTAAATACGAGATTTTCAGGAAGTCAATGGATAGGAAAAAAATATGATTACATTATGAACAGCATTTCAAATCCAAATAAACAATCTAATTAAAAATATTTTCACAATCGTGTAAAGGTCCTAGTTAGTGTTGAGCATTCCGATACCGCAAGTATCGGGTATCGGCCGATATTTGCGGTATCGGAATTCCGATACCGAGTTCCGATATTTTTGCGATATCGGGAATCGGTATCTGGAAGAAGAATCATGTGTAAAATAAAGAATAAAAATAAAAAATATTGATATACTCACCCTCAGACGCGCCCTGGTTGTAACCGCTGCAAACGCCATGCTTCCCTTCCTAAGAATGAGCGCGTGAAGGACCTGCGATGACGTTGCGGCTTGTGATTGGTCGCGTGAGCGGTCACATGAGCGGTCACGCGACCAATCACAAGCCACGACATCATCGAAGGTCCTTCACACGCTCATTCTTAGGAAGGGAAGCATGGCGGTTGCAGCGGTTACAACCAGGGCGTGTCCGAGGGTGAGTATATCAATATTTTTATTTTTATACTTTATTTTACACATGAATATGGATCCCAGGGCCTGAAGGAGAGTTTCCTCTCCTTCAGACCCTGGGAACCATTACAGGATACATTCCGATATTTGCGTCCCATTGACTTGTATTGGTATCGGATATCGGTATCGGCGATATCCGATATTTTTCGGATATCGGCCGATACAATCCGATACCGATACTTTCAAATATCGGAAGGTATCGCTCAACACTAGTCCATGTCCTAGTACAGGCTGTTCTTTTTTCTCGGGGAACACACTGATCCATACAATTTTACAGATCTTTAAAAATGAGTCTGTGTCTCCAGTTTGGACATCCTATTGTCATCTGATTTGTGGATCAGACTAGGCCATAAAGTCAATGGGACTCATTGAGACATGGATAAATCTATTTAGACATAATTTGTACAGCTGAGTTCAATTCGAGTTGTATTCATTTTTAGCTAAGAGAATCATTAAGTCAATGAAAAAAGTTCAGTCTTCTTGGTTCTTGTTATTAAAAAAAGGAAATAAGGGAATTTTGCAGTTACATATTTTCTCTGACATACATAATAGCAATAAATCTAACCAAAAAGTCGTCTGATTTCTCTAAATAATAGTTATGATGTCCAAATGGAGTAAATTACATCTAATTGGTGACGGTCTTGGCCATGGGCAACCCTCTAAACATACACTTAAAAAAATGTTGAGGTAAGGGGTTGGCTGAGGGATCTCGCTATCCACAAGGTTGAAAAAATTATGGTGTATACTAAGCAAAAATACTATGAGAGGGGTAATAAGGCCCACTCTCTCTTGGCAGCTCGTTTGAGGGAGAGATTGGTTCAGGATTCCCCCTTTGCCATCAAAAATAAACAGGGACACCTCATATATAACCCACAGAAACAAGCAAAAATATTTCAGGATTACTATTCCCATCTATATTCATTACCTTCCACTCTACCCCTAGACCAGATTGATAGATCTGAAAGACTCAAAACTTACTTGGACTCCTGTCAATTACCAACCTTGAGTGCGGGAGCCCTTTTAACACTAAACAACATAATAACTGAAGAAGAACTGGAGAATACAATTAAAGAATTGCCCCAGGGTAAAGCCCCAGAACCTGATGGGTTCACATATTTATGCTACAAAACCTTCCAGAAAGAATTAATGGCCTTTATGTTACCACTCTTTAATTCCTTCATGTCGGGTTCTCCCATTCCCCCCTCTATGCTGAGTTCACATATCACAGTACTACATAAACAAAGAATGGACCCTGCTGATTGTGCCAGCTATTGTCCTATATCCCTACTAAATGCCGATCTTAAAATATTTACTAAAATCCAGGCTAATAGATTGAGTTTGCTTCTTCTGGAGGGTAATCCTTAAAGATCAGGTCGGTTTTGTGGCAAATAGGCAAGCGGGTGATAACACTAGACGTACTATAGATCTTGTTCATGTCCTTGAAAGAAATGGGCAATCTGGTCTTTTGCACAGTTTAGATGCTGAGAAGGCATTCGACTGACTGAGTTGGCCTTTTTTTTTGCATCTATACGCAGGTATGGCCTATCGAGTTGATTTCTTCAGGCTATACAAGCTTTATATTCCTTGCCCAATGCTGTGGTTAAACTCCCCCATGCGTCTTCCTCTCGTATCAATATCTTAAATGGATCTAGACAGGGGCGTCCTCTCTCTTCCCTGCTGTTTGTCCTCTGTATAGAGCACTTGGCTTCCAAAATAAGGAATAATCCAGATATCCAGGGCATTAAGGTACGGGAGAGAGAGAGTTCAAGTTGTCTCTCTTTGCGGATGACATTCTCCTCACCCTCACCAACCCACACATTTCCCTCCCAAATCTTTAATCTACATTGGCAGAATATGGACTACTCTCAGGGTGCAAGGTAAATACAGCAAAGACTGAAGCTCTCCCAATTAACTTACCGTGCACAATGGTGGATGCTCTGAAATCAAAGTTTAAATTTGCTTGGAAGGACACCAAAATTAAATATTTGGGTATTTTCCTGACTGGCTCCAATTTGCTCGACCCGAACAACGAGCACCAGAGCATTTTAGTGCTCGCCCATCACTAGTTAATGTCATAGCCTGCAAATAGTTCGGATCTCAATCCATTTGAAAATCTTTGGTGGATATTGAAGAAAATGGTCCATGACAAGGCCCCAACCTGCAAAGCTGATCTGGCAACAGCAATCAGAGAACGTTGGAGTCAGATTGATGAAGAATACTGTTTGACTCTCATTATGTCCATACCTCAGAGACTGCAAGCTGTTATAAAAGCCAGAGGTGGTGCAGCAGAATACTAGTGATGTTTTGGAGTGTGTTTTTGTTTGTTTGTTTTTCATGATTCCATAATTTTTTCCTCAGAATTGAGTGATTCTATAATTTTTCCCCTATGCTTGGTTACAAAAAGTAGCCATTATAGACTACCACATTTTTTGTTCTTGATTTCTTTTATTGTTTCTTATAGCCACAAAAATGCCATTTGAAATGACTTTAGTTTTGTGCCATGTCTGTGATCTGCTTTTTTTCTACAAAATTAAACAACTGAATGAGCATCCTCCAAGGTCAGTGATTCCATAGTTTTTGCCAGGGGTTGTATTCAAAATGACAACTCAATGTTATCTTATTCTGTGTCATATCTCTGCATTCAAAATGCCCTCATGCCCTTGGATAAAATTCTTTAAGGGTGTGGTTTCCAAAATTTGGTCACTTTTGGGGAGTTTACACTTTTTAGGCACATTAGTGGCACTCCAAATGGAGTCTGCTCTCGATTCAAGACAATTTTGAGTTCAAATAGTCAAATGGTGCTCCTTCTAATTTCCTAACAATAAAATTGCGCTGATGTAAAGTAGACATGTGAGAAACGTTATATATTAACTATTTTGAGTGACACAGCTCTCTGATTTAAGGGCACAAAAAGCAAAAGTTAGAAAATTGCAAAATTTTAAATATTTTTGCCAAATTTCCATTTTTTTCTTAAATAAAAGCAAGTAATATCAAATCAATCAATTCATCACTATCATGGAGTACCATATGTCATGAAAAAATATTCTTAGAATCGGTGTGATCCGTTTAAGTGTTCAATAGTTATTGCTACATAAACTGACAGGTCAGAATCGTAAAATTTAGCTTGGTATTTAAAGTCAATATTGCTTTGGTCATAAAGGAGAACAAGTATGCATGTACCTTTATGAGAATTAAATGATTAACAAGAGCCAGTATCGGTTTGTCATGAATACGTCATGTCAGACTAACTTAATTTCCTTCTATGACACAATCACTGACTAGTAGGATCAGGGAAACACAGTAGATATAGTTTATCTTGACTTCAGCAAAGCATTTGACAAAGTATTTCTCACTATTCTTACTGAAAAATTACCAACTATGGAATGGACAAGACAACTATTATGTAGATTTAAAACTGGCTTAGTGATTGGATCTAAAGAGTGATCATAAACGGTTGCACATAAAGTTGGAAAAATCTCTCAAGTGGGGTAATACAGGGCACTGTCTTAATGATTTAAATCATGGAATTCAGGGTAAACTGATTCAATTTGTTGAAAACACAAAGCCAGTAGGGATAGCGAATACTAGAGAAGATAGATGATTCAAAAAGCTCTAAACAACTGGAAGTATGGGCAGCAACTAGCAGAATGGTTTGTAACAGGGAGGAATGCAAAGTCTGGCATTTTGGCAAGAAAAATGAAAAAGCATATACAGAGTAGGAGGTGTTAGACGCTGAAATTCTCCAGCTGCACAGAGTAGATCCATAGCCTTGCCTGCATCTGCAGTCTCCCATTCAGCTTTGGCTACTGCGGGTGCTGCTAAGTATAGACATCGGTGTCAGCATCTTGCTCAGGCTCATGCTGTTTGTCTGGTTACTGCTAGCTCTTCAGCCAAATCTATGGTAATCCGCGGTAGGCAGCGATGAGCGGATGCTCTGGAGACTAAGTAGAGAAATCACCCTACTGAGCATGCTCATAATGTGATTGGTGATCGTCCGTCAGCTGCTCTGATGATGTGGCATTTCCAAATTGGTCCACAAGCAAGGTGCTGTCCATCTGGACCTGAGCTGGACATATATAAGAGTCTCAGAGGTGCACACAGGCACGCTAGCATCATTCTCATTATGTGTGTGTATGGGACATTGCATCAGTATGGTCTTTACCAGCATGTGCTCAGGGTCGGCGGTAAGCTGTTAGAATTCAAGTTTACCAGAGAAGAGCTCATCTGTATGAATTCAGGGCTGGCGGCTAGCCATTAGAATTCTGGCACCTCCAGAGAGGAGTTGGTTGAGTGCTTTTGCTGACTGTGTGACCAATGTTTGCTTCTTATCCTGTGAACGGGCTTCATTCCTCTGTGAGGTTAATAGGGATCGTATCTAGCATGATTCCTATTCCGTTCCTGTGTGCAAGTGACACAGCTCTACTGCAGAGCATCTTTTCCATTACGGTGTGCAAGTGACACAGCTCTATTGCAGAGCATCTTTTCTTTTACTGTATGCAAGTGACACAGCTCTATAGCAGAGCATCTGTTTTGTTTCTGCTTGCGTGTTCTTTCATGTGATGTTCACTGAGTGGCATTTAACTCAGTGTGTGCAAGCAATCACTCACACTGTGTTCCGTCATTGTTCACACTATCTGCAGTTTAACCCCTCTGTGACCTTAGACGTACTATCCCGTCGAGGTGCCCTGGGCTTATCTGACCCTGGACGGGATAGTACGTCATAGCCGATCGGCCGCGCTCACGGGGGGAGCGCGGCCGATCGCGGCCGGGTGTCAGCTGCTTATCGCAGCTGACATCCGGCACTATGTGCCAGGAGCGGTCACGGACCGCCCCCGGCACATTAACCCCTGGCACACCGCGATCAAAGATGATCGCGATGTGCCGGCGGTGCAGGGAAGCACCGCGCAGGGAGGGGGCTCCCTGCGGGCTTCCCTGAGCCCCCCGCAGCAACGCGATGTGATCGCGTTGCTGCGAGGGTCTCCTCACCTCCCTCCCTGCTCGAGCCCCGGATCCAAGATGGCCGCGGATCCGGGTCCTGCAGGGAGGGAGGTGGCTTCACAGAGCCTGCTTAGAGCAGGCACTGTGAAGGCTGCAGCGCTGCATGTCAGATCAGTGATCTGACAGAGTGCTGTGCAAACTGTCAGATCACTGATCTGTGATGTCCCCCCATGGGACAAAGTAAAAAAGTAAAAAAAAAATTTTCCAAATGTGTAAAAAAAATAAAAAAAAATATTCCAAAATAATGAAGAAAAAAAAAAAATATTATTCCCATAAATACATTTCTTCATCTAAATAAAAAAAAAAAAACAATAAAAGTACACATATTTAGTATCGCCGCGTCCGTAACAACCCGACCTATAAAACTGTCCCACTAGTTAACCCCTTCAGTAAACACCGTAAGAAAAAAAAAAAAAAAACGAGGCAAAAAACAACGCTTTATTATCATACCGCCGAACAAAAAGTGGAATAACACGCGATCAAAAGGACAGATATAAATAACCATGGTACCGCTGAAAGCGTCATATTGTCCCGCAAAAAAAGAGCCGCCATACAGCATCATCAGCAAAAAAATAAAAAAGTTATAGTCCTGAGAATAAAGCGATGCAAAAATAATTATTTTTTCTGTAAAATAGTTTTTATCGTATAAAAGCACCAAACCATAAAAAAATGATATAAATGAGGTATCGCTGTAATCGTACTGACCCGAAGAATAAAACTGATTTATCAATTTTACCAAACGCGGAACGGTATAAACGCCTCCCCCAATAGAAATTCATGAATAGCTGGCTTTTGGTCATTCTTCCTCACAAAAATCGGAATAAAAAGCGATAAAAAAATGTCACCTGCCCAAAAATGTTTTCAATAAAAACGTCAACTCGTCCCGCAAAAAACAAGACCTCACATGACTCTGTGGACCAAAATATGGAAAAATTATAGCTCTCAAAATGTGGTATTGCAAAAAATATTTTTTGCAATAAAAAGGGTCTTTCAGTGTGTGACGGCTGCCAATCATAAAAATCCGCTAAAAAACTTGCTATAAAAGTAAATCAAACCCCCCTTCATCACCCCCTTAGTTAGGGAAAAATAAAAAAAAATGTATTTATTTCCATTTTCCCATTAGGGCTAGGGTTAGGGCTAGGGTTAGGGCTAGGGCTAGGGTTAGGGCTAGGGTTAGGGCTAGGGTTAGGGCTAGGGCTAGGGTTAGGGCTAGGGTTAGGGCTAGGGCTAGGGTTAGGGTTAGGGCTAGGGTTAGGGCTAGGGTTAGGGCTAGGGTTAGGGCTAGGGTTAGGGCTAGGGCTAGGGTTAGGGTTAGGGCTAGGGTTAGGGCTAGGGTTAGGGCTAGGGTTAGGGTTAGGGCTAGGGTTAGGGCTAGGGTTAGGGCTAGGGTTAGGGTTAGGGCTAGGGTTAGGGCTAGGGTTAGGGCTAGGGTTAGGGTTAGGGTTGGGGCTACAGTTAGGGTTGGGGCTAAAGTTAGGGTTAGGGTTTAGATTACATTTACAGTTGGGAATAGGGTTGGGATTAGGGTTAGGGGTGTGTCAGGGTTAGAGGTGTGGTTAGGGTTACCGTTGGAATTAGGGTTAGGGGTGTGTTTAGATTAGGGTTTCAGTTATAATTGGGGGGTTTCCACTGTTTCGGCACATCAGGGGCTCTCCAAACACGACATGGCGTCCGATCTCAATTCCAGCCAATTCTGCGTTGAAAAAGTAAAACAGTGCTCCTTCCCTTCCGAGCTCTCCTGTGTGCCCAAACAGGGGTTTACCCCAACATATGGGGTATCAGCGTACTCAGGACAAATTGGACAACAACTTTTGTGGACCAATTTCTCCTGTTACCCTTGGGAAAATACAAAACTGGGGGCTAAAAAATAATTTTTGTGGGAAAACAAAAAGATTTTTTATTTTCACGGCTCTGCGTTATAAACTGTAGTGAAACACTTGGGGGTTCAAAGTTCTCACAACACATCTAGATAAGTTCATTGAGGGGTCTAGTTTCCAATATGGGGTCACTTGTGGGGGGTTTCTACTGTTTAGGTACATTAGGGGCTCTGCAAACGCAATGTGACGCCTGCAGACCAATCCATCTAAGTCTGCATTCCAAATGATGCTCCTTCCCTTCCGAGCCCTCCCATGCGCCCAAACGGTGGTTCCCCCCCACATATCGGGTATCAGCGTACTCAGGACAAATTGGACAACAACATTTAGGGTCCAATTTCTCCTGCTAACCTTGGAAAAATACAAAACTGGGGGCTAAAATATAATTTTTGTGGAAAAAAAAATATTTTTTATTTGCATGGCTCTGCGTTATAAACTGTAGTGAAATACTTGGGGGTTCAAAGCTCTCACAACACATCAAGATGAGTTCCTTAGGGGGTCTACTTTCCAAAATGGTGTCACTTGTGGGGGGTTTCTACTGTTTAGGTACATTAGGGGCTCTGCAAACGCAATGTGACGCCTGCAGACCATTCCATCTAAGTCTGCATTCCAAATGGCGCTCCTTCCCTTCCGAACCCTCCCATGCGCCCAAACGGTGGTTCCCCCCCACATATGGGGTATCAGCGTACTCAGGACAAATTGGACAACAACTTTTGGGGTCCAATTTCTCCTGTTACCCTAGGGAAAATACAAAACTGGGGGCTAAAAAATAATTTTTGTGGGAAAAAAATTTTGTTTTATTTTTATGGCTCTGCATTATAAACTTCTGTGAAGCCCTTGGTGGGTCAAAGTGCTCACCACACATCCAGATAAGTTCCTTAGGGGGTCTACTTTCCAAAATGGTGTCACTTGTGGGGGGTTTCAATGTTTAGGCACATCAGTGGCTCTCCAAACGCAACATGGCGTCCCATCTCAATTCCTGTCAATTTTGCATTGAAAAGTCAAACTGCGCTCCTTCCCTTCCGAGCTCTCCCATGCGCCCAAACAGTGGTTTACTGCCACATATGAGGTATCAGCGTACTCAGGACAAATTGGACAACAACTTTTGAGGTCCAATTTCTTCTCTTACCCTTGGAAAAATAAAAAATTGGGGGCAAAAATATAATTTTTGTGAAAAAATATGATTTTTTATTTTTACGGTTCTGCATTATAAACTTCTGTGAAGCACTTGGTGGGTCAAAGTGCTCACCACACCTCTAGATAAGTTCCTTAGGGGGTCTACTTTCCAAAATGGTGTCACTTGTGGGGGGTTTCAATGTTTAGGCACATCAGTGGCTCTCCAAACGCAACATGGCGTCCCATCTCAATTTCTGTCAATTTTGCATTGAAAAGTCAAACTGCGCTCCTTCCCTTCCGAGCTCTCCCATGCGCCCAAACAGTGGTTTACTGCCACATATGAGGTATCAGCGTACTCAGGACAAATTGGACAACAACTTTTGAGGTCCAATTTCTTCTCTTACCCTTGGAAAAATAAAAAATTGGGGGCAAAAATATAATTTTTGTGAAAAAATATGATTTTTTATTTTTACGGTTCTGCATTATAAACTTCTGTGAAGCACTTGGTGGGTCAAAGTGCTCACCACACATCCAGATAAGTTCCTTAGGGGGTCTACTTTCCAAAATGGTGTCACTTGTGGGGGGTTTCAATGTTTAGGCACATCAGTGGCTCTCCAAACGCAACATGGCGTCCCATCTCAATTTCTGTCAATTTTGCATTGAAAAGTCAAACTGCGCTCCTTCCCTTCCGAGCTCTCCCATGCGCCCAAATAGTGGTTTACTGCCACATATGAGGTATCAGCGTACTCAGGACAAATTGGACAACAACTTTTGAGGTCCAATTTCTTCTCTTACCCTTGGAAAAATAAAAAATTGGGGGCAAAAATATAGTTTTTGTGAAAAAATATGATCTTTTATTTTTACGGTTCTGCATTATAAACTTCTGTGAAGCACTTGGTGGGTCAAAGTGCTCACCACACATCCAGATAAGTTCCTTAGGGGGTCTACTTTCCAAAATGGTGTCACTTGTGGGGGGTTTCAATGTTTAGGCACATCAGTGGCTCTCCAAACGCAACATGGCGTCCCATCTCAATTCCTGTCAATTTTGCATTGAAAAGTCAAATAGCGCTCCTTCCCTTCCGAGCTCTCCCATGCGCCCAAACAGTGGTTTACTGCCACATATGGGGTATCAGCGTACTCAGGACAAATTGGACAACAACTTTTTGGGTCCAATTTCTCCTGTTACCCTTGGTAAAATAAAACAAATTGGAGCTGAAGTAAATTTTTTGTGTAAAAAAGTTAAATGTTCATTTTTATTTAAACATTCCAAAAATTCCTATTAAACACCTGAAGGGTTAATAAACTTCTTGAATGTGGTTTTGAGCACCTTGAGGGGTGCAGTTTTTAGAATGGTGTCACACTTGGGCATTTTCTATCATATAGACCCCTCAAAATGACTTCAAATGAGACGTGGTCCCTAAAAAAAAATGGTGTTGTAAAAATGAGAAATTGCTGGTCAACTTTTAACCCTTATAACTCCCTAACAAAAAAAAAAATTGGTTCCAAAATTATGCTGATGTAAAGGAGACATGTGGAAAATGTTACTTATTAAGTATTTTGTGTGACATATCTCTGTGATTTAATTGCATAAAAATTCAAAGTTTGAAAATTGCGAAATTTTCAAAATTTTCGCCAAATTTCCGTTTTTTTCACAAATAAACGCAGGTACTATCAAAGAAATTTTACCACTATCATGAAGTACAATATGTCACGAGAAAACAATGTCAGAATCACCAGGATCCGTTGAAGCGTTTCGGAGTTATAACCTCATAAAGGGACAGTGGTCAGAATTGTAAAAATTGGCCTGGTCATTAACGTGCAAACCACCCTTGGGGGTAAAGGGGTTAACATCTCTGCACGGTGGACCCCTGGATGCGATTGCACTTCTCTACTAAATTTATTTAGTGCATTCCGCCAACCCTAACAGGAGGAATAGGGCTAAGTAATAGCACATGTTAAAAAGACTTGGGAAAATGAATAGATCATCAACTGAACATGAGTCAACAGTGTGATGCAGCAGCAAAAACGTAAACACAATTCTGGGTTACAGTAACAGAAGCAAATAGTCTAGATCACGTGAAGTAATTATTCCCATTGTAGGGGTTGTATTCACTCAGGTGCAGCGGGTGGCAATCAGGAGGCACAATCCTTTAAAAGCGCACAGGGTTTATTGCTTCACAAACCCACAAAACAAAACACAAAAACAAATAGCTCTTAGCTCGAGCAAAAGAAAGTACAAATGTCCAGTACTTCAGGCTCACACACAGGAGGCTTCCACCTCCTCACATACAGGTCCTGTGTTAAGCAGTATCCTACATTATATAGCTATATCCACACCCAGGAATCTATCACATATAGTGGTATGGTGATGCCCCTACCTAGGGGTGGGGTATATGGGTAGCAAGACCCTCCCATCTCTCACAGCTACCAGTAACCCAGACCCAAGTGTACTAAACAATCCCTTAGTGCTTATGTGCATTAAAAAAAAACACTTCAGGTTACATCACAGAGAAAAGCCATCTCTGTGACACATACCTCCTGTCGACTATACGACCCTTAGCCGCGCTACACCCTTTACTCCTCTTTAGTCAGACCACTTCTGTAATATTATGTCCAGTTCTGTGCACCACATTCTAAAAAAGATGTGAACAAACTGGAGACAGTTCAGAGAAGAGTGACCAGAATGATGACTGGCCAGCAAACAATTTCCTATGAGGAGAGATTAGAGGATTTAGAAATGTTTAGGATGAAAAATAGAGAACTAAGAGAAGACTTAATAGCTGTCTACAAATATCTCATGGGCTGCCACACTGTATAGCGATCAGCTATATTCTCATTTGCACAATAACAGACTAAAAGCAATGGCATGAAACTGATTAAATATTAGAAAAAACCTCTTCGACAGTGAGGGTGAGCAACAAGTGAAACAGGCTGCCACAAGAGATGGTGACTTCTCCTTCAGTGGAACTCTTCAGAGGCTGGACAGACATCTGTCTGACATGATTTAGTGAATCCTGCATTACAAGGGGGTTGTACCAGGTGACCATGGAGGTCTCTTCCAAATCTACTTTTCTATGATTCTATGATTTGATTGCAGAAAGTTCCTATAATTGTCTGAATGGATCATCAAAGGCAAATTTATACCTTTAGAACAATAAAATATATCATGCCAGTATAATTGAGGAAATTTCCTGAAACTCTATTCGGGTTGACTAGTTTAATTAATGTGGATGAAAGGGTGCCTGGGTGAGGTAAAAAAATACATTATTTAACTCATCTGTTTTCAACTCCAGCAACCACTTCTGCTGTTTAGTCCCAATGTGTTTATGTTGGGCACTACGCATATCATAAGACACACTTCCTGATAAAGCTGGATGAAACACGAATTGGAGCACAGGGCTACATACCTAACAGGGGTCCACATTATTACTTGGTCAGTTTGCCCCTATGCTATTCTATTTATTATTGGAAGCGAATGTGAGTAGCGACATTGGGTGATAGCTGGACATAGCGGTTGGGTCAAGGGCTGGCTTTTTTAAGGATAGGTGTGAAGGTACCAGAAGTTAGTGATAGGTTGAAGAGATGGGTTAGGGATGGGATAAGTGTGGTGTGATGTTGGGGAGGAGGTGGTATGAAATGGGATGGGGTCTAGTGTACAATTGGTGAGGTGTGATTTGGAGAGGAGACAGTTAAGTTCCCCTTCAGTGAGGATTGAGTGGGAGGTTATGGAGTTTGGGCATTGGTCTGGTATGCAAAAGATTTGTGGTGGTTGAATAATAAAGACTTGCCGTGTTTGGTCAATCTTATTTTTGAAGTGTGTGGCAAAGTCCTTAGTAGAGATGTGTGAGGTTGGAGGGGCAGTGGTGGGTGAAGGAGGGAGTTAAAAGTTTTGAATAACTGTTTAGGGTTGTAGGATAGGGAAGATACAAGGGTTGTGAAGTAGGCCTGTTTAGTAGAGGTGAGGGCAGATTTGAAATCGAGGGTTGCCTTTTTGAATGCAGTGAAATCATCTTGCAAATTTGTTTTCTTCCAACGCCACTCTGCAACCCTGGACACCTGCCAGAGCTTTTTAGTGATGTTGTTGTGCCAGGGTTGTCTATTGATGCGTCATACTCTTCCACGAATGAGAGGGGCGACCATGTCAATAGCTGATGCGAGAGTGGCATTGTAGAAATCAGCGGCCCTGTCTGTGTTGAGGAGTGAGGATATGGATGCCAGTGGTAGGATAGAGTCAGAGAGTGTGTGAGTGTCTAGGTGTGTGAGGTTTCTGAGGGGGAAGGCATGTTGCTGGACATGGGTGACAGGTGAGGAGGACAGGGATGAGAAAGTGAGTAGATGATGGTCGGTTAGAGGGAGAAGGGAGGTGGTGATGTTAGATAGAGAGCAGAGCTGGGTGAAGACCAGGTCTAATGTATGTCCGTCTGTGTTGGTGACTGCGGAGGACCACTGAGTAAGTCAAAAGGATGAAGTAAGGGACATAAGTTTCGAGGCTGTTGATTAAAGGGCATCAGTGGGGATGTTGAAGTCACCCATGATAATAGTGGGAATGTCAGTGGAAAGAAAGTGAAGAAGCCAGGTAGAGAATTAGTCATTAAAGGCAGTGGCCGGGCGCGGTGGTCCGTAAATGATGGCGACTTGAAGGTTCTATCTGATGTATATGTTAACCATTAGGTAATGTACTGCAATAGATATGCGGGCATACTAATTATGTATTGTTTATAGACTTGGGAGGTTTAGCTACTCTGTTTTTTAACAATAACTGCTATATTTTATATTTAATAAGGTTGATATATTTGTGAGATATTTTGTAGCACCATTTTTCGTTTGGTTTATCTGATGATAGGTGCATCTTTCGTTTTAATCCAGACACTTTTTGGTTGTAGGAATATTGCTTAGTCCTAGCATGTTATAGGGCTTTTTTTTAAATTTGCTGAATTTGCACAAATCAAAAAAATTCTGATTGATTAGAGCACCCATTTTGGGGGAAAGTTTTAGACAATTTGATTAATTTAGAAGTGATTTGCTTATCTCTACTTGCTATTTACGGTATATACTTATAAGTTAATTTCCATGTATGTATTACAACTATGTGTTGCACTGATCCATAATACAATGTTCATACCCTGCTATGGGCCCATTCTGTACCTATACATGGATCATGGTTTTCTAAGGAGGTAGGGAAAATCATAAGAATTTCAAACTCAGTTTAGGCATCTGCTTCAGTCCTTATATAATACTGTGAACTTTAGGTAAGACAGACTTTTGAAACAATATTTATGTAAATTCTAATGATGTGGCAAACTGTATTTCTAGGAATCCAGCCCCATCTGTCCAATTTTCTAATATAATTATTTTAATGAGTGAATGGATGCAACAGAAGGATATATTTTTTTCATATAAGTACTTGACTATACTTGAAATGAATGGGTTGCACAGTAATTATCTAGAAGGACCATTTACAAACCACTTCTACTCAGTAATCGTGCTCACAACAGTATAATATTCCTTTTTAAAAACTGTTGTAATGTCTGTTGTGATTTATAATCAGATCTGCAGTTTTGCAACTCCCTCGGGGTTTTAACCTACTCTAACATGAACAACCCATTAAAACCATTACAAAGACAATGAACCTTATCCAAAAGATTAAATTAATGCAGAAAATGTACTTATATATTTCTTTAAATCCTTCCTGGAAAATTGTATGTGCAGAAGTTGTGCATTTATCTGTAAAATCAATTACATGAGGCAAAACTATGAATGGGATGATTCTGCCAGAAATGCATATGGAAGACAAAGGCCCAATGTAAAATAATAACAATAATAGTAATAATTAAAGCAACAATAATAATAAGTAGTGGACTCAGGTTAAGTAAAAGC
Organism: Ranitomeya imitator; assembly: GCF_032444005.1. Lineage (NCBI taxonomy): Eukaryota > Metazoa > Chordata > Amphibia > Anura > Dendrobatidae > Ranitomeya > Ranitomeya imitator. The sequence goes on along the minus strand of NC_091282.1, from coordinate 1,078,253,936 downwards.
ATGAGGCCGCAAACAAGTGTCATTTCAAAACGGCTGCTTGACGACATAAAGATTAATATTCTCTCTAGAATCAATGCTTCTAGAGGACATCAACTCTATTGTATGACAAATGTATGATAGCTTTTTTTGTCAAAGTCCTTTTAAAAATTGAAATGGCACAAGGTTCATAAACTTCTATGGGCTTGAGGCTTCATACAACATTAAGTGGCAACATGGATGAGTATTGGACATGAGCCCTTTTAGACGTATGTAGCAACCATTAAGTACAGCCAGGAAACTATACTACTAATGGATTTACAATATGTTATGTCAAAAGTGCTATTCAGCTGATTGCGGATATCAGTTTCATGTCTGCTACATATGTAAGTATGATAGGGGAATAATAAATAATTAACAATGAGAAAATCTATTTGATTTTATTTGTGAAGAATATGGGGGAATTTAAGTATGCCTATCAACTGTATCAAATCATATTGCAGTCCTCCTTCAGCTTGTGTAGCTGTAACAGGACACCTAGCTCAGCAGGTGGTCCAGCCTTCCTTGCTTCAAAGTGAAAAATCACACCCACACTGTGTGACTGCTTCATTAAAACTTCCTCCAGTCAGAGGGGATTTTCATAAGGAGATTTAAGGAGAATATGGAGTAATCGTACATCCTAGCCGCACACCAGTTACATTTTCGAGATCTCAGGAACAGGCAGAATGATTTCCAGTGTCTCAACCTGTTCTAGCTCCCCAGGATAGGGCAAAGGCAGAATGGCTAGTAGAAGCCAGGTAGTGAAGCCATGTTTTGTCTCGAAGTATATCAGAGGCCCAGCCAGATCTGATGGTGCAGAACCGCTGCCCTATGACCTTGGAAGTTATGATACTTCATAAATTTTGGGAGTTTTGACTTCAAACACCCAAGGTAAAGGTATAAGGATGTGACCAATTAAATGATTACTCAAGGCCATGTACTCGCTCTCTCTCTATTTGTCATTCTTGCTGTTCACTTCTAAATGGGGAGGCCACATTGTGTAACATCATGGAAGGAATTTAATCACTGGCAACTCATGCCACATGTGGCCCAGCACACATAGTCAAACATCAAACTGGTGATTGACATGATTCATCTGCTTATAGCTTTTGTATTATTATTGGTATTTGCATATCTGACCATTGTATATGTATACCTATTGTGCATAAAGTGTATTGTCTAATGTGCCCTTATGGTGATTAAATACTGCATATGATTTAACCTTGGACTGCTCTTTGATCCTGATCCACGAATCCACATGTCCATGTTCTGTGTGTGTGGGTGTTCTTGGCTTTAAATTTATTTTTTACTTTCTTTCCTTTCTTTTTTAATCTGTTAATGGACAGGGCTTGTATCTAGTGAGGAACTTGTCGGAGTCCTACCGGGCTGGCAACACTCTGCTTCAAGGGTGCTAGTCAAAGGGGCCTCTCAGCCTGTCAGGGTTGTGCGCGAGTGTGGTGCCACATCAGTGACTGGGTGTGCCACATCATCTCACTCCACATGCCTCCCCGGGCCCATGTGTACACTGGGGTATCTGGGGTATCTGTGTAAAACTGTGCAAAGCTGATCTTATGTGTCCCCAGGGGATGTGAAACATCATGCTGGTGCAAGTTAGAAGACCATACCACATGGTCACTCTGATGTAATAGTGACGGCAGGTGGGGTGGTGAGTTGAGGAGTCATCATACTATTTAAATTTAAAAAAGTATGAATTTCGAAGATCCCAGCTATTTGAACAATTTTTTAAATGGTCATTTTAGTATTGTATAAAATGTATGGTAAAAGATTAGATGGAATTTGCAAAGGACATATGTGAAAGAAATAAAACATATGTAAGAATGTGGAAGTTAATATTAGCAGTAGAAACATAATCATCACAATAATCACCACTCGTTCGGGCTGTATTTATACCAAATATAAGCCACAATTAGCTCCCTTTGTTTACAGCAAATGTATTAGTAGTAAAGGAGCAAAGAGTATTTTGAAGTGCATGGCATATCACTTGTCTCAGTAACAGCAGGATGATATACAGTAGCCTCTGACAGTGACAATGTCAGTATGAATCAGTATTCTACATAAACCTTTTTCAGGGCTATAAGATACCCCCAAAAATGAAGAAATCCATATGTGATCAATGAATATATAATCTTTATTCAAAAATTATTAAAAACAAAACATGTGATCACTAGTGTTGAGCATTCCGATACCGCAAGTATCGGGTATCGGCCGATATTTGCGGTATCGGAATTCCGATACTGAATTCCGATACTTCCCGCGTATCGGATACCGGAATCGGAAGTTCCCAGAATTCAAATTGAACGCAGCAGCCAATGAGGAATGAATGAAAGTGTGGGCACATCCTGTTTAGCATGGTGGGCATGTAAGTACTGGCAAGGCTTGGATTGGCTGCTGAAATGATGTCACTCTGCACTATAAAAAAGCGCTGCCGCCATTTTGCGCTCACTCTGCTGTGATTTCAGTTAGGGACAGGACGCTGTGTTCTAACTGAGGGCCAGTTGAGCTAGCTAATTGCTTTATTTTCCTTTCCAAAGGCTAATTTAGCAAAACGCTGTGTGTTCTTCACTGTTCACCTTGCTCTTGCCTTGCAGCGCTGTTTTAACAGCGTTCTGCAAGGTCTCTGTGTGTGTGTGTGTGCAGCTCACTCTGTAGTCTGTGTGCAGCCATATACCCGGTTGTATTCAGCTCAGGGGGGGTTCACACTGCCTCACACAGTTGTTCTTTTTTGCTCTTAGTGCAGCCTGCTGCACATTTTTTCTCAAATTTCCTATTAGTGTTTTTCCACCAGTCTCCAGCTCTATTGTGGAAAAACACTACATAGGATAACCTAGAGGGGGGTTTTTGGGCCTTGCAGCGCCGTTTACGGCTGTCTGCACGGTCTCCGTGTGAGCCCAGCTCGCCCTGTAGTCTGTGTGCAGCCATAGCCGGTTGGATTCAGCTCAGGGTTCGTTACTGGCTCATACCTTGAGAAAAATTTTCCTTTTTTTCAAATAGTGCAGCCTGTTTAAAATTTGAAAAAAAAAATTCCTATTAGTGTCTTTCCACTCGTATCCAGCTAAATAGTGGAAAAACACTATATAGGATAACCTAGAGGAGGGTTTTTTGGCCTTGCAGCGCCGTTTACGGCTGTCTGCACGGTCTCCGTGTGAGCCCAGCTCGCCCTGTAGTCTGTGTGCAGCCATAGCCGGTTGGATTCAGCTCAGGGTTCGTTACTGGCTCATACCTTGAGAAAAATTTTCCTTTTTTTCAAATAGTGCAGCCTGTTTAAAATTTGAAAAAAAAAATTCCTATTAGTGTCTTTCCACTCGTATCCAGCTAAATAGTGGAAAAACACTATATAGGATAACCTAGAGGAGGGTTTTTTGGCCTTGCAGCGCCGTTTACGGCTGTCTGCACGGTCTCCGTGTGAGCCCAGCTCGCCCTGTAGTCTGTGTGCAGCCATAGCCGGTTGGATTCAGCTCAGGGTTCGTTACTGGCTCATACCTTGAGAAAAATTTTCCTTTTTTTCAAATAGTGCAGCCTGTTTAAAATTTGAAAAAAAAAATTCCTATTAGTGTCTTTCCACTCGTATCCAGCTAAATAGTGGAAAAACACTATATAGGATAACCTAGAGGAGGGTTTTTTGGCCTTGCAGCGCCGTTTACGGCTGTCTGCACGGTCTCCGTGTGAGCCCAGCTCGCCCTGTAGTCTGTGTGCAGCCATAGCCGGTTGGATTCAGCTCAGGGTGCGTTACTGCCTCATACCTTGAAAAACAATTTCCTTTTTTTCAAATAGTGCAGCCAGTTTAAAATTTGAAAAAAAAAATTCCTATTAGTGTCTTTCCACTTGTATCCAGCTAAATAGTGGAAAAACACTATATAGGATAACCTAGAGGAGGGTTTCTTGGCCTTGCAGCGCCG